>NC_060183.1:67364951-67679951 GCF_021184085.1 Oncorhynchus gorbuscha | reverse complement strand
GATGAGTCTTCAGTAAAGACTTAAAGGTTGATACCGAGTTTGCGTCTCTGACATGGGTAGGCAGACCGTTCCATAAAAATGGAGCTCTATAGGAGAAAGCCCTGCCTCCAGCTGTTTGCTTAGAAATTCTAGGGACAATTAGGAGGCCTGCGTCTTGTGACCGTAGCGTACGTCTAGGTATGTACGGCAGGACTAAATCAGAGAGATAGGTAGGAGCAAGACCATGTTATGCTTTGTAGGTTAGCAGTAAAACCTTGAAATCAGCCCTTGCTTTGACAGGAAGCCAGTGTAGAGAGGTTAGCACTGGAGTAATATGATCACATTTTTTGGTTCTAGTCAGGATTTTAGCAGCCGTATTTAGCACTAACTGAAGTTTATTTTGTGCTTTATCCGGGTAGCCGGAAAGTAGAGCATTGCAGTAGTCTAACCTATAAGTGGCAAAAGCATGGATTCATTTTTCTGCATAATTTTTGTACAGAAAGTTTCTGATTTTTGCAATGTTACGTAGATGGAAAAAAGCTGTCCTTGAAATGGTCTTGATATGCTCGTCAAAAGAGAGATCAGGGTCCAGAGTAACGCCGAGGTCCTTCACAGTTTTATTTGAGATGACTGTACAACCATTAAGATTAATTGTCAGATTCAACAGAATCTTTGTTTCTTGGGACCTAGAACAAGCATCTCTGTTTTGTCCGAGTTTAAAAGTAGAAAGTTTGCAGCCATCCACTTCCTTATGTCTGAAACACGTGCTTCTAGCAAGGCCAATTTTGGGGCGTCTGTCACGTTCTGACCTTTATTTCCTTTGTTTTGTATTTATTTAGTATGGTCAGGGCGTGAGTTGGGTGGGCAGACTATGTTTGTTTTTCTATGTTTTGGGGTATTTCTATGTTTCAGCCTTGTGCTGCCATCCTGTTAGAAGGTAACAGATTATTTTATTACAATGGGTAAATTGGATTTTCATTGTGTTCAATGGTGTTATTTGCCCCCTAGTGGCACTTTCTGGTACTTAGAAAGACGACGCAAACAGGAAGTACACAATTTGTTTTGCATGCTTAGAAGCAGCTACAAACAACGCTACGGTGCAGGTCTTTCAATGTAGTTATTTGTTGTCATGCTTCAGCCTTGGAAAAATATTTGTTTGTAAGTTCGATTCAAGCATTTAGCTAATGATGATAATCTTGTTATTGATAGAGTTGCTTACATATCAATGTTGGTTGCATTTACTCACAAATTGCAATGCCTTTAATGTATGTCATTAGCTGTATTACTTTGCTCATGTGTCATGCAAATGAATTGTAAAATAGACAATACTGTAGTTTTGTTCCTGTTTCTAGTGTAATATGCTTTGTTATTCTACATAGATGGTTATACATTATTAGAGTAATGAAAGGAGCCAATTACCATATGGTTAACAATTAGCTATATGGTTTGGCATCATGCCAGATGCATGGTACCTTAGCGCGTGCTTTGTATTTATGCAACTTCAAATGTTTAATGTACAGCTACAGTATGTCGGTGTGAATTGAACACTACAGTATATTTTTTTCTGTATTTTGCAGTTTCACAACATAAACGTTTACAATATATTCAATCAAGAAAAGTCACAATTTGGGAGTTTTATTGAAGACTTAGTTGTTAGCTATCTGTCTAGTTTTGCCCCAGGACTACCTGACATGAGGACTCCTTGCTGTCCCCAGTCCACCTGGCCATGCTCCTGCTCCAGTTTCAACTGTTCTGCCTTACTATTATTCAACCATGCTGGTCATTTATGAACATTTGAACATCTTGGCCACGTTCTGTTATAATCTCCACCCGGCACAGCCAGAAGAGGACTGGCCACCCCACATATGCTCTCTCTAATTCTCTCTTTCTTTCTCTCTCTCGGAGGACCTGAGCCCTAGGACCGTGCCCCAGGACTACCTGACATGATGGCTCCTTGCTGTCCCCAGTCCACCTGACTGTGCTGCTGCTCCAGTTTCAACTGTTCTGCCTTATTATTATTTGACCATGCTGGTCATTTATGAACATTTGAACATCTTGGTCATTTTCTGTTATAATCTCTACCCGGCACAGCCAGAAGAGGACTGGCCACCCCACATAGCCCGGTTCCTCTCTAGGTTTCTTCCTAGGTTTTGGCCTTTCTAGGGAGTTTTTCCTAGCCACCGTGCTTTTACACCTGCATTGTTTGCTGTTTGGGGTTTTAGGCTGGGTTTCTGTACAGCACTTTGAGATATCAGCTGATGTACGAAGGGCTATATAAATAAATTTGATTTGATTTGATTTTGATTTTGCATGGGAACGGAACTCAAGGGCAGAATAGTGAAAAAACAAAAAACATCATCACAGCGGGCTCAAGCACAAGAATAACTGCACACGGTGGTTATGTTTCTACGTTCATCAGCCAACAAAGCCTCTTATCCTAGAGAAGACCAGCAGTCTACGATGCAACAACCAGAGCCAGGTGTTCAACAGAGAGAGATGGAAGAGCCTCTTCAGCACATTGGGACCAAGTCTCAATCTAGAAGATCAAGGTCATCAAAACAGTCAAGCAGATCCTCAACAGCGAGTTCTGAAGCCATCAAAGCACGTGCCAAGGCAGACGCAGCACACGCACAAGTCTCTTATGCTGAGAAGGAAGCTTCTGTGATGAAACAAAAGGCAGAAATAGAGGACAGCTTGTTGAAGCAAAAAGCTGACCTCGAGGCAAGTTTATATGTTCTCCAAGTTGAGAGAGCAGCTGCTGCTGTGTTGGCTGAAGCTGCAGCCTTTGAAGAAGTTGTAGGATCAGAACGCAGAGAGCTTCGCAAAGAACTAGACACAGAGACACAGCCCTTAAGTCCAGTCCAACGTACATGTGAGTATGTGCAACAACATGCTAGGCCCTACTTTGCTGAACTTCCATTTGAAGTGGAGAAACAAGAGCTTAGTGTTGACCCAGCTACATGCCATAATCCAGAATGTAGCAAACAACAGAACATGAGCAGAGACTCTCCGTTCAAAAGAAATTAACAGCAGCATGGTGGAAATGGAAAGCAAGCCCACTTCCAGTCACACACACACAACTTCCCTGAGTCACAAGTGGCACCAGACCTCATCAAGTACCTCCTACGACGTGAGATGGTGAGTTCCGGACTCCTGAAGTTTGATGATCGCCCTGAAAATTATTGGGCATGGAAAGCATCCTTTCTCAATGGGACCAGATACTTGAATTTATCAGCCAGGGAAGAGTTAGATCTAATTACCAAGTGGCTAGGGGCAGAGTCATCTGAGCAAGCAAACATAATTAGATCTGTCCATATTTTCAATGCAACAGCAGGACTTAACATGGTCTGGCAACGACTAGAAGAGTGCTATGGTACACCCGAAGTGATCGAGAATGCACTGTTGAAGAAAATTGATGATTTTCCAAAACTGGCTAACAAAGACAATCACAAACTAAGAGAATTAGGTGACATTCTTCTCGAATTGGAGTGTGCTAAAGTAGAAGGGTACCTTCCAGGCCTCGCTTATCTGGACACATCTCGGGGGGTAAACCCTATTGTAGAGAAACTTCCATTCAGTTTACAAGAAAAATGGATAGCACAGGGATCCAAATATAAGGAGGACTATCGGGTAGCATTCCCACCATTCTCATTCTTCTCGAGATTCATCAGGAACCAGGCGAAAATTTAAAATGACCTCAGCTTCACCCTCTACACCTCAACTAACTAGGTGTCCATGAAAAGTGAGAAACCTGCCAGGTACAGCAGCAAGACACCTGTGACTGTATACAAGACAGATGTGTCATCTGAGGCCTCAGACCACTAAACCAAACCCAGTAAGACAAAGGTTGAAAACCCTGACCGTCACTGCCCAATACATAACAAGCCTCATCCTCTTAAAAAGTGTCGTGGGTTTGGATACAAAACTCTAGATGAGCGCAAATCATATCTCAAAGACAATGGCATTTGTTTCCGATGTTGTTGGTCAACTCAGCACAGAGCTAAAGACTGTAAGGTTTCAATCAAGTGCTCTGAGTGCGACAGCGACAGGCATCTTGCTGCTCTGCATCCAGGCCCAGCCCCTACAAATACAGACACCGCTACAGCAGAGACAGAGCATGGCGGGGAGCAAGGTGACGATGCTCTTCTATCTGTCACCTCAAAGTGTACAGAGATCTGTGGTGAGGCAGTCAATCCAAGATCATGTTCAAAAATATGCCTAGTCAAAGCTTATCCGGCTGGGAAAAGAGAGAAAGCTGTCAAAATGTATGTAGTGCTTGATGAACAGAGTAACAAATCTCTGGCCAAGACAGAGTTTTTCAGTCTCTTCAACATCAATGACAACTCTGCTCCATACACCATGAAGACGTGTTCTGGGGTAACAGAGACTTCAGGCAGGAGAGCCGTCAACTTTATGGTGGAGTCTATAGATGGACACATGCAGCTCACTCTCCCTACTCTGTTAGAGTGTGATATGATGCCAGATGATAGGATGGAGATTCCCTCCCCCGACATTGCGTATCATCATCCCCATCTGCAACCAGTTATGGACAGAATTCCAGCTGTGGACCGAGACGCTTCCATCCTCCTGCTCTTAGGACGAAACATCTTAAGGGTACACAAGGTACGAGAGCAAATCAATGGGCCCCACGACACTCCATATGCACAGAGACTCGACCTCGGGTGGGTCATTGTGGGTGAGGTCTGTCTGGGAACGGCTCACCGACCAGCCAATGTTAACGTGTTCAGGACAAACATACTTCAAAATGGTCGTACATCCTATCTGAGCCCTTGCCCTGACATCATCCAGGTAAAAGAGAACTACAGCAGCGTAGCTCAGAAACACATGTCTCCCTCTACAGTGAACTTGAGAGATCCAAACCCAACTGTGAACACAGACAGCCTGGGATGTTCCGTGTTCGACAAAACACAAGACGATGATAAACCAGCACCATCAGTGGAGGACAAAGCCTTCTTGGACATTATGGACAAACAGGTTTTCCAGGATGATGGAAACAACTGGGTGGCTCCGCTACCCTTTCGCCCCACTAGACGTCGCCTTGCTAATAACAGGGAGCAGGCCATGAACCGTCTCACATCACTTCGCAGGACTTTAGACAAAAAGCCTGACATGAAGCGTAATTTTATTGACTTCATGCAAAAGATGCTGGATAACGACCAAGCCGAACCTTCACAGCCACTAGAGGGAGACAAAGAATGTTGGTATCTGCCCATATTTGGTGTTTACCATCCACAAAAGCCTGAACAAATACGAGTAGTATTTGACTTCAGTGCTAAGTGTCACGGCATGTCACTTAACGATGTTCTGCTCAGTGGTCCAGACTTAAACAACACACTCTTGGGTGTCCTAATGCGTTTCCGCAAGGATTGCATTGCACTAACAGCAGATGTGCAACAAATGTTTTACTGTTTTGGTGTACGTGAGGATCACAGAGATTACTTAAGGTTTCTCTGGTATGAAGACAACAACCCAGATAGAAACATAACTGAGTACAGGATGAAAGTCCATGTATTTGGGAACAGCCCTTCACCAGCCGTAGCCATCTACTGCATGAGACAAGCAGCGCTACAGGGTGAGAAGGAACACGGGTCAGAACCCAAGCAATATGTAGTGAGGAACTTCTACGTCGATGATGGTCTGACATCAGTAGCTACTACAGAAGAAGCTGTCAACATTCTAAGAAAAACACAAGCAATGTTGGCGGAGTCCAACATGAAACTACACAAGATTGCATCCAATAGCAAAACAGTTATGGAAGCCTTCCCTATGGAGGACCGTACGAAAGACTTAAAAGATCTGGACCTAGGAGTGGATCCTCTCCCCACAACGGAGTCTGGGACTTTCCTGGAACCTGGAAACAGACAGATTCTCATTCCAGGTGTCCCACAATGAGAAGCCTTTTACGCGGAGAGGCATCCTGTCCACAGTGAATAGTCTTTATGACCCCCTTGGGTTCGTGGCTCCAATAACAATGCAAGGCAAAGCCTTAATCAGAGAACTCTCTTCTGATCAGAGTGAGTGGGATGCCCATCCTCCCACAGAAAAAGAAGAGGAATGGAAAACGTGGAAGGAATCTTTGATGGAGTTGGAACATTTGAATATACAGCGGACCTACATCCCAGTCTCCTGAGAGACTGGGATGTTACACAGAGCTACACATCTTCTCGGATGCCTCTACAGTAGCCATGGAGCGGTAGCCTACCTGAGAGTTATTGACTCGGAAGGTCAATGCCATGTTGGATTTGTCATGGGGAAATCAAAATTGGCCCCTCGTCCGGCCCACACTATCCCACGCCTAGAACTGTGTGCGGCTTTGCTAGCTGTTGAGATGTATGAACTGATCAAAGACGAAATTGACATTGATATACATGCAGTCAAGTTCTACACAGGCAGTAAGATAGTTCTTGGTTACATCCACAATGGCACCAAAAGATTCTATGTTTATGTTGCCAATAGGATAACTCGCATCAGGAAGTCTACCCATCCAGATCAGTGGTGCTATATAAACACTGACAGCAATCCAGCAGACCATGCAACCAGGCCCATACTTGCTGCGCTCTTAAAACACACTAGTTGGTTCTCAGGTCCACCGTTCCTGACCCAAACAAACTCGAGTAAGCCTGAGAACATCAATTTTGACCTTGTAGAGCCTCACACAGATGCAGAGATTCGACCAGACGTCACTGTCTTTGCCTCTAAAGTTTCTGGAGCTCAACTCGGCTCTCATCGCTTTGAGAGGTTCTCAAGCTGGAAAACTCTCAATCGAGCCACAGCATGACTCATTCATGTTGCAAGAACCTTCCATGAAGGTGCAGACAACACCAGCTGCAGAGGCTGGCATGACTGTAATAAACCATGTGGTACAAGTGAGTTGTCACAAGCCAAAACAGCAATCATTCACTGCGTGCAACATGAAGCCTTCAGAGAGGAATTCAAATGCATTGAAAAAGGAAAAGAGTTCCCAAAGCAAAGTACACTCAAAAAGCTGAACCCAGTGATTGATGAGGATGGGTTGCTGAGGGTGGGAGGCCGCTTATCCTCCGCCGACATGTTACAAGACGAAAAACATCCTCTCATCATCCCACGGACACATCATGTTGTCACTCTGCTGGTAAGACATTATCACGAGCAAGTGGCTCACCAAGGCCGTCAGTTTTCAGATGGAGCTATTCGAGCAGCAGGCTTCTGGATTATTGGGAGCAAACGTCTGGTCTCTGCCGCAAGTTTAAAAGGAGGTTAGTTGACCAAAAATGGCTGACTTGCCTGCAGGCAGACTCACATCTGAACCACCATTCACCAGCGTTGGACTTGATGTGTTTGGACCATGGAATGTCATAACTCGTCGCACTAGAGGTGGTAGTGCAGACTCCAAGCGCTGGGCGGTGCTCTTTACATGTATGTCTACTAGAGCAGTCCACATCCAGCTTCATCAACGCGCTGAGGCGTTTTTTCAGCAAAAGTGCTACGGTCTGATCGAGGTACAAACTTTATAGGTGCCTGCAGGGAACTGGGTATCGACACAAATGACTCAGAACTGACTAAATACCTCTCAGATAAGGGATGTACTTGGATATTTAATCATCCACACTTGTCTCATATGGGTGGTTCTTGGGAGAGACTCATTGGGTTTGCCAGACGTATTCTTGATGCTATGCTGTTTCAGATGGGCTCCACTCGTCTCACACATGAGGTCTTGAGCACTCTTATGTCTGAAGTTATGGCAATAATCAATGCGAGACCCTTAGTGTCAGTATCAACCGACCCTGACATGCCTACCATTCTCACACCCTCAATGTTACTTACACAAAAGACCAGCGCTACCTCAGCCCCTTCCGGATACTTCAGCATGAACGACCTTCATGGAAAACAGTGGAAGCAAGTCCAGTGTCTCGTTGACACCTTTTGGAAAAGGTGGAGACAGGAGTACCTGACAACGCTGCAGAGACGCAGAAAATGGACAGCAGAAAAGCGAAATGTAAAAGTGGGAGATGTTGTCTTATTGAAAGACAGTCAGGCACACAGAAATGACTGGCCAGTCGGGCTTGTGGTAAAAACATTTCCCAGTACTGACAAAAAGGTTAGGAAAGTAGAACTAAAAATTGTCAAGCAAGGAGCTGCTAAGGTGTTTCTGAGACCAATCTCAGAGATTGTTGTTCTTCTAAAAACAGAAAGGACATTATTTGTTTCTTGATATGTTTTATTTCATAGTGGCACAATTTCATTATACCAGGCGGGGAGTGTGCTGCCATCCTGTTAGAAGGTAACAGATTATTTTATTACAATGGTTAAATTGGATTTTCATTGTGTTCAATGGTGTTATTTGCCCCCTAGTGGCGCTTTCTGGTACTTAGAAAGACGACGCAAACAGGAAGTACAGAATTTGTTTTGCACGCTTAGAAGCAGCTACAAACAACGCTACGGTGCAGGTCTTTCAATGTAGTTATTTGTTGTCACGCTTCAGCCTTGGAAAAATATTTGTTTGTAAGTTCGATTCAAGCATTTAGCTAATGATGATAATCTTGTTATTGATAGAGTTGCTTACATATCAATGTTGGTTGCATTTACTCACAAATTGCAATGCCTTTAATGTATGTCATTAGCTGTATTACTTTGCTCATGTGTCATGCAAATTAATTGTAAAATAGACAATACTGTAGTTTTGTTCCTGTTTCTAGTGTAATATGCTTTGTTATTCTACATAGATGGTTATACATTATTAGAGTAATGAAAGGAGCCAATTACCATATGGTTAACAATTAGCTATATGGTTTGGCATCATGCCAGATGCATGGTACCTTAGCGCGTGCTTTGTATTTATGCAACTTCAAATGTTTAATGTACAGCTACAGTATGTCGGTGTGAATTGAACACTGCAGTATATTTTTTTCTGTATTTTGCAGTTTCACAACATAAACGTTTACAATATATTCATTCAAGAAAAGTCACAATTTGGGAGTTTTATTGAAGACTTAGTTGTTAGCTATCTGTCTAGTTTTGCATGGGAACGCAACTCAAAGGCAGAATAGGCCTAGTATGGTTCTCAATCAGAGTCAGGTGTCCTTAGTTGTCTCTGATTGAGAATCATACTCAGGTAGCCTGGGTTTCACTGTGTGTTTGTGGGTGATTGTTCCTGTCTCTGTGTTTGCACCAGATAGTACTGTTTAGGTTTTCGCACATTTATTGTTTTGTTAGTTATTTCATGTCTAATTAATTTATTAAAGAACATGAATAACCTCCACGCTGCATTTTGGTCCGCTTCTCCTTCACCACAGGAAAATCATTACAGCATCACCATGTTTCATTGAAATGTATAGCTGTGTGTCATCCGCATAGCAGTGAAAGTTAACATTATGTTTTCGAATAACATCCCCAAGAGGTAAAATATATAGTGAAAACAATAGTGGTCCTAAAACGGAACCTTGAGGAACACCGAAATTTACAGTTGATTTGTCAGAGGACAAACCATTCACTGATACAAAATGATATCTTTCCGACAGATAAGATCTAAACCAGGCCAGAACTTGTCCGTGTAGACCAATTTGGGTTTCCAATCTCTCCAAAAGAATGTGGTGATCGATGGTATCAAAAGCAGCACTAAGGTCTAGGAGCACAAGGACAGATGCAGAGCCTCGGTCTGATGCCATTAAAATGTCATTTACCACCTTCACAAGTGCCGTCTCGGTGCTATGATGGGGTCTAAAACCAGACTGAAGCATTTCGTATACATTGTTTGTCTTCAGGAAGGCAGTAAGTTGCTGCGCAACAGCCTTTTCTAAAAAATTTGAGAAGAATGGAAGATTCGATATAGGCCGATAATTTTTTGGTTTTGTCAAGAGAGGCTTTATTACTGCCACTTTTAGTGAGTTTGGTACACATCCGGTGGATCGAGAGTCGTTTATTATGTAC
Source organism: Oncorhynchus gorbuscha (assembly GCF_021184085.1). Classification (NCBI taxonomy): domain Eukaryota; kingdom Metazoa; phylum Chordata; class Actinopteri; order Salmoniformes; family Salmonidae; genus Oncorhynchus; species Oncorhynchus gorbuscha. The sequence goes on along the minus strand of NC_060183.1, from coordinate 67,670,045 downwards.
AACATAGGAGGGCCAAGCACAGGAAGCAGCTCTTTCAGTAGTTTAGTTGGAATAGGGTCCAGTATGCAGCTTGAAGGTTTAGAGGCCATGATTATTTTCATCATTGTGTCAAGAGATATAGTACTAAAACACTTGAGTGTCTCTCTTGATCCTAGGTCCTGGCAGAGTTGTGCAGACTCAGGACAACTGAGCTTTGAAGGAATACGCAGATTTAAAGAGGAGTCCGTAATTTGCTTTCTAATAATCATAATCTTTTCCTCAAAGAAGTTCATGAATTTATCACTGCTAAAGTGAAAGTCATCCTCTCTTGGGGAATGCTGCTTTTTAGTTAGCTTTGCGACAGTATCAAAAAGGAATTTCGGATTGTTCTTATTTTCCTCAATTAAGTTAGAAAAATAGGATGATCGAGCAGTAGTAAGGGCTCTTCAGTACTGCACGGTACTGTCTTTCCAAGCTAGTCGGAAGACTTCCAGTTTGGTGTGGCGCCATTTCAGTTCCAATTTTCTGGAAGCTTGCTTCAGAGCTCGGGTATTTTCTGTGTACCAGGGAGCTAGTTTCTTATGATAAATGTTTTTAGTTTTTAGGGGTGCAACTGCATCTAGGGTATTGCGCAAGGTTAAATTGAGTTCCTCAGTTAGGTGGTTAACTTGATTTTTGTCCTCTGGTGTTCTTGGGTAGACAGAGGGAATCTGGAAGGCCATCAAGGAATCTTTGTGTTGTCTGTGAATTTATAGCACGACTTTTTATGTTCCTTGGTTGGGGTCTGAGCAGATTATTTGTTGCAAATGCAAACCTAATAAAATGGTGGTCCGATAGTCCAGGATTATGAGGAAAAACATTAAGATCCACAACATTTATTCCATGGGACAAAACTAGGTCCAGCGTATGACTGTGACAGTGAGTGGGTCCAGAGACATGTTGGACAAAACCCACTGAGTCCATGATGGCTCCGAAAGCCTTTTGGAAAGGGTCTGTGGACTTTTCCATGTGAATATTAAAGTCACCAAAGATTAGAATATTATCTGCTATGACTACAAGGTCCGATAGGAATTCAGGGAACTCAGTGAGGAACACTGTATATGGCCCAGGAGGCCTGTAAACAGTAGCTATAAAAAGTGATTGAGTAGGCTGCATAGATTTCATGACTAGAAGCTCTTTGCGGGATGCACGGGGGATATGGTCACTAGTGTAGCCAGGAGGTGAGGCCTCATCACTTACATGTAGACAGGAACAAAAGGTTCAACAGGAGAGGTGTTCTGGTAGCTTCATATTGTATGCAGTGTGTGTCATGTTATCCGGGTCTTATGACACGGAGTGACAGACACATTATGGCGTGCGTGTTGGAGGCTTTGGTACAGATGTTTCCCTTCTTTGGAGGAATCAACAACATTTAAAAAACGGACACATTTGACACACACACACACACACACACACACACACACACACACACACACACACACACACACACACACACACACACACACACACACACACACACACACACACACACACACACACACACACACACACACACACACACACACACACACACACACACACACACAAACACACACACACACCAGAGAGGATCATGGGACTTAACCTCCTCTTCCCTCCTCTTTTCTCTGCTCAACCCCGCAGACTTTAATATCTTCCTCTCTCACCAGACCCCCCCCCCGCTCTCTCAATTAAATCAAAAAGCTTCATTGGCATTGGAAACTTTTCTTTACATTGCAGAAGCAAGTGAAGTAGATAATAAACAATAGTGAAATAAAAAATACAGATGTACAGTAAATATTATAGTCACAGAAGATATTATGTCAATATACAGTGTTGCGCCGCAGTCTCTTAATATCACCCTCTCTCACCAGACTCTCTCTCTCTCCGTATACCCACACTAATTCAAAGACCCATCTCACTGCACCTCATATCTGCGATTGCTCAACTTTAACCAAACTCTTTTAGCCTGTCGACACATCCTTAGTTCAAAGGAGACAAGGGGAAAAGGGTTGGAAGACAGAGAGGCCCCCCTCAAGTCCTATGAGTGTTTTAATCATGACACTGACTGGAAGTGATATTCCTCTCTCTCTCTCTCTCTGATCTGTATGTATTTGACTCTCCCCCTTTCTGTATTCTCTCTCAATCTACCTCTCATCCCCTTCTACGATGTTACAACGTCTCTCTTTTCTCTCTCGCTTCTTTTCCATCTCTCTCATTTCCACCTCACAATCTCTCCCTTCATCTGACTATGTCTGACTCTGTTTTTATCTGTTTTAAATTTCTCCTATCAGGCCTCTCATTCACTCTTTACATCCTTCCACCTCCCTCCCTCCCTCCCTCCCTCCCTCCCTCCCTCCCTCCCTCCCTCCCTCCCTCCCTCCCTCCCTCCCTCCCTCCCTCCCTTAATGAGCACGTAGGCAAGGCCGGTAAATTATTCAATAACGATGAGAGGAATCTATGAATCTCCCTTGATCTCAAAATAGCATTTCTTACAAGGGGAATTGAACAATTAATACTTAATGCAGAGATTCTCATCTGCCTCCTCCTCTTCTGGTTAATTGTCAGTTACATACAGACAGGATATCAAACAGGATGCTATCAATGGGATCATTATGATTAGGCTTCTCATTCATTTTATACATGAATTTACATGTATTCTAGTTGTTGATAGACAGTGCTGAATTATGCACTTTCAGGGGATAACGATGCACATTAACTGTATTACATCAAGTGTATATTTCATTGCATTACATTGTACCAAACCAAAGCAAGGGGTATATTGTATATATTCTACAGTATAGACAGACAAGCTTAGATTATATTTGCAGGTTGCGTAAGCAAGAACACAAAGTGTTATCCCACAATATATTTGTGATATGAACACTCTTCAGTTTTACATCCTGACCATTTCACTGAGCTTTAGAGAAATTTAATACAGAAATGTAAAAAAGGATAAGAAATACAGTGCCTTGCGAAAGTATTCGGCCCCCTTGAACTTTGCAACCTTTTGCCACATTTCAGGCTTCAAACATAAAGATATAAAACTGTATTTTTTTGTGAAGAATCAACAACAAGTGGGACACAATCATGAAGTGGAACGACATTTATTGGATATTTCAAACTTTTTTAACAAATCAAAAACTGAAAAATTGGGCGTGCAAAATTATTCAGCCCCTTTACTTTCAGTGCAGCAAACTCTCTCCAGAAGTTCAGTGAGGATCTCTGAATGATCCAATGTTGACCTAAATGAATAATGATGATAAATACAATCCACCTGTGTGTAATCAAGTCTCCGTATAAATGCACCTGCACTGTGATAGTCTCAGAGGTCCGTTAAAGCGCAGAGAGCATCATGAAGAACAAGGAACACACCAGGCAGGTCCGAGATACTGTTGTGAAGAAGTTTAAAGCCGAATTTGGATACAAAAAGATTTCCCAAGCTTTAAACATCCCAAGGAGCACTGTGCAAGCGATAATATTGAAATGGAAGGAGTATCAGACCACTGCAAATCTACCAAGACCTGGCCGTCCCTCTAAACTTTCAGCTCATACAAGGAGAAGACTGATCAGAGATGCAGCCAAGAGGCCCATGATCACTCTGGATGAACTGCAGAGATCTACAGCTGAGGTGGGAGACTCTGTCCATAGGACAACAATCAGTCGTACATTGCACAATTCCGGCCTTTATGGAAGCGTGGCAAGAAGAAAGCCATTTCTTAAAGATATCCATAAAAGGCTACAGACTTACAGCTGTAATCGCAGCAAAAGGTGACGCTACAAAGTATTAACTTAAGGGGGCTGAATAATTTTGCACGTCCAATTTTTCAGTTTTTGATTTGTTAAAAAAGTTTGAAATATCCAATAAATGTCGTTCCACTTCATGATTGTGTCCCACTTGTTGTTGATTCTTCACAAAAAAATACAGTTTTATGTCTTTATGTTTGAAACCTGAAATGTGGCAAAAGATCGCAAAGTTCAAGGGGGCCGAATACTTTCGCAAGGCACTGTATTTATTAGTCATCCCACAGCAACTCTATTCGTGTGATTTCCAGAACAGATCTGTTGATGTGACAGAGCTCTCTGAGCATGGCTAAGGTCAATACTCTGATAGCAGCCAGCATCAGAGTAAAAAAAAATCCCAAGACGGCGTAGCAGTCAGACGTCTTTGTTTTTGTCCTGTTATGTCCCTTGTATATACCTTTTTACATCTTTTAAAAATGTTCTAAACCTCAACTTCTAAATACTCTCCTGCAACCCGCCTCACCCATTGAGGTGTGGATCTGTTTTTTTCCTAAAGTATTTCCATTTACTCTATTTACCCTCAACTGAAGCTAGCCAGCTAACTACCTACCAGCTATCAGTTAGCAAACCACTGCTAGCGGTCATCAGCTAACCTTTAGCTCGGAAAGCTCTCGACAGTTCATACAACATGACTCAAACCAGAGCGTAACAGACCGATTTTTATCTCTCCATATACCCGGATTCCTACCGCAAACTCTGAACATTTTCTTATGGATCTTCGCAACTAGCTAACTGCAATCCCGGGTGACTACTCCTGGCTAGCGTTTACATCACAGAGCAAGCACCAATTAGCCTGAAGCTAGCCCGGCTAGGGCTCCAGTGCTACCACAGAAGCCCACTCCTGGGCGACAATATCCGGATCCCTTCTACTGCCGGTACGGGGCACGGTACCCCGCCGATCCTGTACGACTGGAATACCGACATAACCTGGACGAGGATTCCAACAGGCCCCTCAGGCTCGACGTACGCTGAAGGCCCATTCTGCTAACCGCGGCCTGCTAGCTACCTAGAAGTACTTAGAAGCCTACTAATCCACGACTGGTCTATCGACGTCACTGCACGAAGAGGCAAAAACAGACTTACCTCCATCGCGACGTCCCCCAAAGGCCCTCCTGCTAACTTGCTAGCCCCGGTCTGCTAACTGCTAGCTTGCTAGCCCTGGTCTGCTAACTGCTAACTTGCTTACCCCGGTCTGCAAACTGCTTGCTTGCTATCCCGGTCTGCTAACTGCTAGCTTGCTAGCCCCAATATGCTAACTGCTAGCTTGTTTAGCCCCAGGCTACTAACTGCTAGCTTGTTAGCACCGGCCTGCTAATTGTCTGAATCGCCGTGTCCCCAGCCAGCCCAACCACTCACTGGACCCATATGTTCACTTGTTGTTCCACCTCCTACATATGCGATGTCATCACCTGGTTTAAACATCTCTAGAGACTATATCTCTCTCATCATTACTCAATGCCTAGGTTTACCTCCAATGTATTCACATCCTACCTTACCTTTGTCTGTACAGTATACCTTGAATCTATGCTATCATGCCCAGAAACCTGCTCCTTTTACTCTCTGTTCCAAACATGCTAGACGGCCAATTTGTCTATAGCCATACCCGTATCCTACTTCTCCTCTGTTCCTCTGGTGATGTAGAGGTTAATCCAGGACCTGAAGTGCCTAGCTCCACTCCCACTCCCCAGGTGCTCTCATTTGTTGACTTCTGTAACTGTAAAAGCCTTGGTATCATGCATGTTAACATTAGAAGCCAAACTCCCTAAGTTTGTTTTACTCACTGCTTGAGCACACTCTGCCAACCCGGATGTCTTAGCCGTGTCTGAATCCTGGCTTAGGAAAACCACCAAAAACCTTAATCTCCATCCCTAACTATACCATTTTCCACCAAGATAGGACTGCCAAAGGGGGCGGTGTTGCAATCTACTATAAAGATAGCCTGCAGAGTTCTGTATTACTATCCATGTCTGTACCCAAACAATCGAGCTACTTCTTCTAAAAAGTCACCTTTCCAGAAACAAGTCTCTCACTGTTGCCGCTTGCTATAGACCACCCTCTGCCCCCAGCTGTGCCCTCGACACCATATGTGAATTGATTGCCCCCCATCTCTCTTCTGAGCTAGTGCTACTAGGTGACCTAAACTGGGACATGCTTAACACCCCGACCATCCTACAATCTAAGCGTGATGCCCTCAATCGCACACAAATTATCAATGAACCTACCAGGTACAACCCCAACTCTGTAAACACTGGCACCATCATAGATATCATACTAACTAACTCGCCCTCCAAATACACCTCTGCTGTTTTCAAAGTGATCTCAGCGATCACTGCCTCATTACCTGCATCCGTAATGGGTCTGCGACCAAACGACCACCCTCATCACTGTCAAACGCTCCCTATAACACTTCTGCGAGCAGGCCTTTCTAATCGACCTGGCCGGGATATTCTGGAGTGACATTGACCTCATCCCGTCAGTAGTTGATGCCTGGTTATTCTTTAAAAGTGCCTTCCCCACCATCTTAAATAAGCATGCCCCATTCAAAAAATGTAGAACTAGGAATAGATATAGACTTTGGTTCACTCCAGACCTGTCTGCCCTTGACCAGCACAAAAACATCCTGTGGCGTTCTGCATTAGCATCGAATAGCCCACGTGATATGCAACTTTTCAGGGAAGTTAGGAACAAATATACACAGGCAGTTAGGAAAGGTAAGCCTAGCTTATTCAAACAGAAATTTGCATCCTGTAGTACAAACTCAAAAAAGTTCTGGGACACTGTAAAGTCCATGGAGAATAAGAGCACCTCCTCCCAGCTGCCCACTGCTCTGAGGCTAGGAAACACTGTTACCACCGATAAATCTACTATAATTGAGAATTTCAATAAGCATTTCTCTACGGCTGGTCATGCTTTCCACCTGGCTACCCCTACCCCGGTCAACTGCCCGGCACCCCCCAAAGCAACCCACTAAAGCCCCCACCATTTCTCCTTCACCCAAATCCAGATAGCTGATGTTCTGAAAGAGCTGCAAAATCTGAACCCCTACAAATCAGCCGGGCAAGACAACCTCTATCTAAAATTATCTGCCGAAACTGTTGCAACCCCTATTGCTAGCCTGTTCAACCTCACTTTCGTATCGTCTGAGATTCTCAAAGATTGGAAAGCTGCCGCGGTCCTCTTCAAAGGGGGTGACACTCTAGACCCAAACTGCTACAGACCTATATCTATCCTACCCTGTCTTTCTAAGGTCTTCGAAAGCCAAGTTAACAAACAGATTACCGACCATTTCGAATCCCACCGTACCTTACTCCGCTATGCAATCCGGTTTCAGAGCTGGTCATGGGTGCATGACAGCCACGCTCAAGGTGGCGCTCAGCAACGCTCAAGGTCCTAAACGACATCATAACCGCCATCAAGAGACATTACTGTGCAGCCATATTCATCGACCTGGCCAAGGCCTTCGACTCTGTCAATCACCGCATTCTTATTGGCAGACTCGACAGCGTTGGTTTCTCAAATGATTACCCTGCCTGGTTCACCAACTACTTCTCTAATAGAGTTCAGTATGTCAAATCAGAGGGCCTGTTGATATGGGGGTGCCACAGGTTTCCATTCTCGGCCGACTCTCTTCTCTGTATACATCAATGATGTCGCCCTTGCTGCTGGAATTCTTTGATCCACCTCTACGCAGACGACACCATTCTGTATACTTCAGGCCCCTCTTTGGACACTGTGTTAACACACCTCCAGACAAGCTTCAATGCCATACAACTCTCCTTCCGTGGCCTCCAACTGCTCTTAAATGCAAGTAAAACTAAATGCATGCTATTCAATCGATCACTGCCTGCACCTGTCTGCAGTGTGTGTGTCAGTGTTAAAACTGTCTCCACACGATTCACAGCAATACTGACTCCACATGATTCACAGAAATACTGACTCCACATGATTCACAGCAATACTGACTCCACATGATTCACAGCAATACTGACTCCACGTGATTCACAGCAATACTGACTCAACATGATTCACAGCAATACTGACTCCACATGATTCACAGCAATACTGACTCAACATGAGTCACAGCAATACTGACTCAACATGAGTCACAGCAATACTGACTCCACATGATTCACAGCAATACTGACTCCACGTGATTCACAGCAATACTAACTCCACACGATTCACAGCATACTGACTCCACATGATTCACAGCAATACTGACTCCACATGATTCACAGCAATACTGACTCCACATGATTCACAGCAATACTGACTCCTCATGATTCACAGAAATACTGACTCCACATGATTCACAGCAATACTGACTCCACATGATTCACAGCAATACTGACTCCACATGATTCACAGCATACTGACTCCACATGATTCACAGCAATACTGACTCCACATGATTCACATCAATACTGACTCCACATGATTCACAGCAATACTGACTCCACATGATTCACAGCAATACTGACTCCACATGATTCACAGCAATACTGACTCCACATGATTCACAGCTCTTCTTTCATACAGCAGGGTGATGGACTTTTCATGCAACAACAGCCTTTGCAGCTAATAGTTTAACCCTGCGTAATGCACATGCACATACTTTTTCAGATAAGCAGGTAGGAAATGTTGCAGACAATTACATTGATGGAAGCCACAATCTATCTGCAATATTAAAGCTGATTTAACCCCCCCCCCTAAAGGGAAAAAAATAAGATATGAAAATATACAAGGGTATTATTTACCAAGGACCCCCCTCTCTTTACCCCCCCCCTATCTCTCTCTACCTCTCCCACCCTTTCTCCACCTCCATTAATACTGAGGCATTAATCCATTTTTTCATTTTGTCTCTAGAATCCTGAATAACTAATCCCTTTCTCACTGGAATTAACATTCTCCTCTCCTTCTCGCTATGCGTTCATGAAGCATACATTGTTTGTATCCAGGCAAGATGAAAGGGATTGTTTGTGTCAGTGTGTGGCATGGTTATCAATCTAAATAGCATGCGTGCGTCAGAAAACATTTTCTGTGGGGATTACAGGGCGAAGTGACCATATTGCATTGGTTCTGTGTCATTTCAGGGAGATATTTCCTCGTCACAGAAGTGGGGAGTGTGTTGGAAACATGGGATGGAGAGAAATGGGGATGGAGAGATAAATGTGAGGAAGGGAGAGCGGGAGGGTGATGAAGAGCACAGGGATCATTCGGAGGATGAGGACAGAGCCTCTTAATCCTATTCTGTGAGAGGGAGTCATAGTGGCAAAGGGATGAGGAGGACGATAGGAGGGAGAACAGTGGACAAACAAATGACACTTGCTAGAGAATTCCCTTGGTGATCGTTAGTGTCATGGCTGGGAGAAGGGTGTTAGCTGAGAAATGTTTTTTGTCATAGGGCTGCAATGGCTTTTGTGATGTAACAGCATTCCACCCTGCTGCCAGAATAGTTCTTGGAGTGGTTCATCTGCTTTCTGGGGTTTGTGTTGTGATTCATAGTCTGTGGAGAAGAACAAGTACTTTTTCTCTAACCAATATTATTCAGACAGGAAATCTAAAACCTGGCCACACTTCCTCCACTACATTTCTCTTTAATTCACTGCAGCCTCTGTGTTGTAAATTATCTTTGCTGGCCTAGAGTCAAGTCCACACTGCCTTCCAAGTCCCAGGGTTCCTAACATTATCTATTGTGATTTTCAGTGAGTACAGCACCTCAAACTAGGTCTTAAACCAGCCCAGCTCTGATTGTTTCATCTCTCCGTCATATATTTACAGCCACTCTCTGTGCTGCACTAAAGCAGTGTTCCCCAACACCTCAACCTCTCTGAAACAGCCAGGCTGGGACACTCATAATGAAACAGCCAGGCTGGGACACTCATAATGAAACAGCCAGGCTGGGACACTCATTATACTGAAACAGCCAGGCTGGGACACTCATTATAATGAAACAGCCAGGCCGGGACACTCATTATACTGAAACAGCCAGGCTGGGACACTCATTATACTGAAACAGCCAGGCTGGGACACTCATTATACTGAAACAAACAGGCGGGGACACTCATTATACTGAAACAGCCAGGCTGGGACACTCAGTATACTGAAACAAACAGGCTTGAACACTCATTATAATGAAACAAACAGGCTGGGACACTCATTATACTGAAACAAACAGGCTGGGACACTCATTATAGTGAAACAAACATGCTGGGACACTCATTATAATGAAACAAACAGGCGGGGACACTCATTATACTGAAACAGCCAGGCTGGGACACTCATTGTACTGAAACAGCCAGGCTGGGACACTCATTATAGTGAAACAGCCAGGCTGGGACACTCATGATAATGAAACAAACAGGCTGGGACACTCATTATAGTTAAAACAAACAGGCTGGGACACTCATTATAGTGAAACAAACAGGCGGGGACACTCATTATACTGAAACAGCCAGGCTGGGACACTCATTGTACTGAAACAGCCAGGCTGGGACACTCATTATAGTGAAACAGCCAGGCTGGGACACTCATTATAATGAAACAGCCAGGCTGGGACACTCATTATACTGAAACAGCCAGGCTGGGACACTCATTATACTGAAAGATAAGGGGACCTGCTTTTATGACTGACAGAGAATGAGTAGAAAGAGAGACAGAGCAACAGAGAGATGGAGAGAGAGAGATAGGGAGTGGGAGTGAGAGAGACAGAGCAACAGAGAGATGGAGAGAGAGCTAGGGAGTGGGAGTGAGAGAGACAGAGCAACAGAGAGATGGAGAGAGAGAGAGATAGGGAGTGGGAGTGAGAGAGAGAAAGCGACAGAGAGAGAAGGGGGGCGGGAGGATGTCCTATGTCAAGTCTAAAAACATGACCCCCCCTCCTACTCCTGCTCCCTCGTTCCCCTGTGGATGAATCATTATCCTGTCTCTCTCTAGAGCCTAACAAGACTTATCATGATACTACTACTTAGAGCTCAGATAGAAAGTTAATCAAAACACAGACAAAGCCAGGTTGAAATAGTCTGTAACCTGAGGCAGCGGTTGTTTGTAACGGAATTTGAAACAAATGAATTATGACTCTTCTTTTCTTTTTCAGATTAGTAGCAGAGAGAAGTGAGAGAGCCACTTAGCCAGGTTTGAAAATCGAACTGTCATTTACATTTCAATCTGGTATTATCTTCCTCTCTCGTGTGATTCATCTCATTAGGAATGGCTAATTTAGATAATCCTCCAATAACAGATATTCATTTACATACAAGTATTCTGCAGTGTCTGTTAATGAGGGGGTGAAATGGAGATTTGTCAGATTGGGGAAATGATGAAAGGAGAGAGGAAATGAGAGGGAAAGTGATGGAGGAGAGAGAGCGAGAGAGAGAGACAGAGAGAGAGAGGGAATGGATGTGATTGCATTCCTTTGCGTAAGCCTAGGCGTAATGAGGGGAGCGTCCAAATCCCAAACCTCTCTACCCACCGCCTCCTTATCTTCACCCCTCTGTCTTATCTACAAACAATACAGACTATTCTCTGTATGAGTGTGTGTGTGAGTGTGAGTGTGAGTGTGTGTGTGTGTGTGTGTGTGTGTGTGTGTGTGTGTGTGTGTGTGTGTGTGTGTGTGTGTGTGTGTGTGTGTGTGTGTGTGTGTGTGTGTGTGTGTGTGTGTGTGTGTGTGTGTGTGTGTGTGTGTGTGTGTGTGTGTTTGGAGGGTGTTCATGCTGTGTGGCTGCAAGCTCAGAAAAACAACCACAATCGTAATAACATCTAACGTCTACAGTAGTATGTAGGTTGTTGGAGAAACGTTTCAACATTTTAGTGGTGTGATTGGATTTCTTCAGAAACAAGCTGTAGTTATTTTGGGAACTGCCCATACATGAGTAAAGCAGAGGTGCAACAGAACCATTTATACATGGGATATACATCATCCTCTGTTTGTAAACAAGGTTATTAACTGGGTTTGTTTCAATTTAATTTAGGAAGTAAACTGAAATTCCAATTCGGAATTGGAATGGAATTTTTGTTTAGTTCCCGGATTGACTCAATGTAATTGGAACTGACCCAAAGGCTGTTTGTAAAATCACTGGAGGAATGTTTTCAGAGGAAAATCCATTGAGGCTAAACATCACTGACACCTTACTTTATCTGCAGTGTTCCTCTCCTCTATGTTACTAGCAGTACAGTGATGGAGTTTCTGAATAGGTTAACAAGGTGAAGACTACTGCGGTAGGTTGTATTTTCAGTGGTCTTCTCATTTAGAAGCACATGCTCCTGTTCATTGATTCATAGCCCCCATCATATTGGACACATCCAACAAGCTTTACAGGAAATGATTAATGGAGGCAACTGCTCTCTTCAGCTCTGAGCTGAATTGCTCCAAACATACTGATTCCTCTTAAGATGAGTCCAGCCACAGGCTCTAGTCTTCTCACCAGCCGATAGATATGGAGATGAAGGGCCTCCCAAGTGGCACAGTGGTCTAAGGCACTGCATCTCAGTGCTAGAGGCGTCACTAGAGACCTGCGTTCGATCCCAGGATGTATCACAACCGGCTGTGATCGGGACTCCCATAGGGTGGTGCACAATTTGCTCAGCATCGTCTGGGTTAAGGGAGAGTTTGGCTGGGGGGGCTTTACTTGGTTCATTGCGCTCTAGCGACTCCTTGTGGCGGGCCAGGCGCCTGCAGGCTGACTGTGGTCGTCAGATGAACAGTGTTTTCTCCGACACATTGGTGCGACTGGCTTCTGGGTTAAGCGGCCATTAAGAAGAGCGGTTTGGCGGGTCATGTTTTGGGGGCGCATAACTCGACTTTCGCCTCCCGAGCCTGGGGAGTTGCTGTGATGAGACGAGATCGAAATGGTGGAAAAAAAGGGGGTAAAAATAATAATATTTTTTAATAAAAGATAAGGAGATAAAATAGGCCTCTGATTGGACACAAGTTATTGGACTGTGTGAGAGAGATAGCGAGGGGGATGAAGGAAGGCACGGATTAAGAAAAGAGGACAGAGTGAAGGAAAAGGAGAAATATAAAGACTAAAATGTTGTGTGAGAAGTATTGCATTTGGAGAAGAGACAGACAAACAGAGAGACAGACAGAGAGAATATTTTTTATATGAGAGTCAAATGTAATTTGTAGATGTATGATTTAAGAGCCAACATATTCTGGTTTACACAATAATACAATGGAGTGAGGGTGAAACAGACACAGAAAGAGAAAGTACAATGAAACTAATCACATTTTATCTACAAGGAAAAATAACAAATATTACATTAATATAGCATTCCTGGGTAAGGTTCACTGCCTTTGGACACATCATACTGTTGTACACCATAACAAAATGCTGCTAGTAAATGAGAAAGAACAGAGGAAAGGATAAAAATGCAAAGCAGCTACTGTATGACTGCATCCAAAATGGCACCTTAATACTTAAATAGTGCACTATTTTTTACTAGAGCCCTGTGAGCCATGGTCAAAAGTAGTGCACTATATAGGGAATAGGATGCCATTTCGGACTCAGCCTACAGTATCTGCATATCACACCAGCAGATCTCGTCCTCATTTACAGCCTTTACCACTCTAAGCCAGGACAGTTCATTTTCTTTCACACAGAGGCCTTCTCTCTCACTCTCCCTCTCTCTCTCTCTCTCTCTCTCTCTCTCTCTCTCTCTCTCTCTCTCTCTCTCTCTCTCTCAATTCAATTTCAATTTAAGGGATTTACAGTTTTTCTCAATTGCTAAAACACAATTTCTGAAACCTTGCTCCATTTCCTGAAAACATTAAACACAAAACCTCATCTTCAAGCACTATTTACATAACCTCTGACTCCTCTTGCAAAATGAACCATTCGCCTCAAAACAGTTTTACCTGTGTTCAAAATCAAACACTGCTCTCAAATAAACAAAGTGATCAAAATGATATACACTCTCAAGCAGTCAGTAAACAATTCACCGAAAAATAGAAAACACATTGTTCAAAACATACAATTCTCAGGGGGAAGTACATTTTTTATCTAAACAAAAAATCATATTTTTCCGTCATTGTCTTTTGATGAACGAAAACATGTTCTATCATAGTAGCTCAAAATTGATCAGAAATGGCTATTCTGCTTTGCTCTTTGCAATTTTGTTTTTTGTTCTTCCTCCTCCTTGTACCTCTATTTTTACAGTACTGTACCCTACATCTCACAAACTTGTCCTTTGTCTCTGTGATACTGTAATTCTTGTTCTTTGTTGATATGAACCTGCAACCAGTCAAAATCTATTGAGCAGTCAGTACTGTTAATAAATGGAAAGCACAATGTTCAGGGCCATACAATTAATCCATTGTACAGTATACAGCCTACAATGCACTGTACTACAGTATCCATTCTCAGACTTTCTCCTTCCCACCTTCAACAACCTGTTTGCTCTCTGAACTGGCTTATATTGGTTGTGTCGCATCATTTGAAACAGGTTAAATCAATTTTGAGTGGTTGTGTTCAATCAATGACATATGTTCTCTATTTGTATTTGATTGTTGCCACTTGTGTTTACCAGTATGGAAGACATGTGCATTAGAGTGCAGAATGTGTTTTGAGAATGAGAATGTGTTTAGAGTTTTGCTGAAAAGTCTAAGTGAGATCTGCAAATTGTGTTTTACCATGTGAAATGGTTTAAGGTATTGACAACAGACTGCATAATTAGCTAAATGTGTCCAGGCAACTGAGAACTTTGTTCAGCCAACGGGTTTTAGTGTTTTAGCAATTGAGAAAAACTGTAATGGCATGGGAAACATATGTTAACATTGCCAAAGCAAATTAAGTAGATAATAAACAAAAGTGAAATGAACAATTAAAATTAACAGTAAACATTATACTCACAAAAGTTCAAAAATAATAAAGACATTTCAAATATCATATTATGTGCAAATAGTTCAAGTACACAAGGGAAAGTAAATATAAATATGTGTTGTATTGACATTGGTGTTTGTTCATCACTTGTTGCCCTTTTCTTGCTGCAACTGGTCACACATCTTGCTACTGTGATGGCATACCGTGGTATTTCACCCAGTAGGTATGGAGTTTAACAAAATTGGGTTTGTTTTTGAATTCTTTGTGTATCTGTAATCCGAGAGAAATGTGTGTCTCTAATATGGTCAAACATTTGGCAGGAGGTTAGGACATGCAGCTCAGTTTCCATCTCATTTTGTGGCTTTTCTCATTTAACAAGGCTATGCTTACTGAGTCTGAACATAGTAAAATTTCTCCTTAAGTTTGGGTCAGTCACAGTGGTCAGGTATTCTGCCTCTGTGTACTCTCTGTTACGGCCAAATAGCATTCTAGTTTGCTCTGTTTTTTTGTAAATTCTTTCCAATGTGCTTCGGGGACTCTCTCTCTCTCTCTCTCTCTCTCTCTCTCTCTCTCTCTCTCTCTCTCTCTCTCTCTCTCTCTCTCTCTCTGTCAGTCGTTACTACAGCAGTGACCTGTGCGTTAATTAGCAGAGATCCACATCCCTGAGCCGCCGTGTTCCTCCTCCTCATTACACTGCTATACATGACAGGGCCAGCACATAGCAGACACACACACACACACACACACACACACACACACACACACACACACACACACACACACACACACACACACACACACACACACACACACACACACACACACACACACACACACACACACACACACACACACACACACACACACACACACACACACACACACACACACACACACACACACACACACACACACACTTCCTCCCCTCACTACAGAGGGTTCTGTGACAGGGCTGGCAGTTAGCAGACAGAGGAGAGGGAGAGGGAGAGGGAGAGGGAGAGGGAGAGGGAGAGGGAGAGGGAGAGGGAGAGGGAGAGGGAGAGGGAGAGGGAGAGGGAGAGGGAGAGGGAGAGGGAGAGGGAGAACAGAGCAGGAGAACAGAACAAAGTAGAACAGAACAGAACATGGAGTTTAACTGAATGGAATGGTTTTCTGTTCATTTGCAGGACAGTGGGAACGAATGGAGAGTTGGTGTCTCTGAGAGGTGAGTGAGATTAAAAGGCTAATCAGCAGTTAAAACAATAACAAAGCATTATCACCACCACTGTTTGGGTAAAAAGCTGAGGGATGGGGCTAGAGAAATGTAACCACTCTCAAATTCATAAACAGAGCTATGGATGCAAGGACTCTCTCTCTCTCCCCATGTTATCAAAATTATAGTTTTATCCATGTTTTGAGGCTATGTAGTGTTTGTTAACGTTTTGTTTGTTTACAAACGTTGGAGTTAAACAAGCTTATATTTTGGGTTCTGATAGGGTACGACAGTTTAACTAAGCTCTTGAGGCAAGTTATATTCTTCAAGAGTCAATGGGTGCATATCATTCATTTAGAATACCAAAAATGTATGTAGCAACTGCAGATGCCCAAACATGAACATGAAGACAAAGGGATATAACATGTTGTGTGCGTATGTTTGTTAGACAGTCAGACAAGCAAATAGACTGACAGTCAGACAGAGTAACAAAGAGGGAGGTAATGAGGAAGAGAACAAGATGGAGATAGAGACAGAGAATGGGAATGACAATGAGAGAAGAAAGAGATAGAAGATTTTGATTAAAGCAGAGCCTGAATGGTTGTGTCTGCTAGGAGTCACCACCAGTATCAGCTCAGGATAGGCCTATTATAAACTCCTAACAAATAAGGTGAACAAAAAAATAAACCAATGAGACGTTTGGGATTAACGACCCTAAAACAGAGAGTTGTTTTTCTCTCTTTTCATCTCTTTTTTTCCACTACCTGTTCATTCACCCTCTGCCAACGTCTGAAGGCTGGCTGCCAAACCAGTCTGGACTGGCGAACATGGGCCAACGGCACCTGGCACCTTGCCCCAGTAAATTCTGGGACAGGTTATGGGTCTCCCCTGGGGGTTTCTGGGAGCTGTGCCGTACAGAGCACTGGAACAAGGAGGTCCCACTGTGCCTCGCGTAGACAGGGTCAAAGGTCAGGATTCTGTTGGTCAGAAAAAGAAGGTACATATGCTCGCTCGCTCTCTCTCTCTGTCTGTATGTCTTTCTCTGCCTCTCTCTTTCTCTTTCTCTCTATTGCTTTCTCTCTTTCTCTTTCTCTCTCTATTTTCTCTTTTTCTCTCTCTCTTTCTCTCCTTCAATTAAATACAATGAAATTAAAATTGCTTTATTGGCATGACGTAACAATGTACATATTGTCAAAACGTACTTTGGAAATTAATTATTAATTTACAATATTAACATGAAATAATAATAATCAAGATTGTCAGCAGGACAATAAGTAACAATAATAGTCAAGGGTAAAAAATAACCGTACAATGGACAATAACAATAACAATGGCATAGAGGCCATGTGCAGGTTGGTTGGTCTGTCAGACACTGTCCCTCATCTTATGGCAGGTAGCAATGTAGTGCGCTGCCAACCCATAGCTCTCTACGTCCTCCTCCAACAGGATTCTCTTCAGAGAGGTCTTTGAAACCTTGAAAAGGGGTTTAAAATCTGGGGAAATTACACTCTCTAATTGTTTTATAGTTTTTACTTTTTGTCAAGAAATGCAGCTCTGTCTCGGCTCTGCTGTGACGCAGTGGTTGAACAGCCTGCCCTCTACATGGAGCCAGGTTTTCCTGTCTACCCTTGGCAAGGCTGTACTCACTGAGTCTGTACTTTGTCAAGGTTTTGATCAGTAACTATGGTCAAATAGTTTGCAATGGTGTACTGTCAATATTTTCTGTTTGGGAGGGTTTTAGAAAAGCGAACTAAGTGCATATTCAATAGTTGTTCCTGATGTGAATATTCCTACATGGCAGTCTCTAATAAGAGTAAATGCTCATTCACAGACCAACACACACACACACACACACACACACACACACACACACACACACACACACACACACACACACACACACACACACACACACACACACACACACACACACACACACACACACACACACACACACACACACACACACACACACACACACACACACACACACACACACACACACACACACACAGCCTTGTAGTCTTGTACACACAGTCATGTAACCTTGTGGGGACACACAATTCATTAAACACTTCCACACCCACACAGTACATGCCCATTCCCAGACCACAGTAATCATCAGCCTGATGTCCTAGAGGCCAGAGAGGGAGTATACGTGACAGCAATGATATGAGAGGGGGGTCACTGTATGCTTCCAAAACTCAATTGCACACACACACACACACACACACACACACACACACACACACACACACACACACACACACACACACACACACACACACACACACACACACACACACACACACACACACACACACACACACACACACACACACACACACACACACACACACACACACACACAATATAGCAAGCGAGCAGGAAGAAAAATTAGGCTGTGCCATTTTCATAGTATTTGTATGTATTATGGATCACCATCAGCAGCTACTCTTCCTGGGGTCCAGCAACATTAAGGCAGTTATATACAATTTAAAATAATACATGAGATTACATTACATAACACTTTCACAACACATTAAGTGTGTTTCCTCAGGCAGCTACTCTACTACCACATATCTACAATGCAAAATCCGTATCTACGTGTGTGTAGTGTGTGTCTTATCATGTGTACAGTGGTGCAAAAAAGTATTTAGTCAGCCACCAATTGTGCAAGTTCTCCCACTTCAAAAAGATGAGAGAGGCCTGTAATTTTCATCATAGGTACACTTCAACTATGACAGACTTAAGCAGGGGGACACGTCTGGCACTGCAGGATTTGAGTCTCTGGCGGCGTAGTGTGTTACTGATGGTAGGCTTTGTTACTTTGGTCCCAGCTCTCTGCAGGTCATTCACTAGGTCCCCCCGTGTGGTTCTGGGATTTTTGCTCACTGTTCTTGTGATCATTTTGACCCCACGGGGCGAGATCTTGCGTGGAGCCCCAGATCGAGGGAAATTATCAGTGGTCTTGTATGTCTTCCATTTCCTAATAATTGCTCCCACAGATGATTTCTTCAAACCAAGCTGCTTATCTATTGCAGATTCAGTCTTTCCAGCCTGGTGCAGGTCAACAATTTTGTTTCTAGTGTCCTTTGACAGCTCTTTGTCTCTTGGCCATAGTGGAGTTTGGAGTGTGACTGTTTGAGGTTGTGGACAGGTGTCTTTTATACTGATAACAAGTTCAAACAGGTGCCATTAATATAGGTAACGAGTGGAGGACAGCGGAGCCTCTTAAAGAAGTTACAGGTCTGTGAGAGCCAGAAATCTTGCTTGTTTGTAGGTGACCAAATACTTATTTTCCACCATAATTTGCAAATAAATTCATAAAAAATCCTACAATGTGATTTTCTGGATTTTTTTTGTCATTTTGTCTGTCATAGTTGAAGTGTACCTATGATGAAAATTACAGGCCTCTTTTTAAGTGGGAGAACTTGCACAATTGGTGGCTGACTAAATACTTTTTTGCCCCACTGTATGTGTGTCTGTGCCTGTGTGTTTTTCTCCTCACAGTCCCTGCTGTTCCTTAAGGTGTATTTCTATCTGTTTGTTAAATCTACTTTTATTGCCTGCATCAGTTACCTGATGTGGAATAGAATTCCATGTAGCCATGGCTCTGTTGTAGTACTGTGCAACTCCCAAAGTCTGTTCTGGACTTGGGGACTGTGAAGAGGCCTCCGGTGGCATGTCTTGTGGGTGTCTGAGCTGTGTGCTAGTAGTTTAAACAGACACCTCGGTGCATTCAGCATGTCAACACTTCTTACAAAAACAAATAGTGATGAAGTCAATTTCTCTGCTTTGAGCCATGAGAGATTTACATGCATATTAATGTTAGCTCTCCTTGTACATTTAAGGGCCAGCCTTGCTGCCCTGTTCTGAGCCAAAAGTATTTTGTCAATTTGTTTCCAGTAAAATAGCATTGTATCTAGTGAAACAGTGGTCAGCTATTTAAGCCAGTAAAGGGGGTTTTACTATTCTTGGGTAGTGGAATTACTTTTGCTTCCCTCCAAGCATGGGGACACACACTTTCTAGTAGGCTTAGATTGAAGATAGGCAAATAGGAGTGGCAATATCATCCACGTTGTCAGACCCTGGTACCTTGTCATTTATTCACCTCTTCCACACTCACTTTAAGGAATTCAAAATTACAATGCTTGTCTTTCATAATTTGTTCAGTTATACTTGGATATGTAGTGTCAGCGTTTGTTGCTGGCATGTCATACCTAAGTTTGCTAATCAATAAAGTAATTGGCAATATCCGTGTGTTTTTATGAATGAGCCATCTGATTCATTAAATAATTACATCCCCCCTCTCCTCAGATCATAAGCGCACATATAGCCGTTTATGGTCCCCGTTTATGGTCCCTGACACAGCCTCGGGACCAGCTGGATGAGGGACTCCTGGCATTGCATGGCTTGGTAATTGTAACAAGTGCGCTGAGAGTCGGGAAGCAAGTTCTGGGAGTAAGTGTTTTAATAAATAAATGAAACAATGAACGCGTAACACAAACAACACACGGCATGAAAACAGAGTCAATAACACCTGAGGAAAGAACCAAGGGGAGTGACAGATATAGGGAAGTTAATCAAAGAGGTGATGGAGTCCAGGTGAGTGTCATGAGGCTCAGGTGCGTGAGACGATGGTGACAGGTGTGCGGGATAATCATTAGCCTGATGTCCTAGAGGCCAGAGAGGGAGTATACGTGACAGCAATGATATGAGAGGGGGGTCACTGTATGCTTCCAAAACTCAATTGCAATTTATTTTTTATTTTTTGTTATTGTCCTAATTCTGCCGTGCATGCATTTCCTCTGGGCATGTAAGAGAACCATATAGAACTCTGCATGCAGTGTTTCAATGGTGAAATCTTGTTTTGCAAGTGGACCCCACACCTCTTTGCCATAGAGTGCAATTGGTGCAATGACACATTCAATTAGTTTTGGCCTAATTTGAATAGGTATTTGAATGTGTTTTTTGAACGGCGTAGATGTAGATAACCTGCATTCTTTCTCTCTGTTCATTCACTGCCTCATTTGCGTGTCAAGTTGAGCTTATTTTTAAACCTAAGTATTTGTAGTGTATAAAACATTAGGAACACCTTCCTAATATTGAGTTGCACCCCCTTTTGCCCTCAGAACAGCCTCAATTCGTTGGGGCATAGACATTACAAGGTGTGGAATGCGTTCCACGGGGACGCTGGCCCATGTTGACTTCAATGCTTCCCACAGTTGTGTTAAGTTGTCTGGATGTCCTTCGGACAGCAAACCATTCTTAATACACACAGGAAACTGTTGAGTGTGGAAAAACCCAGCAGCGTTGCAGTTCTTGACACACAAATGGTGTGATTGTCAACTACTACCATACCCCGTTCAAAGGCTCTTAAATGTTTTGTCTTGCCCATTCCCCCTGTGAATGGCACACACACACAATCCATGTCTCCATTGTCTCAAACATTAAACGTTCTCTTTAACCTGTCGCCTTCCCTTCATCTACACTGATTGAAGTGGATTTAACAAGTGGCATTAATAAGGGATCATAGCTTTCACCTGGTCAGTCTATGTCATGGAAAGAGTTCTTAATGTTTTGTACACTCAGTGTATTTTGTACCAAGTGTGAACTTTGGTCTAATTACCTGAGATCTGGATCTTTGTATTTTTGTATTTTTGGGGTTCACTGCCAGGGCGCAGGTCTGGCAGTACTGCTCTTGCAGGTCCAAGCTCTGCTGTCGGCCATGTGCTGTGTATGACATCTGGCACAGGTCATCTGAGAGGAGGAGGCATTTAACCTCTTAATTGTGGAGACCAACACCAGGGGCTGAGGATTTTTCTAGATTAGTGGCCGATTCATTCATGTAAATGTTGAAGAGCTTTATTGGCATGGGAAACATGTTTACATTGCCAAATGAAGTGAAATAGATCAACAAAAATGCAATAAACAATCAAAAATTAACAGTAAACATTATACTCACAAAAGTTCCAAAAGAACAAAGACATTTCAAATGTCATATTATGTATACAGTGTTGTAACGATGTGCAAGTAGTTCAAGTACAAAAGGGAAAATAAACATAAATATAGGTTTAGTTTAGTTTAGTTTATTTATACAGGGACAGTGCACATTAATCAACGTTTCAGTAAAAGTGCCGGTTTTAGCCAGCCGGCTAATTTTCAACCGCAGTCCCTGGGCAGGTTATTAAAAATAATTACAATATAGACAATAGCACCATAGAACAAGCAAGACATAGCAACATAGGACAAGCAAGACATAGCATAGAGACAGAGCAACATAGAACAAAAAGCAGGTTGTATTTACAATGGTGTTTATTCCTCACTGGCTGCCCTTTTCTTTTTGCAAAAGGTCACATATCGTGCTGCTGTGATTGCACACTGGTATTTCACCCAATAGAGTTGATCAAAATTAGATTTGCTTTCAAATTCTTTGTGGGTCTGTGTAATCTAAGGGAAATATGTGTCTCTCAGTTTCCTACTCATTTTGTGGGCATTGTGCACAAAACTCTCTCTCTCTCCAGACCTGGAGATATTCCTAGTAGGTATTGTGTGATTGCCACAGGTTGTGAATGTAACTTCAGTGTGTTGTTGTTGACAATGTTAATTGTGCTTCTCCATGCTTTTTGGTCTCCATTGGCTCCAATGGCCCTCTGCCATCATACTGTTTTTATTAGGTCTGATGACATTTACCCTTCTCTGTCATGGTTATTTACACCAACTTTTGACTTATTCATGCCCATCTTAGATTATATTGGTGGAGTGATTGAAAAACAAGTTTTAATGACTCCAACCTAAGTGTATGTAAACTTCCGACTTCAACTGTATCAGTGATTTTGGTTGTCCGGTGATGTCATAAAATGGGTGCATTGCCTGGTGAAGTATGCCAATAGTGGTGTTGTTAAGCTAACTGGTATGAGTATTGTGTTCCAGAGAAAATGTGGAGTAATGTTTTGATAAACTCTCTAGGTGCTTTGGTTGAATCTTTAGTTACAGCTTGTTTGACTTGTGCTGTTTGATAGTCCCAATGTTGGCTTGTCTTTTCAATGTTTGTTTGGTAAACTTTCCAATATGGTGGATAAGTTGTGTGCCACATTGGAGAGAGGAAAATTGGTTTGTTTGCAGGCTCTGCCCGGGCTGGAAACTCTTGCTCTACTCACTGTTGGGACATTATTTCCAAGAAAGTGAATACAATTTGTTGTGTACCTCAGGGGGAGATGTGGGTAGAGTAGTTCCATTTGCTACTAGTTCCATTTGCTACTATAACGCTCCTGTGACGATCAGATTACAGAGTGTCCGCTCTATAGCGTGCTCTCTATCGTAGAGGGGGAGAGTAGGAAGTCTGCTGCTGACGGACATAAAACATGCTGCCTCTATGTTCTGTAGTGTTCCAGGTTGGAATGTAAACTGTGGAACACAGAGAGACAATTGGACATCAAAAGTTTGAATAATTAAACAATATATTTTGAGGATGTGGGAGTGGCCCGTGATCCTTAACCTCTCTAGGGTACGTGGGACTAGTGTCCCACCTGGCCAACATCCAGTGAAATTGCAGAGCGCCAAATTCAAATACAGAAATACTCATTATAAAAATTCAGAAAACAAAACATATTTTACATAGGTTTAACAGTTTTGGAAATTGTAGAGTGTTTTCTATCCAAATCTACCAGATTTGTATGTCATATCTTCTGGGCCCGAGTAGCAGGCAGTTTAATTTGGGCATGCTTTTCATCCAAAATTTAGAATGCTGCACCCTACTCTAGAGAAGTTAAGGGACAGTAATGCCGAGTGTGTTTCAGTTGGTGACCCCATGAAGGACAGGAAACACACATTACTGTATCTCTGTGTACACTTTTCAATGATCAGATTTGCATCTAGCTGTTGGATAAAATGAATGAGTAAATATGAAACTATTTGTGAAAAGATGTAATGTGATGTTAGCCTTCTAAATGAGAGTATGGATTTCATTTCAAGTTTAACTAGAAACTCACCTCCGTGAGCCAAACAGTACATCAGGCATCATGGAACCACTATTTTATACTCCAGAGTATAGAACCACCCGTGATGAAATGTACATTTCATGCCCAAGAGACCCCCGGTAAACCAGACTTCTCGAATGGTTAAGAAGACTAGAAAACATGGAGCTGATGCTACAAATCTATAGGCCTAGGAGACCACGGCTGGAAATGGTTAAACTCTGAGACTTGATCACTACAGAATAAGAGCGAATCCTAGGTGTAGAATTACTAGTCTGCAGATGGAAATTACACAAGTCTAGTACAAGAATACCGACAACCCCGGAAGCATCTATTCTATGCAACGACCATCTGGCCTTACGTATCCATTACAACAGCCACTATCCAGAGCCACTGAGGAAGTGACAACTACGAAAGACATTGTGACTTCTGGGTAAGTTAACCAGAGACTCTCTGATGAACTGATTCTCCAGCAGATGGACCAGCGATTCCAACAGACAAGACAATAACGACACACAGGTGTAAATATATACCTTGCAATTATTTTAGATGGAGCAGCTGTTCCTTTGCAAAGGATTAGCATTTCAATTCATATAATTATAAACTGTGTGTAGTGAATCCATTTTGTCTTTCCTGCTTTTTATCTGTCCCTACCCATTTCCATTGTCTACCAAGCCATTGTACCAGTTTAGCCCACTAGGGACTTATCAATGCATTATATTAGTAACCAATAGCTATATTGTTTGTTTAAGTATTTCTCTGATTTGTTTAGTTAGTTAGTAAGATAGATAATTGAGCCAATTTGTATATCGCTGATTCATTATGCAAACTAGGGTTTGTGCAGATATCCAAGGGTTTGTGACGTTCAGCAATGAGAACCGATGAGGTAATAATACAATTACTAACATTAATAAAAGACTGTACTCAATAATATATGAAAATATCGGAAGAGTGGAATCGGGAAATTCACCTTTCTAGGGCGCTAGCGGAACCCCCCGACAACATTCCACTGAAAAGGCAGTGCGCGAAATTAAAAAAAATATTTTTTTATAAATATGTAACTTTCACACATTAAGTCCAATACAGCAAATGAAAGATAAACATCTTGTTAATCTACCCATGGTGTCCGATTTAAAAAATGCTTTACAGCTAAAGTACAGCATATGATTATGTTAGGTCAGAGTCAAGTCACAAAAACACACAGACATTTTCCAGCCAAAGAGAGGAGTCACAAAAAGCAGAAATATAGATAAAATTAATCACTAACCTTTGATGGTCTTCATCAGATGACACTCATAGGACATCATGTTACACAATACATGTATGTTTTGTTTCGATAATGTGCATATTTATATACAAGAATCTCAGTTTACATTGGCTCGTTACGTGCAGTAATTGTCACGCCTTGGTCATTGTATTTTGTGTTTTCGTTATATGTTTGGTCAGGCCAGGGTGTGACATGGGTTTATATATTGTATATTGTATATATTATATATTTACCTCTCTAGGTTTCTTCCTAGGTTTTGGCCTTTCTAGGGAGTTTTTCCTAGCCACCGTGCTTTTACACCTGCATTGTTTGCTGTTTGGGGTTTTAGGCTGGGTTTCTGTACAGCACTTTGAGATATCAGCTGATGTACGAAGGGCTATATAAATAAATTTGATTTGATTTGATTTGATATTGTATTTTCGTATTGGGGTTTGTAGTATTTGGGGATTGCGGCTGAGTAGGGGTGTTGTATAGGCTTGGCTGCCTGAGGCGGTTCTCAATCAGAGTCAGGTGATTCTCGTTGTCTCTGATTGGGAACCGTATTTAGGTAGCCGGGGTTTCACTGTGTATTTCGTGGGTGATTGTTCCTGTCTCTGTGTAGTTTCACCAGATCGGCTGTAATTAGGTTTCACGTTCCGTTTGTTGTTTTTGTATTTGTATAGTTATTTCATGTGTCACTTTTTTCATTAAAGTCATGAGTAACCACCACGCTGCATTTCGGTCCGACTCTCTTTCTACAAACGAAGAACGCCTATCTTGATTCCAAAACATCCAGTGATTTTGCAGAAATACTCATAATAAACATTGATAAAAGATGCAAGTGTTATTCACAGAATTAAAGATAGACTGATCCTCTATTCAACCGCTGTGTCAGATTTTTAAAAATCTTTACGGAAAAAGCATAATCTGAGAACGGCGCTCAGAACCCAAACAGCCAGAGGAATATCTGCCATTTTGGCGTCAACAGAAGCTTGAAAAAACATTATAAATACTCACTTACCTTTGATAATCTTCATCAGAAGGCACTCCCAGAAATCCCAGTTCGACAATAAATGACTGATTTGTTCAATAAAGTTCCATAAAGCCCACCATTTAGCCACTTGTTGTTAGCGTGTTCAGCCCAGTAATCCATCTTCATGAGGCGCGAGCACTTCCTCCAGACAAAAACTCGAGTTCGCTCTGTATGTTAGCCCTAGTAGTATTTCTTTTGAACAGCAGAAATAACTGCTTCTGTTACAGCTAGAGCATGATCATATTAAGCATGAAAAGGAATCGGAATTTTAAAAAGGATTTGGAGCGCTGCAACAAGTGCGGAAAGAATTGGCTTGGGAAGGAAAGCTCCCGGAGGAGAGTTTGCTTTGGGAAGGTGACCCTGATTTACCTAGGGGTCGCTCCTCTCTCGTTGTGCCCCGGATACATTTGATATTGTTGGAAACTTACGGCTGTTGTCAAAATTTTATGAGAAGGACCCTGAGACGTTCTTTTCATTGTTCGAGCATGTTGCTGATGCTAGGGGTTGGCCTGATTCTGATCACACTTTAATGTTGCAGTGTGTTGACTGGTGAAGTGCAGGAAGCATATTCAACGCTTGTGTAGCTGGCAGTGTGAGCTATAATGAGGTTAACGGGCTTGTAACGGCTCTCTTCTTTCTCCTCCTCTGACAAAGAGGTGGAACAAGGATCGGACCAAAATGCAGCGTGATGATGATTCATGATATATTTTAATGAAGGAAAAACTATACATGCAGAAACTACAAAAATAATGAAATGAAATCATGAAAACCGAAACAGCCCTATCTGGTGCAAACACAAAGACAGGAACAATCACCCACGAAACACTCAAAGAATATGGCTGCCTAAATATGGTTCCCAATCAGAGACAACGATAATCACCTGACTCTGATTGAGAACCGCCTCAGGCAGCCATAGACTACGTAGACACCCCACAAAACCCCAAGACAAAAACACACCACAATAACCCATGTCACACCCTGGCCTGACCGAAAAATGAAGAATAAACATAATATATTTCGACCAGGGCGTGACAGGGCTGTTTTACAGATTCACAAATTTGTTCCTGAGACTCTAACCGCCAACGATTTAGAACATTAAAAAGGGTTGATGAACAGACTCATGTTTAGTGTGCGTGGGAGTTATCTTTACAGTTGCACCTCTGCGGTTAAGACATTCCAGGGCCTATGCGATCTGATTATGCTAGAGACATTTAAAGACACAATCCCTGATTGTATAGCTATGTGTATTTAACGGGAAAAAAGTGAAGACTGTCTCTGAAGCTGTGGTTTTGGTGGACGAGTATGTTTTGACTCACAAAAGGGGCTTTGCAGAGCCTCATATTCGGAGTGAGTAGGGGCGTTCAGAGAGATTTTGGCCACGCCCACTGATACACTTGTTCACAGGCAGAACTTCATTCATGTAGGGTTGAGCCTGGTTCCCATGGTAAAGCTGACTTCAGTCAAGAGTGTCACTACAGTCAGGGTTCAGGACATTGGAAAAATTAATGTCCTGTTCTCAGGGCTAAGGGTAAATTCAGTACGCTCTCTTTGTTACGGGCTACGAGCCGGTTCGTAACACATGGGTTGCATTGGTAAAGGTGATGTGGCTGTCTTTCTTTTTGCAATCCATGATCGTTAGGAGCCACTGCCACATACGCCTTGTGTTCGCCCCACTGAATTGCTCCTCCACTTTGTCCCTATAGTTGTGTTTCACAAGGGGCACGGAGCGAAGCAGGGAGCGACGATAGCGACATCCATCGCATGCAATGAATAATCAATGACCACCGTCTGGTAAAATAGAGCTGCCGTCATTTACTATCAGATGTGTCTACCTCTCTCTTTCCTTTCTCTCACTCTTTCTCCGTTTTTCAAATCCTCTCATTCACCTTCTCTCTCTCTCTCTCCCCTGAAACTCTCTATCTCCTGCCAATCTACTCACTCACTCTCTCTCTCTCTCTCTCTCTCTCTCTCTCTCTCTCTCTCTCTCTCTCTCTCTCTCTCTCTCTCTCTCTCTCTCTCTCTCTCTCTCTCTCTCTCTCTCTCTCTCTCTCTCTCTCTCTCTGCCAATCTACTCACTCTCTCTCTCTCTCTCTCTCTCTCTCTCTCTCTCTCTCTCTCTCTCTCTCTCTCTCTCTCTCTCTCTCTCTCTCTCTCTCTCTCTCTCTCTCTCTCTCTCTATCTCCTGCCAATCTACTCACTCTCTCTCTCTCTCTCTCTCTCTCTCTCTCTCTCTCTCTCTCTCTCTCTCTCTCTCTCTCTCTCTCTCTCTCTCTCTCTCTCTCTCTCTCTCTCTCTCTCTCTCTCTCTCTCTATCCTGCCAATCTCTCTCTCTCTCTCTCTCTCTCTCTCTCTCTCTCTCTCTCTCTCTCTCTCTCTCTCTCTCTCTCTCTCTCTCTCTCTCTCTCTCTCTCTATCCAATCTCTCTCTCTCTCTCTCTCTCTCTCTCTTCTCTCTCTCTCTCTCTCTCTCTCTCTCTCTCTCTCTCTCTCTCTCTCTCTCTCTCTCTCTCTCTCTCTCTCTCTCTCTCTCTCTCTCTCTCTCTCTCTCTCTCTCTCTCTCTCTCTCTCTCTCTCTCTCTCTCTCTCGACAGGCCTGTGTCCTCTCCCCTGTCCTCTCCCCAAAGTCCTCTTTGGCCTCTTTGTCAGACCTGCTGTAAGAGTCCTCATTCTAATTCAGCTGTACTATGTTCTATCTGACAGCAGCTAACAAGGTGAACCTTCGCCCTTTAAAAGACATCCCATACGATTCCTGTTGTAATTGACTTGCTTATTAAAATTTTTTTTTAAATATCATGTAAAAGAGCTCAGAGCTGGTTCTTATAGGACATCCAGACTTAATGAAGATCTTGGAGCGGGATGTACACAGCCATGGCGATAATCCTTGAGAACTCTCTCGGAAGGTAAAAAGGCCAATATTTGATGACCAAGTATTCCAAGTTCCTGTACGTTTCCTTCGTCGCACCATGTGTTGTTGATCATAAAGTAGAGCCCACCACCTTTGCTCTTACCAGAGAGAACCCGCTAATGTCAGACCTCATGCCTCTCTAATACTGTGCATGTATTTGTGCGTCTCAAACCGCTCTAATACTGCAGGTGAATAAAGCACTCAGCCAAACGACTATATTACTATGGAGTTTCTTACGTCTGCATGTCCTTTAAGAACCAGCTCTGAGCTCTTTTACATATTAAAATCACTTTTTTAATAAGAAAGTCAATTACAATAGGATTGATATGAGTGGATGTCTTTTAAGGGCAAAGGTTCACCTGTTAGCTGCTGTCAGATAGTACAGCTGAATTAGAATGAGGACTCTTATAGCTGGTCTGACAGAGGCCACAGAGGACTACAGGGGAGAGGACACAGGCCTGCCGAGAGAGAAAGAGGGAATATAAAGAGAGGAGAGTAGACGGGCAGAATATAGAGAGAGAAAGATACAAGGGAGAAGAGAGAGAGAAGGTGAGCGAGAGGTTGAGAAAAGGGAGAAAGAGTGAGAGAAAGGAAAGAGAGAGGTAGACACATCTGAGAGTATATGACTGCAGCTCTGTTTCACCAGATGGTGGTCATTGATTATTCATTGCATGCGGTGGATGTCACTGTCGTCGCTCCCTGCTTCGCTCTGCACCCCTACCCCGCTCTCAGGTTTCCAGTCTGCCTCGAAGGAGCTTAGGGATGGGGGGGCGGGGCAAATGAGAAAAAGAGGAGAGTGCAGGGTCTTTAACTGCATCATGGTACTCCCCACACTCCTACCAGCCCTCTCAGCATAGGGGAGCCGGGGGGGGGGGGGGGTGTCCTAATCTATGCATAATGGATCCATACATAAACCCCACCCAAACACCCCATCCCTCTAAAATTCGCTCGTCCCTTCCTCCCAACCCCAGAGTTCTCCTCGGCGGGTGGGATCAGTAACAGATGTGATATTAAAAGCTTGAACTCTCCCATGATATCGCACGGCAAAGGAGCCAAGGGCTTTTTTTTGATTAAAACACATTGACTATGTCAGTCATTATCGATTCATATGACTAGAGCATGGGAGGGAGTGAGAGGTATGGTAGGAGTAGGAATAGATGTGAGACTCCAAATAGCTCCTCCTGCTGAGTGACTTGTCACTGTCAACCCTTAACTAGTCAACATGAATCAGATGCTGTTCATCATTTCAATGTCTGAAGCCACAGTCTGAAGCCACAGTCTGAAGTCACAGTCTGAAGTCACAGTCTGAAGTCACAGTCTGAAGTCACAGTGAATGACTGTTGTAGACAAATACTGTATGTCTGGATATACAATGCCTTCAGAAAGTATTCACACCACTTTTTTCACATTTTGTTGTGTTACAGACTGAATTTTAAATGGATTCAATTGAGTTTTTTGTCACTGGCCTAGACAAAATATCCCAGAATGTCAAAGTGGAATTATGTTTTTAGTGGTGGTTGCATCATGTTATGGATATGCTTGTAATCGTTAAGGACTGGGGAGTTTTTCAGGATAAAAAAGAAACGGAATGGAGCTAAGCAAAGGCAAACCCTACAGCAAAACCTGATTCAGTCTGCTTTCCACCAGACACTGGGAGATGAATTCACCTTTCAGAAGGACAATAACCTAAAACACAAGGCCAAGTCTACAGTGGAGTGGCATTGATCAATTGATCAATGAATTGACCAATTCCACCCTATCGGATGAACTCAACACCTTTATCTAATGGTTTGAGCCCATTGACCCTGAATTGCCAAGGAGAGTCCCCGATGACAATGTAAGCTACACACTCACAGTCTCCACTGAGGAGGAATGTAGTAAGTCATTCCAACATGTTAACCCTCGCAAGGCTGCCGGCCCAGACGGCAACCCTAGCCGTGCCCTCAGCATGTGCAGACAAGCTGGCTGTTGAGTTCTATGGACATTTTCATCTCTCCCTAGCTCAGGTCGCTAAACCCACCTGCTTCAAGATGTCCACTATCATCCCTGTACCAAAGGAAGGGAAACTAACTGAACTGAATGACTATCGACCAGTAGCACTCACTTCTGTCATTATGAAGTGCTTCAAGAGGCTAGTCAAAGACCACATCACCTCCTCCCTCACCGACACACTCAAGCCTCTACAATTTGCCCACCTCCCTAATAGATCCACGGACAATTACCATTGCACTGCACACTGCCCTTACCCACCTGGACAAAAATAATGCATATGTGAGGATGCTACAGCTCAGCCTTCAATACCATAGTGCCCTATAAGCTCATTACAAATCTCACGGCCCTACGTCTGAACTCTGCCCATTCAACTGGTTCCTGCACTTCCTGAAGGCTGCCCCCAGGTGGTGAAGGCAGGAAACATTACCTTCGCAAAACACTGATTCTCAACATGGGGGGCCCACAAGGGTGAAAATCAAATCATGTTTTATTTGTGACATGCACTGGTGTAGACCTTAGCCTGAAATGCTTACTTACAAACCCTTAATAAACAATGCAGTTTAATAGAGTTAAGAATATATTTACTAAATAAACAAAATAAAAAATTCAATAAAAGTGACAATATAATAGTAACAACGAGGCTACATACAGGGGGTAGCGGTACCGAGTCAATGTGTGGGGGTACAGGTTAATCGAGGTAATTTGTACATGTAGGTAGGGGTAAGGAGACTATGCATAGATAATAAACAGCAAGTAACTGCAGTGTAAAAAGAAAGGCGCTGTCAATGTAAAGAGTCCAGGTGGGCATTTGATTAATTGTTCAGTAGTCTTGTGGCTTGGGGGAAGAAGCTGTAAGGAGACTTTTGGACCTAGACTTGGCACTCTGGTACCACTTGCCATGCGGTAGCAGAGAGAACAGTCTATGACTTGGATGACTGGAGTCTGACCATTTTGGGGGCCTTCCTCTGACACTGCCTACTATATAAGCTTGGCCCCAGTGATATACTGGGCAGTACGCACTACTCTCTGTAGCTCCTTATCGTCGGATGCCGAGCAGTTGGTGATGCTCTCGATGGTGCAGCTGTAGAACTTTTTGAGTATCTGGGGATCCATGCCAAATCTTTTCAGTCTCCTGAGGGGGAAAGGATGTTGTTGTGCCCTCTTCATGACTGTCTTGGTGTGTTGGAACCATGATAGTTTGTTGGTGATGTGGACACCAAGGAACTTGAAACTCTCGACCCACTCCACTACAGCCTCGTCGATGTGAGTGGAGACGTGTTTGGCCGTCCTTTTCCTGTTGTCCACAATAATCTCCTTGGCCTTGGTCACATTGAGGGAGAGGTTGTTGTCCTGGCAGTCCTGGCACTGCCAGGTCTCTGATCTCCTCCCTATAGACTGTCTCATCGTTGTCAGTGATCAGGCCTACCACTGTTGTGTCTTCAGCAAACTTAATGATGGTGTTGGAGTCGTACTTGGCCACACAGTCGTGGGTGAACAGGGAGTACAGGAGAGGACTAAACACTCACCCCTGAGGGTTCCCAGTGTTGAGGATCAGCATGGCAGACATGTTTTTGCCTAACATTACCACCTGGCGTGCGGCCCGTCAGGAAGTCCAGGATCCAGTTGCATAGGGAGATGTTTAGTCCCAGGGTCCCGAGCTTAGTGAAGAGCTATGTGGGCACTATGGGGTTGAACGCTGAGCTGTAGTCAATGAACAGCATTCCCACACAGGTGTTATTTTTGTCCAGGTGGGAAAGGGCAGTGTGGAGTGCGATTGAGATTGCTCATTTGTGGATCTGTTGGGGCGGTATGCGAATTGGAGTGGGTCTAGGGTTTCCGGGATGATGGTTTTGATGTGAGCCATGACCAGCCTTTCAAAGCACTTCATGGCTACCAACGTGAGTGCTACAGGGCGGTAGTCATTTAGGCAGGTTACCTTCGCTTTCTTGGGTACAGGGACTATGGTGGTCTGCTTGAAACATGTTGGTATTACAGACTCGGTCAGGGAGAGGTTGAAAATGTCAGTGAAGACACTTACCAGTTGGTCCGCGCATGCTCTGACTACATGTTATGGTAATCCTTCTGGCCTCGCAGCTTTGTAAATGTTGACCTGTTTAAAGGTCTTGCTCACGTCAGCTATGGAGAGCATGATGTCACAGTCGTCCCGAACAGCTGGTGCTCTCATGCATGCTTCAGTGTTGCTTGCTTTGAAGCGAGCATAAAAGGCATGTAGCTTGTCTGGTAGGTGTCATGTTTTGTCATTAATTATCATGTCTTGTCCCCGTGCTTCCCCTTCTATTCGTTTCCCTCTGCTGGTCTTATTAGGTTCTTTCCCTCTTTCTATCCCTCTCTCTCCCCCTCCCTCTCTCACTCTCTCGCTCTCTCTTCTCTCTATCGTTCCGTTCCTGCTCCCAGCTGTTCCTATTCCCCTAATCAATCATTTAGTCTTCCCACACCTGTTCCCGATCCTTTTCCCTGATTAGAGTCCCTATTTCTCTCCTTGTTTTCCGTTCCTGCCCCGTCGGATCCTCATCTATAATTCACCGTGCTGTGTCTATGTTTTGCCCTGTCGTGTCGTGTTTCCCTCAGATGCTGCGTGGTGAGCAGGTGTCTGAGTCTGCTAGGTTCAAGTGCCTTCCCGAGGCAACCTGCAGTTCTCGATCAAGTCTCCAGTCTGTTCTCGTCTTTACGAGTAGTATTATGCTTTTTGTTTTGTAAAGTTTCTTACTGGATTAAAAACTCTGTTTTCGCCAAGTCGCTTTTGGGTCCTCATTCACCTGCATAACAGAAGGATCCGACCAAGGAATGGACCCAGCGACTACAGAGGCTCGTAACACTGCCGTCAAGATCCAAGGAGCCATGCTCGGCAGACACGAGCAGGAATTGTTTGCTGCTCGCCATGCCGTGGAGAACCTGGCCGCTCAGGTTTCCGACCTCTCTGGACAGTTCCAGAGTCTTCGTCTCGTGCCACCTGTTACTTCCTGGCCTGCCGAGCCTCCGGAACCTAGGGTTAATAACCCACCTTGCTACTCCGGGCAGCCCACGGAGTGCCGCTCCTTTCTCACCCAGTGTGATATTGTGTTCTCTCTCCAACCCAACACATACTCTAGTGAGAGAGCTCGGGTTGCTTACGTCATTTCACTCCTTACTGGCCGGGCCCGAGAGTGGGGCACAGCTATCTGGGAGGCAAGGGCTGATTGTTCTAACAATTACCAGAACTTTAAAGAGGAGATGATTCGGGTTTTTGACCGTTCAGTTTTTGGTGGGGAGGCTTCTAGGGCCCTGGCTTCCCTATGCCAAGGTGATCGATCCTTAACGGATTACTCTATAGAGTTTCGTACTCTTGCTGCCTCTAGTGACTGGAACGAGCCGGCGCTGCTCGCTCGTTTTCTGGAGGGACTCCACACAGTGGTCAAAGATGAGATTCTCTCTCGGGAGGTTCCTTCCAGTGTGGACTCTTTGATTGCTCTCGCCATCCGCATAGAACGACGGGTAGATCTTCGTCACCAGGCTCGTGGAAGAGAGCTCGCATCAACGGTGTTTCCCTGCTCCGCATCGCAACCATCTCCCTCCTCTGGCTCTGAGACTGAGCCCATGCAGCTGGGAGGGATTCGCATCTCGACTAAGGAGAGGGAACGGAGGATCACCAACCGCCTGTGCCTCTATTGCGGATTTGATGGACATTTTGTTAATTCATGTCCAGTAAGAGGCCAGAGCCCATCAGTAAGCGGAGGGCTACTGGTGAGTGCTACTACTCAGGTCTCTTCATCTAGATCCTGTACTACTATGTCGGTCCATCTACGCTGGACCGGTTCGGGTGCTACATGCAGTGCCTTGATTGACTCTGGGGCTGAGGGTTGTTTCATGGACGAAGCATGGGTTCGGAAACATAACATTCCTTTCAGACAGTTAGACAAGCCTACGCCCATGTTTGCCTTAGACGGTAGTCATCTTCCCAGTATCAGATTTGAGACACTACCTTTAACTCTCACAGTATCTGGTAACCACAGTGAGACTATTTCTTTTTTGATTTTTCGTTCACCTTTCACACCTGTTGTTTTGGGTCATCCCTGGCTAGTATGTCATAATCCTTCTATTAATTGGTCTTGTAATTCTATCCTATCCTGGAACGTATCTTGTCATGTGAAGTGCTTAATGTCTGCCATCCCTCCCATTTCTTCTGTCCCCACTTCTCAGGAGGAACCTGGCGATTTGACAGGAGTGCCGGAGGAATATCATGATCTGCGCACGGTCTTCAGTCGGTCCCGAGCCAACTCCCTTCCTCCTCACCGGTCGTATGATTGTAGTATTGATCTCCTTCCGGGGACCACTCCTCCTCGGGGTAGACTATACTCTCTGTCGGCTCCCGAACGTAAGGCTCTCGAGGATTATTTATCTGTGTCTCTTGACGCCGGTACCATAGTGCCTTCTTCCTCTCCGGCCGGGGCGGGGTTCTTTTTGTTAAGAAGAAGGACGGTACTCTGCGCCCCTGCGTGGATTATCGAGGGCTGAATGACATAACGGTTAAGAATCGTTATCCGCTTCCCCTTATGTCATCAGCCTTCGAGATTCTGCAGGGAGCCAGGTGCTTTACTAAGTTGGACCTTCGTAACGCTTACCATCTCGTGCGCATCAGAGAGGGGGACGAGTGGAAAACGGCGTTTAACACTCCGTTAGGGCATTTTGAGTACCGGGTTCTGCCGTTTGGTCTCGCCAATGCGCCAGCTGTTTTTCAGGCATTAGTTAATGATGTTCTGAGAGACATGCTGAACATCTTTGTTTTTGTCTATCTTGACGATATCCTGATTTTTTCACCGTCACTCGAGATTCATGTTCAGCACGTTCGACGTGTTCTACAGCGCCTTTTAGAGAATTGTCTCTACGTAAAGGCTGAGAAGTGCTCTTTTCATGTCTCCTCCGTTACTTTTCTCGGTTCCGTTATTTCCGCTGAAGGCATTCAGATGGATTCCGCTAAGGTCCAAGCTGTCAGTGATTGGCCCGTTCCAAGGTCACGTGTCGAGTTGCAGCGCTTTTTAGGTTTCGCTAATTTCTATCGGCGTTTCATTCGTAATTTCGGTCAAGTTGCTGCCCCTCTCACAGCTCTTACTTCTGTCAAGACGTGTTTTAAGTGGTCCGGTTCCGCCCAGGGAGCTTTTGATCTTCTAAAAGAACGTTTTACGTCCGCTCCTATCCTCGTTACTCCTGACGTCACTAGACAATTCATTGTCGAGGTTGACGCTTCAGAGGTAGGCGTGGGAGCCATTCTATCCCAGCGCTTCCAGTCTGACGATAAGGTTCATCCTTGCGCTTATTTTTCTCATCGCCTGTCGCCATCTGAGCGCAACTATGATGTGGGTAACCGTGAACTGCTCGCCATCCGCTTAGCCCTAGGCGAATGGCGACAGTGGTTGGAGGGGGCGACCGTTCCTTTTGTCGTTTGGACAGACCATAAGAACCTTGAGTACATCCGTTCTGCCAAACGACTTAATGCCCGTCAAGCTCGTTGGGCGTTGTTTTTCGCTCGTTTCGAGTTTGTGATTTCTTACCGTCCGGGTAGCAAGAACACCAAGCCTGATGCCTTATCCCGTCTGTTTAGTTCTTCTGTGGCTTCTACTGATCCCGAGGGGATTCTTCCTTATGGGCGTGTTGTCGGGTTGACAGTCTGGGGAATTGAAAGACAGGTTAAGCAAGCACTCACGCACACTGCGTCGCCGCGCGCTTGTCCTAGTAACCTCCTTTTCGTTCCTGTTTCCACTCGTCTGGCTGTTCTTCAGTGGGCTCACTCTGCCAAGTTAGCTGGTCATCCCGGTGTTCGAGGCACTCTTGCGTCTATTCGCCAGCGCTTTTGGTGGCCGACTCAGGAGCGTGACACGCGCCGTTTCGTGGCTGCTTGTTCGGATTGCGCACAGACTAAGTCGGGTAACTCTCCTCCTGCCGGTCGTCTCAGACCGCTCCCCATTCCTTCTCGACCATGGTCTCACATCGCCCTAGACTTCATTACCGGTCTGCCTGTGTCTGCGGGGAAGACTGTGATTCTTACGGTTGTCGATAGGTTCTCTAAGGCGGCACATTTCATTCCCCTCGCTAAACTTCCTTCCGCTAAGGAGACGGCACAAATCATTATCGAGAATGTGTTCAGAATTCACGGCCTCCCGTTAGACGCCGTTTCAGACAGAGGTCCGCAATTCACGTCACAGTTTTGGAGGGAGTTCTGTCGTTTGATTGGTGCGTCCGTCAGTCTCTCTTCCGGGTTTCATCCCCAGTCTAACGGTCAAGCAGAGAGGGCCAATCAGACGATTGGTCGCATACTACGCAGCCTTTCTTTCAGAAACCCTGCGTCTTGGGCAGAACAGCTCCCCTGGGCAGAATACGCTCACAACTCGCTTCCTTCGTCTGCTACCGGGTTATCTCCGTTTCAGAGTAGTCTGGGTTACCAGCCTCCTCTGTTCTCATCCCAGCTTGCCGAGTCCAGCGTTCCCTCCGCTCAAGCGTTTGTCCAACGTTGTGAGCGCACCTGGAGGAGGGTGAGGTCTGCACTTTGCCGCTACAGGGCACAGACTGTGAGAGCCGCCAATAAACGCAGGATTAAGAGTCCAAGGTATTGTTGCGGCCAGAGAGTGTGGCTTTCCACTCGCAACCTTCCTCTTACGACAGCTTCTCGTAAGTTGACTCCACGGTTCATTGGTCCGTTCCGTGTCTCCCAGGTCGTCAATCCTGTCGCTGTGCGACTGCTTCTTCCGCGACATCTTCGTCGCGTCCATCCTGTCTTCCATGTCTCCTGTGTCAAGCCCTTTCTTCGCACCCCCGTTCGTCTTCCCCCCCCCTCCCGTCCTTGTCGAGAGCGCACCTATTTACAAGGTACGTAAGATCATGGACATGCGTTCTCGGGGACGGGGTCACCAATACTTAGTGGATTGGGAGGGTTACGGTCCTGAGGAGAGGAGTTGGGTTCCGTCTCGGGACGTGCTGGACCGTTCGCTTATTGATGATTTCCTCCGTTGCCGCCAGGGTTCCTCCTCGAGTGCGCCAGGAGGCGCTCGGTGAGTGGGGGGGTACTGTCATGTTTTGTCATTAATTATCATGTCTTGTCCCCGTGCTTCCCCTTCTATTCGTTTCCCTCTGCTGGTCTTATTAGGTTCTTTCCCTCTTTCTATCCCTCTCTCTCCCCCTCCCTCTCTCACTCTCTCGCTCTCTCTTCTCTCTATCGTTCCGTTCCTGCTCCCAGCTGTTCCTATTCCCCTAATCAATCATTTAGTCTTCCCACACCTGTTCCCGATCCTTTTCCCTGATTAGAGTCCCTATTTCTCTCCTTGTTTTCCGTTCCTGCCCCGTCGGATCCTCATCTATAATTCACCGTGCTGTGTCTATGTTTTGCCCTGTCGTGTCGTGTTTCCCTCAGATGCTGCGTGGTGAGCAGGTGTCTGAGTCTGCTAGGTTCAAGTGCCTTCCCGAGGCAACCTGCAGTTCTCGATCAAGTCTCCAGTCTGTTCTCGTCTTTACGAGTAGTATTATGCTTTTTGTTTTGTAAAGTTTCTTACTGGATTAAAAACTCTGTTTTCGCCAAGTCGCTTTTGGGTCCTCATTCACCTGCATAACAGTAGGCTCGCGTTACTGGGCAACTAGCGACTGGGTTTCCCTTTATAGTCCGTAATAGTTTGCAAGGCCTGACAAATCCAACAAGCGTCAGAGCTGGTGTAGTAGGATTACATTTTTGTCCTGTATTAACGCTTTGCCTGTTTGATGGTTTGTCTGAGGGCATAGCAAGATTTCTTATAAGTACCCAGATTAGTGTCCTGCTCTTTGAAAGCGTCGCTCTAGCCTTTAGCTCGGTGCGGATGTTGCCTGTAATCCATTGCTTCTGGTTGGGATATGTACATAGTGTCACAGTGGGGACGATGCACTTATTGATGAAGCCGGTGACTGAGGTAGTATACTCCAGAATGACATTGGATGAATCCTGGAACATATTCCAGTCTGTGCTAGCAAAACAGTCCTTCAGCGTAGCATCTGTGTCATTGGACCACTTCTGTATTGAACAAGTCACTGGTTTTTGCTTGTAAGTAGGAATCAGGATGATAAAATTATGGTCAGATTTGCCAAATGGAGTGCGAGGGAGAGCTTTGTATGTGTCTCTGTGTGTGGAGTAAGGTGGTCTAGAGTTTTTTTCCCTCTGATTGCACATGTGACATGCTGGTAGGTAAAACGGATTTAAGCTTGTCTGCATTAACGTCCCTTGCCACTAAAAGTGCCACTTCTGGATGAGGATTTTCTTCTTTGCTTATGACCTTATAAAGCTCATTAAGTGCAGTCTTAGTGCCAGCATCAGTTTGTGGTGGTAAATAGACGGCTACGAAAAATAAAGATGAAAACTCTCTTGGTAGCTAGTGTCGTCTCCAGCTTATCATGAGATACTCTACCTCAGGGGAACAATACCTCAATAGTTAATATTAGACATTGTGCACCGGCTGTCATTGACAAATAGTCACACACCCCCACCCGTCGTCTTACCAGATGAAGCTGTTCTTTCCTGCCGATGCACGGAAAACTCAGCCAACTGTATATTATCCATGTTGTCGTTCAGCAACTACTTGATGAAACATAGATATTAACATTTTTAATATCCCTTTTGTAGGATAGTCTCGAACAGAGATCATCCAGTTTATTCTCTGGTGATTGCACGTTGGCCAATGAAACAGATGGTAGAGGCAGGTTACCCACTCTCCGATGAATTGTATTTCCATAGTTTCTTCACAAAAATTACGGCTATTTTGGCCTGTCTCGGAGAAGCAGTATATCCTTTGCGTCGGACTTATTAAAGAAAAAAATCTTTGTCCAATTTGAGGTGAGTAATTCCTGTTCTGATATCCAGAAGCTCTTTTCGTAACAGACGGTAACAGCAACATTATGTATAAAGTAAGTTACAAACAATGGGAGAAAACACACAAAATAGACAGTTGGATAGTAGTCTGTAAAATGACAGTCATCCCCTCTGGCGCCATTACTGTCTGCTTCCTCAGTTCCCTGCCTGTGTTCCCTGTATACCCACAACTGTGTGGCCTCACACAGTTCCAACTCCATCATCAAGTTCGCTGACAACAAGACAGTAGTAGGCCTGATTACCAACAAGGACAAGACAGCCTACAGGGAGGAGGTAGGCACTGACGACATGGTGCCAGGTTAACAACCTCTCCCTCAATGTTAGAAAAACAGAGGAGCTGATTGTGGACTTCAGGGGGAACCAGGCTGGACACCTCAGCGTACACGTCTCATAGAAGATTAAATGGTCTAACCACACAGACAATTACAACACCAGGTGTCGCAGGAAGGCCAATAAAATCATCAGGGACTCCATCCACCCAAGTCATGCCCTGTTCTCCTCGCTTAAATCACTCAGACAGTACAGGAACATCATGGCAAAAACTGAAAGACTGGGGCCTCCCAAGTGGTACAGTGGTCTAAGGCACTGCATCGCAGTGCTAGGGCCATCACTACAGATCTGTGTTAGATCCCAGCCGGCCGCAACCAGGAGACCCATGAGGCGGAGGACAATTGGCCCAGCGTCGTCCAGTTAGGGGAGGGTTTGACCGGCTGGGAAGTCCTTGTCCCATTACGCTCTAGCAACCAATTGTGGCGGGCCGGGCGCATGCACATTGACTTCAGTCGCCAGCTCTACAGTGTTTCCACCGACACATTGGTGCGGCTGGCTTCCGGTTTGAGTGAGCAGTGTGTCAAGAAGCAGTGAGGCTTTGCGGAGTCGTTTTTCGGAGGATGCATGGCAACCTTCGCCTCTCCTGAGTCCTTACGGGAGTTGCAGCGATGGGAGAAGACTGTAACTACCAATTGTACATCACCAAATTGGGGGGGTGAAAAGGGTAGGTAGTACCCAAAAAATAAACAGAAATACTGGCCAATAGTTTCTACCCTCAGATCATCAGGCTGCTGAATAGCCACCACTAGTCAGCTACCTCCCCCCATCACTATTGCAGTTGCTAATATGTATATTATTACTTTTTTATTGTTTTTATTTCACTTGGTCCCCAAACCCCCTCAATGGTCATGCTGCTCCCCCTACGGTCATCCCCCCAACCCCCTAAACAGCTAAACAGTCTTTACTCTCCACCACATTGGACATGTATTTATTCATCATGGCCACAGTTGTGTTATGTATACAGTGCTATATATATATAAAACATATCTTTTTTGTCTTCATTGTTATCTTTATTTTAATTTTATTTTTTCGCTTGGTGGATTTCTGTA
Source organism: Oncorhynchus gorbuscha (assembly GCF_021184085.1). Lineage (NCBI taxonomy): Eukaryota > Metazoa > Chordata > Actinopteri > Salmoniformes > Salmonidae > Oncorhynchus > Oncorhynchus gorbuscha. The sequence goes on along the minus strand of NC_060183.1, from coordinate 67,628,821 downwards.
TTTAATTTTCAAAACATTTGCCAATCATTTTAAAAACATGTTTCACTTGGTCATTATGAGGTATTGTGTGTAGATGGGTGAGAGAAAGGAAATCCTTTTAATCCATTTTGAATTCATGCTGTAACACAACAAAACGTGGAATAAGTTAAGGGATGTGCTATCATCAGATAATAGCTTCTTATGCTTCCGCCGAAACGCCTTTTTGAAATCTGACATGTTGGCTGGATTCACAACGAGTGTAGCTTTAGTTTGGTCTTGTGCATGTGTTATTTAATGAAAGGGTTAGTAAAAAATTTGGCGCTCTGCATTTTTCTTGGAAATTGGCCAGGTGAGACATTTGCGTCCCGCCTATCACAGAGAGTTTAAGGGAAATGAATACTTTCTGAAGACAATGTAACTGTTAACAGTCAACCTCTTAGTGTGTTCAAGATAAGAGCTTTTTCGTAGTTTGGGACCTTGACACTGGGTTAAGAATCAGTGGAAATTAGACAGTGGAGAGAGTGTACACGCATGCGCACATGCACATACACCACACACATGTATACACACACATGCATACACACACACAGTGCAATTACTAGCCGAGCGGCCCCTCTCACACAGACCCAGTCAAACAGGTTAGCTCATTTCCTCTCTGATGGATTTCAGGATTGCTCTGTCGCTTCCAATTTGCATTCCTAGAGGGAAAGGTAGAGAGAGCGGTATAGGAAGAGAGCGGTATAGAGAGAGAGCAAGACAGAGAAATTAAAGACAGAGAGAGAGAGAGTGAGAAAGAGAGAGAGAGAGAGAGCAGAAAGACTGAGGGATATTGAGACTGTGAAAGGATGACAGACAAAGAAAGAGGGAACAAGACATAGATACAGTGGCTTGCGAAAGTATTCACCCCCCTCACATTTTTCCTATTTTGTTGCCTTACACCCTGGAATTAAAATGTTATTTTGGGGGGTTTGTATCATTTGATTTACACAACATGCCAACCACTTTGAAGATGCAAAATATTTTCTATTGTGAAACAAACAAGAACACAGAAAACTTGAGCGTGCATAACTATTCACCCCCCAAAGTCAATACTTTGTAGAGCCACCTTTTGCAGCAATTACAGCTGCAAGTCTCTTGGTGTTTGTCTCTATAAGCTTGGCACATCTAGACACTGGGATTTTTGCCCATTCTTCAAGGAAAAACCGCTCCAGCTCCTTCCAGTTGGACGGGTTCCACTGGTGTACAGCAATCTTTAAGTCATACCACATATTGTATTGAAGTCTGGGCTTTGTCTAGGCCATTCCAAGACATTTAAACGTCTCCGCTTAAATCACTCAAGTGTTGCTTTAGCAGTATGCTTAGGGTCATTGTCCTGCTGGAAGATGAACCTCCGTGCGAGTCTCAAATCTCTGGAAGAGTGAAACAGGTTTCCCTCAATAAGTTCCCTGTATTTAGCGCCATCCATCATTCCTTAAATTCTGACCTGTTTCCCAGTCCCTGCCGATGATAAACATCCCCATAGCATGATGCTGCCACCACCATGCTTCACTGTGGGGAGGGTGTTCTTGGTGTTGGATTTGTTCCAAAAAGCTACATTTTAGTCTCATATGACCAGAGTACCTTCTTACATATGTTTGGGGAGTCTCCCAAATGCCTTTTGTCGAACACCAAACATGTTTGCTTATTTTTTTCTGGCCACTCGTCCATAAAGCCCAGCTCTGTGGAGTGTACTTATCAACAACTTTGTCCCCGACCTGTGTGTAGAGCTCCTTGGTCTTCATAGTGCCCCTTGCTTAGTGGTGTTGCAGACTCTGGGGCCTTTCAGAACAGGTATATATATACTGAGATCATGTGACAGAACATGTGACACTTAGATTGCACACAGGTGGACTTTATTGAACTAATTATGTGACTTCTGAAGGTAATTGTTTGCACCATATCTTATTTAGGGGCTTCATAGCAAAGGGGGTGAATATATATGCATGCACCACTTATCACATTTTTTTTTTTCATTTCACTTCACTAATTTTGACTATTTTGTGTATGGCCATGAAATCCGAATAAAAATCCATTTAAATGAAATGCAACAAAATAGGAAAAACGCCAAGGGGGGGTGAATATATTTGCAAAGCACTGGCACGTGGATCATCGCCGGAGGCTCCGGGCCATCGATCGTCACTGGATGCTCTGGGCCATGGATCATCACTGGAGGCTCCGGGCCATGGATCATCACTGGAGGCTCTGGGCCATGGATCATCACCGGAGGCTCCGGACTGCGAACCGTCGACGGAGGCTCCGGACTGGGAACCATCGCCGGAGGCTCTGGACTGGAAACCCTCGCCGGAGGCTCTGGACTGGAAACCCTCCCCAGAGGCTCTGGACTGGGAACCCTCACCGGAGGCTCTGGACTGGAAACCCTCGCCGGAGGCTCTGGACTGGGAACCCTCGCCGAAGGCTCTGGACTGGGGGTCGTCGCAAGAAGCCTGGTGCGTGGGGCCGGCACTGGTGGTACCGGACTGGTGACACGCACTTCAGGGCGAGTGCGAGGAGCAGGCACAGGATGTACTGGACTGGGGAGGCATACTTTAGGGCGAGTACGAGGAGCAGACATTGGACGTACCGGACTGGGCAGGCGCACTGGAGGCCTGATGCGTGGGACCGGCACAGATTGTACCGGACTGGTGACACGCTCTTCCAAAAGCCTGTGTTGCCGCATACTCCTCGCCAACTCCATTCTCCGCTATCCCTCCTCACACTGTTCTATTGACTCCCAGGCGGGCTCTGGCACTCTCCCTCGGTCGACCGACCACCTCTTTACCTCCTTCCAGGTTGTCTCTGGTTCACACCTCGGCACCGCCGACCACCCCGTGTGCCCCCCCTCCCCACAAAACATTTTCAGGCTGTCCTTTGGGCTGTCTTTGTAGCTAGGAACATCGGCGTCGTCGCTGTTGCTCCTTCACTGCCTCCGCCTGTTTCCATGGCAGGCTTCTGTCTCCTGCCATGATTTCGTCCCACGTCCAGGATGTCCTCCATTCCTGGCTTTCCTCCCAGGCCCAGCATTCCTGCTTCTCCTGGGCACGCTGCTTAGTCCATTTGTGGTGGGATCTTCTGTCACGATCGTTGGATGTTCTGGGCTGCTCACAGGCAGCTACACAAAAACAAGATCCCACAAACAACAGGTGGGAAAAGACTGCCTAAATATGATCCCCAATCAGAGACAACGATAGACAGCTGCCTCTGATTGGGAACCATACCAGGACAACAAAGAAATAGAAAACATAGATTGCCCACCCTTGTCACACCCTGACCTAACCAAATAGAGAATTAAAAGGATCTCTAAGGTCAGGGCGTGACAATAACACATAATAACCAACATGGTGATGGGTCAAAACACAGGTCCCTAACATGACGTAACACATAATAACCAACATGGTGATGGGTCAAAACACAGGTCCCTAACATAACGTAACACATAATAACCAACATGGTGATGGGTCAAAACACAGGTCCCTAACATAACGTAACACATAATAACCAACATGGTGATGGGTCAAAACACAGGTCCCTAACATAACACATAATAACCAGCATGGTGATGGGTCAAAACACAGGTCCATAACATAACACATAATAACCAACATGGTGATGGGTCAAAACACAGGTCCCTAACATAACACATAATAACCAACAGGGTAATTGGTCAAAACACTGGTCCCTAGCATAACCCATAATAACCATCATGGTGATGATGCGCAGAGCGCAGCAGGTGTTTATTGGAGGGGACCCTAGGAGGAGGCAGGTAGCTGGGTCCAGGGGCAGGCAGAAGGTCATACACGGTAGGTCCAAAATGGCAATAGTACAGGCAGGGAATAGGCAAAAGGTGTTGTGAGTGAGGCAGGCAAAAACTATCATACACAGCAAGTGTGAAGGACAAGAAAAAACAGAGCTCCGAAAGAAGTGTGTCTCAAAACAAACAATACCTCACAGTGATGGGGTGCAAGGAACTGAACTAAATAGTGTGGGATAATAACATACAGGTGTGAGAACAGGTGATTAGAATTCCGGTGATTGGGATCTGGAGAGTGAGCTGGAAAGTGGGCTGTGTTTCAGGGATCTAAGTGTTTGAGGATGTGAGTTGGACGCAGACGTTACATGATTAGAGCTTTGATAAGGCATGACAATTCAAGACTGGTGCTACCTGAGTCTGATGAGCCATACATTAGACAATTTATGAGCCATATATTAAATACATTTTATGAGCCCATGCCCAAAAAAAGCCCAAATGAAAGGATTGTGCCGTTATGCAATACATAGCCTACATATTACATTACGCACAACAGAAAAACATAAAAGCCCATAGATGTAGTTGCTGTATGCTCACTTGGGTAAATAAATGAAAACTCTAATTGAGGAAAATAAGAACAATCCGAAATTCCTTTTTGATACTGTGGCAAAGCTAACTAAAAAGCAGCATTCCCCAAGAGAGGATGACTTGCACTTTAGCAGTGATAAATTCATGAACTTCTTTGAGGAAAAGATTATGATTATTAGAAAGCAAATTACGGACTCCTCTTTAAACCTGCGTATTCCTCCAAACCTCAGTTGTCCTGAGTCTGCACAACTCTGCCAGGACCTAGGATCAAGAGAGACGCTCAAGTGTTTTAGTACTATATCTCTTGACACAATGATGAAAATAATCATGGCCTCTAAACCTTCAAGCTGTATACTGGACCCTATTCCAACTAAACTACTGAAAGAGCTGCTTCCTGTGCTTGGCCCTCCTATGTTGAACATAATAAACGGCTCTCTATCCACTGGATGTGTACCAAACTCACTAAAAGTGGCAGTAATAAAGCCTCTCTTGAAAAAGCCAAACCTTGACCCAGAAAATATAAAAACTATCGGCCTATATCGAATCTTCCATTCCTCTCAAAGATTTTAGAGAAGGCTGTTGCGCAGCAACTCACTGCCTTCCTGAAGACAAACAATGTATACGAAATGCTTCAGTCTGGTTTTAGACCCCATCATAGCACTGAGACGGCACTTGTGAAGGTGGTAAATGACATTTTGATGGCATCGGACCGAGGCTCTGCATCTGTCCTCGTGCTCCTAGACCTTAGTGCTGCTTTTGATACCATCGATCACCACATTCTTTTGGAGAGATTGGAAACCCAAATTGGTCTACACGGACATGTTCTGGCCTGGTTTAGGTCTTATCTGTCGGAAAGATATCAGTTTGTCTCTGTGAATGGTTTGTCCTCTGACAAATCAACTGTACATTTCGGTGTTCCTCAAGGTTCTGTTTTAGGACCACTATTGTTTTCACTATATATTTTACCTCTTGGGGATGTTATTCGAAAACATAATGTAAACTTTCACTGATATGCGGATGACACACAGCTGTACATTTCAATGAAACATGGTGAAGCACCAAAATTGCCCTCGCTAGAAGCATGTGTTTCAGACATAAGGAAGTGGATGGCTGCAAACTTTCTACTATTAAACTCGGACAAAACAGAGATGCTTGTTCTAGGTCCCAAGAAACAAAGAGATCTTCTGTTGAATCTGACAATTAATCTTAATGGTTGTACAGTCGTCTCAAATAAAACTGTGAAGGACCTCGGCGTTACTCTGGACCCTGATCTCTCTGTTTTGAAGAACATATCAAGACCATTTCGAGGACAGCTTTTTTCCATCTACGTAACATTGCAAAAATCAGAAACTTTCTGTCCAAAAATGATGCAGAAAAATTAATCCATGCTTTTGTCACTTCTAGGTTAGACTACTGCAATGCTCTATTTTCCGGCTACCCGGATAAAGCACTAAATAAACTTCAGTTAGTGCTAAATACGGCTGCTAGAATCCTGACTAGAACCAAAAAATTTGATCATATTACTCCAGTGCTAGCCTCTCTACACTGGCTTCCTGTCAAAGCAAGGGCTGATTTCAAGGTTTTACTGCTAACCTACAAAGCATTACAGGGCTTGCTCCTACCTACCTCTCTGATTTGGTCCTGCCGTACATACCTATACGTACGCTACGGTCACAAGACGCAGGCCTCCTAATTGTCCCTAGAATTTCTAAGCAAACAGCTGGAGGCAGGGCTTTCTCCTATAGAGCTCCATTTTTATGGAACGGTCTGCCTACCCATGTCAGAGACGCAAACTCGGTCTCAACCTTTAAGTCTTTACTGAAGACTCATCTCTTCAGTGGGTCATATGATTGAGTGTAGTCTGGCCCAGGAGTGGGAAGGTGAACGGAAAGGCTCTGGAGCAACGAACCGCCCTTGCTGTCTCTGCCTGGCCGGTTCCCCTTTTTCCACTGGGATTCTCTGCCTCTAACCCTGTTACGGGGCTGAGTCACTGGCTTGCTGGGGCTCTCTGTTGTTGCCGTCCCTGGGGGATGCGTCACCTGGGGGGTTGATTCACTGTTGTGGTCGGCCTGTCTGTTCCCCCCCCCCTTGGGTTGTACCGTGTCGGAGATCTTTGTGGGCTATACTCGGCCTTGTCTCAGGATGGTAAGTTGGTGGTTGAAGATTTCCCCAGTGGTGTGGGGGCTGTGCTTTGGCAAAGTGGGTGGGGTTATATCCTTCCTGTTTGGCCCTGTCATTTGGGGTGTCCTCGGATGGGGCCACAGTGTCTCCTGACCCCTCCTGTCTCAGCCTCCAGTATTTATGCTGCAGTAGTTTATGTGTTGGGGCTAGGGTCAGTTTGTTTATCTGGAGTACTTCTCCTGTCCTATTTGGTGTCCTGTGTAAATCTAAGTGTGCGTTCTCTAATTCTCTCCTTCTCTCTTTCTTTTTCTCTCGGAGGACCTGAGCCCTAGAACCATGCCCCAGGACTACCTGACATGATGACTCCTTGCTGTCCCCAGTCCACCTGGCCATGCTGCTGCTCCAGTTTCAACTGGCCTGGGCCCTAGGACCATGTCCCAGGACTACCTGACATGAGGACTCCTTGCTGTCCCCAGTCCACCTGGCCATGCTCCTGCTCCAGTTTCAACTGTTCTGCCTTACTATTATTCAACCATGCTGGTCATTTATGAACATTTGAACATCTTGGCCACGTTCTGTTATAATCTCCACCCGGCACAGCCAGAAGAGGACTGGCCACCCCACATATGCTCTCTAATTCTCTCTTTGTTTTCTCTCTCTCGGAGGATTTGAGCCCTAGGACCGTGCCCCAGGACTACCTGACATGATGGCTCCTTGCTGTCCCCAGTCCACCTGACTGTGCTGCTGCTCCAGTTTCAACTGTTCTGCCTTATTATTATTTGACCATGCTGGTCATTTATGAACATTTGAACATCTTGGTCATGTTCTGTTATAATCTCTACCCGGCACAGCCAGAAGAGGACTGGCCACCCCACATAGCCCGGTTCCTCTCTAGGTTTCTTCCTAGGTTTTGGCCTTTCTAGGGAGTTAGCCACCGTGCTTTTACACCTGCATTGTTTGCTGTTTGGGGTTTTAGGCTGGGTTTCTGTACAGCACTTTGAGATATCAGCTGATGTACGAAGGGCTATATAAATAAATTTGATTTGATTTGATTTGATTTGATTTAGGCTAATCTTTTTGAGTGTGGAGTGTATGTCACACCCTGACCATAGTTTGCTTTGTATGTTTCTATGTTGGTCAGGGTGTGATCTGAGTGGGCATTCTATGTTGGATGTCTTGTTTGTCTATTTCTATGTCTGGCCTGATATGGTTCTCAATCAGAGGCAGGTGTTAGTCATTGTCTCTGATTGGGAACCATATTTAGGTAGCCTGGGTTTCACTGTGTGTTTGTGAGTGATTGGTCCTGTCTCTGTGTTTTGCACCAGATAGGACTGTTTTAGGTTTTCGCACGTTTAGTGTTCGTGTTTATCTTTGTTTATTAAACATGAATCAATATAATCACACTGCATTTTGGTCCGCCTCTACTTCACCTAAAGAAAACCGTTACAGTGTTATACTGTATTATCTGGACTGGAATTATGCACCTTGTTGAAATCATGAAGCTGCGATGCTGGTGCAAGACATGCGGCCCTACGTAGTTACAATTATAAGCTAGCAATTAATTTAATTTAAATTCTGAAATATATTAGGGCCTATTTAACATTTTTATCATTAGTAGACTTACGCTTCCATAGGCTACCTTTCATAATATTTCCCCTAATGTTGTGCAATGTGCGAATTAGCCTATCTCCCCTTTCTCTATTGTTGCTTCATTCTTTCCTCGCTTTCAACAGTTAAATAACATTTTAAAATGTGTCCTTATCTTCATCATTGTAATGACATGCTTAAATAATATACACTCTTAGGAAAAAAAGGGTTATTCGGCTGTACCCATAGGAGAACCCTTTGAAGAACTATTTTTGGTTCAAACCCTCTGTGGAAATGGTTCCTCGTGGAACCCAAAGGGGTTTTACCTGGAACGAAAAGGGTCTAAGCCATAGAAAGTTGTGCCTGTTGGGCAAACAACCTTTGGTTTCTTAGGTTACCTCCTTGCTCACAGAAAACCCTTTTTTTGTTGTCTGCTTATTTTAGTCAAATACAAAAAAAAATTGTTTGTTGTTGGCTTGCCCATGTTAGAATTTGTTGTTGGCTTGCCCATGTTATAATTTGTTGTTGGCTTGCCCATGTTATCATTTGTTGTTGGCTTGCCCATGTTATAATTTGTTGTTGGCTTGCCCATATTATAATTTGTTGTTGGCTTGCCCATATTATCATTTGTTGTTGGCTTGCCCATATTATAAATTGTTGTTGCCTTGCCCATTTTATCATTTGTTGTTGGCTTGCCCATGTTATTGTTTGTTGTTGGCTTGCCCATGTTAGCATTTGTTGTTGGCTTGCCCATATTATAAATTGTTGTTGGCTTGCCCATATAATCATTTGTTGTTGGCTTGCCCATGTTATCATTTGTTGTTGCCTTGCCCATTTTATCATTTGTTGTTGGCTTGCCCATGTTATCAATTGTTGTTGGCTTGACCATGTTATCATTTGTTGTTGGCTTGCCCATGTTATTGTTTGTTGTTGGCTTGCCCATGTTAGCATTTGTTGTTGGCTTGCCCATGTTATCATTTGTTGTTGGCTTGCCCATGTTATCATTTGTTGTTGTTTTGCCCATTTTATCGTTGGTTGTTGGCTTGCCCATATTATAAATTGTTGTTGGCTTGCCCATATTATAATTTGTTGTTGGCTTGCCCATGTTATCATTTGTTGTTGCCTTGCCCATTTTATCGTTTGTTGTTGGCTTGCCCATATTATAATTTGTTGTTGGCTTGCCCATATTATAATTTGTTGATGGCTTGCCCATGTTATAATTTGTTGTTGGCTTGCCTATATTATAATTTGTTGTTGTCTTGCCCATATTATCATTTGTTGTTGGCTTGCCCATATTATAAATTGTTGTTGGCTTGCCTATATTATAATTTGTTGTTGGCTTGCCCATGTTATCATTTGTTGTTGCCTTGCCCATTTTATTGTTTGTTGTTGGCTTGCCCATGTTATCGTTTGTTGTTGGCTTGCCCATGTTATAATTTGTTGTTGGCTTGCCCATGTTATCATTTGTTGTTGGCTTGCCCATGTTATCATTTGTTGTTGGCTTGACCATGTTATCATTTGTTGTTGGCTTACCCATTTTATAATTTGTTGTTGGCTTGCACATATTATAATTTGTTGTTGGCTTGACCATGTTATCATTTGTTGTTGGCTTGCCCATGTTATTGTTTGTTGTTGGCTTGCCCATGTTATCATTTGTTGTTGCCTTGCCCATGTTATCATTTGTTGTTGGCTTGCACATATTATAATTTGTTGTTGGCTTGCCCATTTTATCATTTGTTGTTTGCTTGCCCATGTTATCAATTGTTGTTGGCTTGACCATGTTATCATTTGTTGTTGGCTTGCCCATGTTATTGTTTGTTGTTGGCTTGCCCATGTTAGCATTTGTTGTTGGCTTGCCCATGTTATCATTTGTTGTTGACTTGCCCATTTTATCGTTTGTTGTTGGCTTGCCCATATTATAATTTGTTGTTGGCTTGCCCATGTTATCAATTGTTGTTGCCTTGCCCATTTTATCGTTTGTTGTTGGCTTGCCCATTTTATCGTTTGTTGTTGGCTTGCCCATATTATAATTTGTTGTTGGCTTGCCCATGTTATCAATTGTTGTTGCCTTGCCCATTTTATCGTTTGTTGTTGGCTTGCCCATTTTATCGTTTGTTGTTGGCTTGCCCATATTATCATTTGTTGTTGGCTTGCCCATGTTATCATTTGTTGTTGCCTTGCCCATGTTATCATTTGTTGTTGCCTTGCCCATTTTATCATTTGTTGTTTGCTTGCCCATGTTATCAATTGTTGTTGGCTTGACCATGTTATCATTTGTTGTTGGCTTGCCCATGTTATTGTTTGTTGTTGGCTTGCCCATGTTAGCATTTGTTGTTGGCTTGCCCATGTTATCATTTGTTGTTGGCTTGCCCATGTTATCATTTGTTGTTGTCTTGCCCATTTTATTGTTGGTTGTTGGCTTGCCCATATTATAAATTGTTGTTGGCTTGCCCATATTATAATTTGTTGTTGGCTTGCCCATGTTATCATTTGTTGTTGCCTTGCCCATTTTATCGTTTGTTGTTGGCTTGCCCATATTATAATTTGTTGTTGGCTTGCCCATATTATAATTTGTTGATGGCTTGCCCATGTTATAATTTGTTGTTGGCTTGCCTATATTATAATTTGTTGTTGGCTTGCCCATATTATCATTTGTTGTTGGCTTGCCCATATTATAAATTGTTGTTGGCTTGCCTATATTATAATTTGTTGTTGGCTTGCCCATGTTATCATTTGTTGTTGCCTTGTCCATTTTATTGTTTGTTGTTGGCTTGCCCATGTTATCGTTTGTTGTTGGCTTGCCCATGTTATAATTTGTTGTTGGCTTGCCCATGTTATCATTTGTTGTTGGCTTGACCATGTTATCATTTGTTGTTGGCTTACCCATTTTATAATTTGTTGTTGGCTTGACCATGTTATCATTTGTTGTTGGCTTGCCCATGTTATTGTTTGTTGTTGGCTTGCCCATGTTATCGTTTGTTGTTGGCTTGCCCATGTTATCATTTGTTGTTGGCTTGCACATATTATAATTTGTTGTTGGCTTGACCATGTTATCATTTGTTGTTGGCTTGCCCATGTTATTGTTTGTTGTTGGCTTGCCCATGTTATCATTTGTTGTTGGCTTGTCCATGTTATCATTTGTTGTTGGCTTGACCATGTTATCATTTGTTGTTGCCTTGCCCATTTTATAATTTGTTGTTGGCTTGCCCATGTTATCATTTGTTGTTGACTTGCCCATTTTATCGTTTGTTGTTGGCTTGCCCATATTATAATTTGTTGTTGGCTTGCCCATGTTATCAATTGTTGTTGCCTTGCCCATTTTATCGTTTGTTGTTGGCTTGCCCATTTTATCGTTTGTTGTTGGCTTGCCCATATTATTATTTGTTGTTGGCTTGCCCATGTTATCATTTGTTGTTGCCTTGCCCATATTATCGATTGTTGGTGGCTTGCCCATATTATAATTTGTTGTTGGCTTGCCCATGTTATCATTTGTTGTTGCCTTGCCCATTTTATCGTTTGTTGTTGGCTTGCCCATATTATAATTTGTTGTTGGCTTGCCCATATTATAATTTGTTGATGGCTTGCCCATGTTATAATTTGTTGTTGGCTTGCCTATATTATAATTTGTTGTTGGCTTGCCCATATTATCATTTGTTGTTGGCTTGCCCATATTATAAATTGTTGTTGGCTTGCCCATGTTATCATTTGTTGTTGGCTTGCCCATGTTATCATTTGTTGTTGGCTTGACCATGTTATCATTTGTTGTTGTCTTACCCATTTTATAATTTGTTGTTGGCTTGCACATATTATAATTTGTTGTTGGCTTGACCATGTTATCATTTGTTGTTGGCTTGCCCATGTTATTGTTTGTTGTTGGCTTGCCCATGTTATCATTTGTTGTTGGCTTGCCCATGTTATCATTTGTTGTTGGCTTGCACATATTATAATTTGTTGTTGGCTTGACCATGTTATCATTTGTTGTTGGCTTGCCCATGTTATTGTTTGTTGTTGGCTTGCCCATGTTATCATTTGTTGTTGGCTTGCCCATGTTATCATTTGTTGTTGGCTTGACCATGTTATCATTTGTTGTTGCCTTGCCCATCTTATAATTTATTGTTGGCTTGCCCATGTTATCATTTGTTGTTGACTTGCCCATTTTATCGTTTGTTGTTGGCTTGCCCATATTATAATTTGTTGTTGGCTTGACCATGTTATCAATTGTTGTTGCCTTGCCCATTTTATCGTTTGTTGTTGGCTTGCCCATTTTATCATTTGTTGTTGGCTTGCCCATATTATAATTTGTTGTTGGCTTGCCCATATTATCATTTGTTGTTGGCTTGCCCATGTTATCATTTGTTGTTGGCTTGACCATGTTATCATTTGTTGTTGCCTTGCCCATATTATCATTTGTTGTTGGCTTGCCCATTTTATCATTTGTTGTTGGCTTGCCCATGTTATTGTTTGTTGTTGGCTTGCCCATGTTAGCATTTGTTGTTGGCTTGCCCATGTTATCATTTGTTGTTGGCTTGCCCATGTTATCATTTGTTGTTGTCTTGCCCATTTTATCGTTGGTTGTTGGATTGCCCATATTATAAATTGTTGTTGGCTTGCCCATATTATAATTTGTTGTTGGCTTGCCCATGTTATCATTTGTTGTTGCCTTGCCCATTTTATCGTTTGTTGTTGGCTTGCCCATATTATAATTTGTTGTTGGCTTGCCCATATTATAATTTGTTGATGGCTTGCCCATGTTATAATTTGTTGTTGGCTTGCCTATATTATAATTTGTTGTTGGCTTGCCCATATTATCATTTGTTGTTGGCTTGCCCATATTATAAATTTGTTGTTGGCTTGCCCATATTATAATTTGTTGTTGGCTTGCCCATATTATAATTTGTTGTTGGCTTGCCCATGTTATCATTTGTTGTTGCCTTGCCCATTTTATTGTTTGTTGTTGGCTTGCCCATGTTATCATTTGTTGTTGGCTTGCCCATGTTATAATTTGTTGTTGGCTTGCCCATGTTATTGTTTGTTGTTGGCTTGCCCATGTTATCATTTGTTGTTGGCTTGCCCATGTTATCATTTGTTGTTGGCTTGCACATATTATAATTTGTTGTTGGCTTGACCATGTTATCATTTGTTGTTGGCTTGCCCATGTTATTGTTTGTTGTTGGCTTGCCCATGTTATCATTTGTTGTTGGCTTGACCATGTTATCATTTGTTGTTGCCTTGCCCATTTTATAATTTGTTGTTGGCTTGCCCATGTTATCATTTGTTGTTGACTTGCCCATTTTATCGTTTGTTGTTGGCTTGCCCATATTATAATTTGTTGTTGGCTTGCCATATTATAATTTGTTGTTGGCTTGCCCATGTTATCAATTGTTGTTGCCTTGCCCATTTTATCGTTTGTTGTTGGCTTGCCCATTTTATCGTTTGTTGTTGGCTTGCCCATATTATTATTTGTTGTTGGCTTGCCCATGTTATCATTTGTTGTTGGCTTTCCCATTTTATGGTTTGTTGTTGGCTTGCCCATATTATAATTTGTTGTTGGCTTGCCCATTTTATAATTTGTTGTTGGCTTGCACATATTATAATTTCTTGTTGGCTTGACTATGTTATCATTTGTTGTTGGCTTGCCCATGTTATCATTTGTTGTTGGCTTGCCCATGTTATCATTTGTTGTTGGCTTGCCCATGTTATCATTTGTTGTTGACTTGCCCATTTTATAATTTGTTGTTGGCTTGCCCATATTATAAATTGTTGTTGGCTTGCCCATATTATAATTTGTTGTTGGCTTGCCCATGTTATCATTTGTTGTTGCCTTGCCCATTTTATCGTTTGTTGTTGGCTTGCCCATATTATAATTTGTTGTTGGCTTGCCCATATTATAATTTGTTGTTGGCTTGCCCATGTTATAATTTGTTGTTGGCTTGCCCATATTATCATTTGTTGTTGGCTTGCCCATATTATAATTTGTTGTTGGCTTGCCCATATTATAATTTGTTGTTGTCTTGCCCATATTATAATTTGTTGTTGGCTTGCCCATGTTATCATTTGTTGTTGCCTTGCCCATTTTATCGTTTGTTGTTGGCTTGCCCATTTTATAATTTGTTGTTGGCTTGCCCATATTCTAATTTGTTGTTGGCTTGCCCATATTCTAATTTGTTGTTGGCTTGCCCATGTTATCATTTGTTGTTGCCTTGCCCATTTTATTGTTTGTTGTTGGCTTGCCCATGTTATCATTTGTTGTTGGCTTGCCCATGTTATCATTTGTTGTTGGCTTGCCCATGTTATCATTTGTTGTTGGCTTGCCCATGTTATCATTTGTTGTTGGCTTGCCCATGTTATCATTTGTTGTTGGCTTGCCCATGTTATCATTTGTTGTTGGCTTCCCCATATTATAATTTGTTGTTGGCTTGCCCATGTTATCATTTGTTGTTGCCTTGCCCATTTTATTGTTTGTTGTTGGCTTGCCCATTTTATAATTTGTTGTTGGCTTGCCCATATTATAATTTGTTGTTGGCTTGCCCATGTTATCATTTGTTGTTGCCTTGCCCATTTTATCGTTTGTTGTTGGCTTGCCCATTTTATAATTTGTTGTTGGCTTGCCCATATTATAATTTGTTGTTCGCTTGCCCATGTTATCATTTGTTGTTGCCTTGCCCATTTTATCGTTTGTTGTTGGCTTGCCCATGTTATCATTTGTTGTTGGCTTGCCCATGTTATCATTTGTTGTTGGCTTGCCCATATTATAAATTGTTGTTGGCTTGCCTATATTATAATTTGTTGTTGGCTTGCCCATGTTATCATTTGTTGTTGCCTTGCCCATTTTATTGTTTGTTGTTGGCTTGCCCATGTTATCATTTGTTGTTGGCTTCCCCATATTATAATTTGTTGTTGGCTTGCCCATGTTATCATTTGTTGTTGCCTTGCCCATTTTATTGTTTGTTGTTGGCTTGCCCATTTTATAATTTGTTGTTGGCTTGCCCATATTATAATTTGTTGTTGGCTTGCCCATGTTATCATTTGTTGTTGCCTTGCCCATTTTATCGTTTGTTGTTGGCTTGCCCATTTTATAATTTGTTGTTGGCTTGCCCATATTATAATTTGTTGTTCGCTTGCCCATGTTATCATTTGTTGTTGCCTTGCCCATTTTATCGTTTGTTGTTGGCTTGCCCATGTTATCATTTGTTGTTGGCTTGCCCATGTTATCATTTGTTGTTGGCTTGCCCATATTATAAATTGTTGTTGGCTTGCCTATATTATAATTTGTTGTTGGCTTGCCCATATTCTAATTTGTTGTTGGCTTGCCCATATTCTAATTTGTTGTTGGCTTGCCCATGTTATCATTTGTTGTTGCCTTGCCCATTTTATTGTTTGTTGTTGGCTTGCCCATGTTATCATTTGTTGTTGGCTTGCCCATGTTATCATTTGTTGTTGGCTTGCCCATGTTATCATTTGTTGTTGGCTTGCCCATGTTATCATTTGTTGTTGGCTTGCCCATGTTATCATTTGTTGTTGGCTTGCCCATGTTATCATTTGTTGTTGGCTTCCCCATATTATAATTTGTTGTTGGCTTGCCCATGTTATCATTTGTTGTTGCCTTGCCCATTTTATTGTTTGTTGTTGGCTTGCCCATTTTATAATTTGTTGTTGGCTTGCCCATATTATAATTTGTTGTTGGCTTGCCCATGTTATCATTTGTTGTTGCCTTGCCCATTTTATCGTTTGTTGTTGGCTTGCCCATTTTATAATTTGTTGTTGGCTTGCCCATATTATAATTTGTTGTTGGCTTGCCCATGTTATCATTTGTTGTTGCCTTGCCCATTTTATCGTTTGTTGTTGGCTTGCCCATGTTATCATTTGTTGTTGGCTTGCCCATGTTATCATTTGTTGTTGGCTTGCCCATATTATAAATTGTTGTTGGCTTGCCTATATTATAATTTGTTGTTGGCTTGCCCATGTTATCATTTGTTGTTGCCTTGCCCATTTTATTGTTTGTTGTTGGCTTGCCCATGTTATCGTTTGTTGTTGGCTTGCCCATGTTATAATTTGTTGTTGGCTTGCCCATGTTATTGTTTGTTGTTGGCTTGCCCATGTTATCATTTGTTGTTGGCTTGCCCATGTTATCATTTGTTGTTGGCTTGCCCATGTTATCATTTGTTGTTGGCTTGACCATGTTATCATTTGTTGTTGCCTTGCCCATTTTATAATTTGTTGTTGGCTTGCCCATGTTATCATTTGTTGTTGACTTGCCCATTTTATCGTTTGTTGTTGGCTTGCCCATATTATAATTTGTTGTTGGCTTGCCCATGTTATCAATTGTTGTTGCCTTGCCCATTTTATCGTTTGTTGTTGGCTTGCCCATTTTATCGTTTGTTGTTGGCTTGGCCATATTATTATTTGTTGTTGGCTTGCCCATGTTATCATTTGTTGTTGGCTTTCCCATTTTATGGTTTGTTGTTGGCTTGCCCATATTATAATTTGTTGTTGGCTTGCCCATTTTATAATTTGTTGTTGGCTTGCACATATTATAATTTCTTGTTGGCTTGACTATGTTATCATTTGTTGTTGGCTTGCCCATGTTATCATTTGTTGTTGGCTTGCCCATGTTATCATTTGTTGTTGGCTTGCCCATGTTATCATTTGTTGTTGACTTGCCCATTTTATCGTTTGTTGTTGGCTTGCCCATATTATAAATTGTTGTTGGCTTGCCCATATTATAATTTGTTGTTGGCTTGCCCATGTTATCATTTGTTGTTGCCTTGCCCATTTTATCGTTTGTTGTTGGCTTGCCCATATTATAATTTGTTGTTGGCTTGCCCATATTATAATTTGTTGTTGGCTTGCCCATGTTATAATTTGTTGTTGGCTTGCCTATATTATAATTTGTTGTTGGCTTGCCCATATTATCATTTGTTGTTGGCTTGCCCATATTATCATTTGTTGTTGGCTTGCCCATATTATAATTTGTTGTTGTCTTGCCCATATTATAATTTGTTGTTGGCTTGCCCATGTTATCATTTGTTGTTGCCTTGCCCATTTTATCGTTTGTTGTTGGCTTGCCCATTTTATAATTTGTTGTTGGCTTGCCCATATTCTAATTTGTTGTTGGCTTGCCCATGTTATCATTTGTTGTTGCCTTGCCCATTTTATTGTTTGTTGTTGGCTTGCCCATATTATAATTTGTTGTTGGCTTGCCCATGTTATCATTTGTTGTTGCCTTGCCCATTTTATTGTTTGTTGTTGGCTTGCCCATATTATAATTTGTTGTTGGCTTGCCCATGTTATAATTTGTTGTTGGCTTGCCCATATTATCATTTGTTGTTGGCTTGCCCATATTATAATTTGTTGTTGGCTTGCCCATATTATAATTTGTTGTTGTCTTGCCCATATTATAATTTGTTGTTGGCTTGCCCATGTTATCATTTGTTGTTGCCTTGCCCATTTTATCGTTTGTTGTTGGCTTGCCCATTTTATAATTTGTTGTTGGCTTGCCCATATTCTAATTTGTTGTTGGCTTGCCCATATTCTAATTTGTTGTTGGCTTGCCCATGTTATCATTTGTTGTTGCCTTGCCCATTTTATTGTTTGTTGTTGGCTTGCCCATGTTATCATTTGTTGTTGGCTTGCCCATGTTATCATTTGTTGTTGGCTTGCCCATGTTATCATTTGTTGTTGGCTTGCCCATGTTATCATTTGTTATTGGCTTGCCCATGTTATCATTTGTTGTTGGCTTGCCCATGTTATCATTTGTTGTTGGCTTCCCCATATTATAATTTGTTGTTGGCTTGCCCATGTTATCATTTGTTGTTGCCTTGCCCATTTTATTGTTTGTTGTTGGCTTGCCCATTTTATAATTTGTTGTTGGCTTGCCCATATTATAATTTGTTGTTGGCTTGCCCATGTTATCATTTGTTGTTGCCTTGCCCATTTTATCGTTTGTTGTTGGCTTGCCCATTTTATAATTTGTTGTTGGCTTGCCCATATTATAATTTGTTGTTCGCTTGCCCATGTTATCATTTGTTGTTGCCTTGCCCATTTTATCGTTTGTTGTTGGCTTGCCCATGTTATCATTTGTTGTTGGCTTGCCCATGTTATCATTTGTTGTTGGCTTGCCCATATTATAAATTGTTGTTGGCTTGCCCATGTTATCAATTGTTGTTGCCTTGCCCATTTTATCGTTTGTTGTTGGCTTGCCCATTTTATCGTTTGTTGTTGGCTTGGCCATATTATTATTTGTTGTTGGCTTGCCCATGTTATCATTTGTTGTTGGCTTTCCCATTTTATGGTTTGTTGTTGGCTTGCCCATATTATAATTTGTTGTTGGCTTGCCCATTTTATAATTTGTTGTTGGCTTGCACATATTATAATTTCTTGTTGGCTTGACTATGTTATCATTTGTTGTTGGCTTGCCCATGTTATCATTTGTTGTTGGCTTGCCCATGTTATCATTTGTTGTTGGCTTGCCCATGTTATCATTTGTTGTTGACTTGCCCATTTTATCGTTTGTTGTTGGCTTGCCCATATTATAAATTGTTGTTGGCTTGCCCATATTATAATTTGTTGTTGGCTTGCCCATGTTATCATTTGTTGTTGCCTTGCCCATTTTATCGTTTGTTGTTGGCTTGCCCATATTATAATTTGTTGTTGGCTTGCCCATATTATAATTTGTTGTTGGCTTGCCCATGTTATAATTTGTTGTTGGCTTGCCTATATTATAATTTGTTGTTGGCTTGCCCATATTATCATTTGTTGTTGGCTTGCCCATATTATAATTTGTTGTTGGCTTGCCCATATTATAATTTGTTGTTGTCTTGCCCATATTATAATTTGTTGTTGGCTTGCCCATGTTATCATTTGTTGTTGCCTTGCCCATTTTATCGTTTGTTGTTGGCTTGCCCATTTTATAATTTGTTGTTGGCTTGCCCATATTCTAATTTGTTGTTGGCTTGCCCATATTCTAATTTGTTGTTGGCTTGCCCATGTTATCATTTGTTGTTGCCTTGCCCATTTTATTGTTTGTTGTTGGCTTGCCCATGTTATCATTTGTTGTTGGCTTGCCCATGTTATCATTTGTTGTTGGCTTGCCCATGTTATCATTTGTTGTTGGCTTGCCCATGTTATCATTTGTTGTTGGCTTGCCCATGTTATCATTTGTTGTTGGCTTGCCCATGTTATCATTTGTTGTTGGCTTCCCCATATTATAATTTGTTGTTGGCTTGCCCATGTTATCATTTGTTGTTGCCTTGCCCATTTTATTGTTTGTTGTTGGCTTGCCCATTTTATAATTTGTTGTTGGCTTGCCCATATTATAATTTGTTGTTGGCTTGCCCATGTTATCATTTGTTGTTGCCTTGCCCATTTTATCGTTTGTTGTTGGCTTGCCCATTTTATAATTTGTTGTTGGCTTGCCCATATTATAATTTGTTGTTGGCTTGCCCATGTTATCATTTGTTGTTGCCTTGCCCATTTTATCGTTTGTTGTTGGCTTGCCCATGTTATCATTTGTTGTTGGCTTGCCCATATTATAATTTGTTGTTGGCTTGCCCATGTTATCATTTGTTGTTGCCTTGCCCATTTTATCGTTTGTTGTTGGCTTGCCCATTTTATCGTTTGTTGTTGGCTTGCCCATGTTATCATATGTTGTTGGCTTGCCCATGTTATCATTTGTTGTTGCCTTGCCCATTTTATCGTTTGTTGTTACCTTGCCCATGTTATCATTTGTTGTTGGCTTGCCCATGTTATCATTTGTTGTTGGCTTGCCCATGTTATCATTTGTTGTTGGCTTCCCCATATTATAATTTGTTGTTGGCTTGCCCATGTTATCATTTGTTGTTGCCTTGCCCATTTTATCGTTTGTTGTTGGCTTGCCCATTTTATAATTTGTTGTTGGCTTGCCCATATTATAATTTGTTGTTGGCTTGCCCATGTTATCATTTGTTGTTGCCTTGCCCATTTTATCGTTTGTTGTTGGCTTGCCCATGTTATCATTTGTTGTTGGCTTGCCCATATTATAATTTGTTGTTGGCTTGCCCATGTTATCATTTGTTGTTGCCTTGCCCATTTTATCGTTTGTTGTTGGCTTGCCCATTTTATCGTTTGTTGTTGGCTTGCCCATGTTATCATTTGTTGTTGGCTTGCCCATGTTATCATTTGTTGTTGCCTTGCCCATTTTATCGTTTGTTGTTGCCTTGCCCATGTTATCATTTGTTGTTGGCTTGCCCATGTTATCATTTGTTGTAGGCTTGCCCATGTTATCATTTGTTGTTGGCTTGCCCATGTTATCGTTTGTTGTTGGCTTGCCCATATTATCATTTGTTGTTGGCTTGCCCATGTTATCATTTGTTGTTGGCTTGCCCATATTATCATTTGTTGTTGGCTTGCCCATATTATCATTTGTTGTTGGCTTGCCCATTTTATTGTTTGTTGTTGTCTTGCCCATATTATAATTTGTTGTTGGCTTGCCCATGTTATCATTTGTTGTTGGCTTGCCCATATTATAATTTGTTGTTGCCTTGCCCATGTTATAATTTGTTGTTGTCTTGCCCATATTATAATTTGTTGTTGGCTTGCCCATGTTTTAATTTGTTGTTGCCTTGCCCATGTTATAAATTGTTGTCGTCTTGCCCATATTATAATTTGTTGTTGGCTTGCCCATATTATAATTTGTTTTTGGCTTGCCCATATTATAATTTGTTGTTGGCTTGCCCATGTTATAATTTGTTGTTGCCTTGCCCATGTCATAATTTGTTGTTGTCTTGCCCATATTATAATTTGTTGTTGGCTTGCCCATGTTATAATTTGTTGTTGCCTTGCCCATGTTATCATTTGTTGTTGCCCTTGCCCATGTTATTGTTGGCACCACACTGCTGGAAATGGATGCTGTTCTTTTAACTGTTGGAGCTGCTGCTGTGTTGTCAGAGAGAATAGTGCTCCACAGCATTCTCATTTCCAGATTTGGCCTCCAGTAACTTTGAAGAGAGGTTTTGAATCTGTGTCCTCTGACAGACAAAATTTCTCGTACCTCTAGTCAAGTATCAGACAGTTTCTGGATCATGGTGTTTCAGAGGCAGTGGTATGTGTAAATCTGCAAAGAGCCAGCTATTTTGCAGATCTTTGGAAGCATTGTAGCGAGGGTGTTCACTCCAATCGGCTCTCTTGTTTACATTAATCATAAGACAAAATAAAGTTAGTTAATAGGTAGGCCTATATAGCTACCGGTTATATTGTCAGGGTACATTATAATTATTGCGCTGGCTAATAGTCACACACCATATGTAGTCGTTCACTGGTGGGCAGCTTCGTCACGCCCCTCTTTCCTCAACTTTTTAATTACGCTAACAGACACATTGTTGCTCGTTGGAAATTTGTTGTCCTTCTGTATACTCCATGCCAAACTGAGAAGGGGATCGTTGATATGTCGGTTTAAAACAGCTCTGAGTCCAGCATAGCATTCATGTTTCCCACTGAACGATACAAGTCCCGTAGAATGACATACAGCTTTGTTTTGTTGTATTCCTAAACTCATACTGTATCCCTTTTCTGCACAGCAGCCAGTGAAGCAGGTAAGTGTCCACTTTGTTTGTTTCACAATGTTCTTTTCATTTTGGTTTCTCTCAACTTAATTTAAACGCTTATTTTCTACATCGGCATGTCAAACTATTTTTGATGTAGCCATTTTATCGAGGTGAAAAGGCACAATGATATAGAGGTGAAAAGGCTAACTTTCATAGTCATGGTATATGGTCTCACAGACACAGCTAAATGCTGTTTTAGCAAATTAGGATACAGTATCCAAACTACCCAGTTTATAAACAGCTATAAGTAATGAGTGTAATTACAAACAGTCTATACTAAACAAGTTAAATGTCTTACCTGTGATTAAATGTTTTCCACAAACATAGCTACAGTACATGTAGCTTACTTGGACACCGTGTCCAAGCGTATTGGTCAGGGAGAAATCCAAACGAGTCTAATTGGAATGAATGGCATTAAAGGCATAATACTGACTTTATTTATGCAGGAAAATAAAACAAAGGCATGTGATATATCAGAAATTGCGTTATAAAATGATTTCCAAGATAAAGTATTGTCATATAATCATTAATACAGTGATGTACAGGTTTTATACAAATGTTCTTTATAAATTGGCACTACAATATATGTAAACAGACCATGAATGTCTAAAGAAAAAATATCATGGAAAGCTCAGAGTGATATTATATGATACATTATCAGCACTTGTATAAGTCTTATCATCTACTGATTTGAGCCAGTGTATGGCTGTGGATTGACTGACTGCAATGTTTGAATGGAATGTTGGTATACTAGCAGTTCATTTGGAAATCAAATGTATGGAATCATTCCTCTAAAACTGTCTGGCTAGCTAGCTAACAAACATACAGTACAGATATATTCTTTAAAATCTTACACTCAAACTCTCCTTCCAGACTCACATTAAGCATGTCCAATCCAAAATTAAATCTAGAATCGGCTTCCTATTTTGCAACAAAGCATCCTTCACTCATGCTGCCAAACATACCCTTGGTGGTCCTTCTGTAGCTCAGTTGGTAGAGCATGGCGCTTGTAACGCCAGGGTAGTGGGTTCGATCCCCGGGGACCACCCATACGTAGAATGTATGCACACATGACTGTAAGTCGCTTTGGATAAAAGCGTCTGCTAAATGGCATATATTATTATTATTATATTAAAACTGACCATCCTACCGATCCTCGACTTCGGCGATGTCATTTACAAAATAGCCTCCAACACTCTACTCAACAAATTGGATGCAGTGTATCACAGTGCCATCCGTTTTGTCACCAGAGCCCCATATACTACCCACCATTGCGACCTGTATGCTCTCGTTGGCTGGCCCTCGCTTCATAATCGTCGCCAAACCCACTAGTTCCAGGTCATCTACAAGTCTCTGCTAGGTAAAGCCCCACCTTATCTCAGCTCACTGGTCACCATAGCAGCACCCACCCGTGGCATGCGCTCCAGCAGATATATCTCACTAGTCGCCCCCAAAGCCAATTTCTGTAATGTCGTCTGTGTGTAGCTGGTGTAGAGGAGTCAGGCGCAGGACAGCAGAAATGAATAAATACATGTATTTTACTCAAAATAGACAAACGCAATACAAAGTAAGCGAGCCCACGTAAACGGACCGTATAACACCTGCTCAATGTCCGCGTCCAGCTCCCACACCACCGGTGCCACCAGGCAAGAGGCCGGAAGTATGGGAGTGTGATCCATGGACCGCTCCTCTGTGTCATGTATTCGGGACAGTGCATCTGCCTTAGCGTTCTGGGAACATGGTCTGTAGGACAGAGTGAAAACAAAATGGGTAAAGAACATTGCCCACCTTGCCTGGCGAGGGATCAGTTTCCTCGCCTCCCAGATGTACTCCAGATTGCGGTGGTCAGTCCAGATGAGAAAAGGATGTTTAGCCCCCTCAAGCCTCCACATGTCTCCACGCCTTTAGAGCCTACAGCTTCCGGTCCCCCACATCATAGTGTTGCACCGCCGGGCTAATCTTCTTCGGAAAGAAAGCATAGGGGCGGAGCACTGAGAGAGCACAGCTCCTATCCCAGCCACGGACGTGTCCACCTCCACTATGAACGTAAAAGAGGGATCCATATGAGCCAGCACAGGAGCTGAGGTAAACAGAGCCTTCGGATGACCAAAAGCCCTATCCACCTCAGCAGACCACTGCAGTCGCACAGGTCTCCCCTTCAGCAGTGAGGTAATGGGAGCTGCTACATGTCCAAATCCCAGGATAAACTTCCGGTAGTAGTTGGCAAACCCTCGAAGTGGAAATGCGATACCCTAGGAAGGAGACGGACTGTTGGAAGAACAGACATATCTCAGCCTTGACATACAGGTCATGCTCCAACAGTCAACCAAGCACCATGCGCACCAGGGACACATGCTTGCACGTGTGGCAGAGTATATCAGAATGTTGTCGATATACACCACTACACCCTGCCCGTGCAGGTCCCGGAAAATCTCGCCAACAAAGGCCTGGAAGTCTGATGGAGCATTCACTAACCCGTACGGCATGACGAGGTACTCATAGTGCCCTGAGGTGGTACTAAATGCAGTCTTCCACTCGTCCCCCTCCCGGATATGCACCAGGTTGTAAGCGCTCCTGAGATCCAACTTTGTGAAGAAGCGTGCCCCGTGCATTGACTCTATCGCACTGGCTATGAGAGGCAGCGGGTAGCTGTACCTCACAGTGATCTGATTGACACCTCGATAGTCAATACACGGGCACTGACCCCCATCCTTCTTCTTCACAAAGAAGAAACTCGAGGAGGCAGGTGAAGTGGAGGGCTGAATGTATCCCTGCCCCAGGGATTCAGAGACATATGTTTCCATAGCCTCCGTCTCCTCCTTTGACAGAGGATACACATGACTCTGGGAAATGCTACCAGGAGATTTATCGCACAATCCCCCCGTCGATGAGGTGGTAATTTAGTCGCCCTCTTCTTACAGAAGGCGAGAGCCAAATCGGCATATTCTGAGTCCTGGTCCTGGTCTGGACTTTCCACCGTAGTCGCACCGATGGAAACCCCCACACACCACCCTGAGCATTCTTTTGAACACCCCTTGAGAGCCCTCTGTTGCCATGAAATAGTGGGGTCATGACAGGCCAACCAGGGTAGGCCCAGCACTACAGGAAACACAGGAGAATCAATAAGGAAGAGACTGATTCTCTCCTTATGACCCTCCTACGTAACCATGTCTAGTGGCGCGGTGGCCTCCCTAATCAGCCCTGACCCTAATGGTCGACTTTCTAGGGCGTGCACAGGGAAGGGCATATCCACAGGAAGAAGGGGGATCCCTAAACTATGGGCAAATGAACGGTCAATAAAATTCCCACCTGCACCTGAATCTACGAGCACCTTATGCTGGGAATGCGGGGAAAACTCAGGAAATGAAATAAACACATACATGTGAGCAACAGGGGGCTCTGGGTGAGCTTGGTGCCAACCTACCTGGGGTGACATGATAGTGCCCTCGACTCCCCGAGGAACCCTCCCAGCATCGACCAGCAGTGTGCCCTCTGCGGCCACAGATGGTGCAGGGAATGGTCCCTACTCCAGTCACTCTAAGTGCAGCACCTCCCAGCTCCATGGGCATCGGAGCGGAGGTGCTGGGGGATGGAACTGACAGGCCCCGATCCGGACATCCGCGGGCAGTCAGCAGGTTGTCCAGCCGGATGGACGTGTCCACCAGCTGGTCCAATGTGAGGGTGGTGTCTCGGCAGGCCAACTCCCGACGGACGTCCTTGCGCAGACTGCACTGGTAGTGATCGATCAGGGCCCTGTTGTTCCATCCCACGATGACTGCCAGGGTCCGGAATTTCAATGCAAAATCCTGTGCACTCCTCGTCCCCTGCCTTAGGTGGAACAGTCGTTCACCCGCTGCTCGACCCTCAGGTGGGTGGTCGAAAACTTCTTGAATGTGGCGGGTGAACTCTGGTTAATGGTCCAAAGCTGTGTCTCCCTCACTCCATACGGCGTTGGCCCACTCCAGGGCTTTGCCTGAGATGCAGGAGATGAGGGCGGACACGCTGTAACGGCGTTCTTCGTTTGTCGAAAGAGAGTCGGACCGAAATGCAGCGTGGTTGTTACTCATGTTCTTTAATGAATGAAATGACGATACATGAAAATAACGTAATATACAAATTAACAAACGGAACGTGAAACCTATTACAGCTTATCTGGTGAACACTACACAGAGACAGGAACAATCACCCACGAAATACAAAGCAAAACTCAGGCTACCTAAATACGGTTCCCAATCAGAGACAATGAGAATCACCTGACTCTGATTGAGAACCGCCTCAGGCAGCCAAGCCTATGCAACACCCCTACTCAGCCGTAATCCCAATAATACAAAAACCCCAATACGAACCACAACATATAAACCCATGTCACACCCTGGCCTGACCAAATAATTAAAGAAAACACAAAATACTAAGACCAAGGCGTGACACACGCTCTCACGTCCAGAAGGAGCCAGGTGGACGGTCGCCAGGTAGAGTTCAAGCTGGAGTAGGAACCCCTGGCATCCGGTAGCGGGCCCATCATACTCCCTCTGGAGCGCGATCCGAATCCCGCTGGAACCGGGTGAAGGAGGGGTGGACAGTGGGACCTGCTGTAGTGAGGCTGGTGGAGGCGCTGGTTAAATAAAGGTGAAATAAATCAAAACAAAACACAATATCTTATCACAGCACTGGCAAACCATAGATGACCAACTCCCTGACCAAAATGGCTGAGCCTTATCCCATCATAAGAAGGTTCATGTAAGGCTAATACTACATTGAATATATTACCTGAAAGAGGTAGGCTAGGACATCTACAGTTGAAGTCAGAAGATTACATACACCGTAGCCAAATATATTTAAGCTCAGTTTTTCACAATTCCCGACATGTCATCCTAGTAAAAATTCCCTGTTTTAGGTCAGTTAGGATAACCACTTTATTTTAAGAATGTGAAATGTCAGAATAATAGTAAAGAGAATGATTTATTTCAGCTTTTATCACATTCCCAGTGGGTCAGAAGTTTACATACACTCAATTAGTATTTGGTAGCATTGCCTTTAAATTGTTTAAAACCTGTCTAGGACGGGCGTTCCGTATCTTCATTCATTATGCAAACTAGGGTTTGTGCAGATTTCCAAGGATTTGTGACGTTCAGCAATGAGAACCGATGAGGTAATAATACAATTCATAACATTAATAAAAGACTGTACTCAATAATATATGAAAATATCGGAAGAGTGGAATCGGGAAATTAACCTTTCTAGGGCGCTAGCGGAACCCTCCGACAACATTCCACTGAAAAGGCAGTGCGCGAAATTCAAATATATTTTTTTATAAATATGTAACTTTCACACATTAACAAGTTCAATACAGCAAAGGAAAGATAAACATCTTGTTAATCTACCCATGGTGTCCGATTCAAAAAATGATTTACAGCGAAAACACCACATATGATTATGTTAGGTCATAGTCAAGGGCTTTAGGTCAAGTTAGGTCTTAGTCAAAACAAACACTGCCATTTTCCAGCGAAAGAGAGGAGTCACAAAAAGCAGAAATATAGATCAAATTAATCACTAACCTTTGATGATCTTCATCAGATGACACTCATATGACATCATGTTACAAATACATGTATGTTTTGTTCGATAATACTCATAATAAACGTTGATAAAAGATGCAAGTGTTATTCACAAAATTAAAGATAGACTGATCCTCTATGCAACCGCTGTGCCAGATTTCAAACAAACTTTACGGAAAAAGCATGATCTGAGAACGGCGCTCAGTACCTGCTTATAAACAACTAGACAATTCCGCCATCTTGGAGTCAACATTAGTTCGGAAAAACACTATAAATATTCACTTACCTTTGATAATCTTCATCAGAAGGCACTCCCAGGAATCCCAGTTCGACAGTAAATGACTGATTTGTTCCATGAAGTTCCATAAAGCCCATTATTTAACCACCTGTTGTTAAGCGTGTTCAGTCCAGTAATCCATCTTTATGGAGGCGCGGCAATTTCCTCCATGACAAAAACACAGAAAGTTCCGTTACAGGTTGTAGAAACAAGTCAAAACATGTCTGCAATCAATCCTGAGGATGTTTTTAACAAATATCATCAATAAGGTTCCAACCGGAGAATTTCCTTGTCTGAATAAAATCCCTGGAACGAGGACACTCTCTCGGGAGCGCACTTCATGAGACTGATGCGCCCTGACAGATCTCTCACTATAATGGGTCTCATGAGCCCCTCCTTCATAGTATAATCTTA
Source organism: Oncorhynchus gorbuscha (assembly GCF_021184085.1). Lineage (NCBI taxonomy): Eukaryota > Metazoa > Chordata > Actinopteri > Salmoniformes > Salmonidae > Oncorhynchus > Oncorhynchus gorbuscha. The sequence continues at coordinate 67,600,936 of NC_060183.1, read as the reverse complement.
AAACTAGGATGTAAAGACAGTGACATCTAGTGGAAGCCCTGTGAAGTGCAAGCACATCCATATCTATCAGGGATTTAAATTGGCTATGTTTTGAAATTCAACTTCTCACCTGTTTGGATTTCTTCTCAGGTTCATTCAAACAGTTTTAGAAACTTCAGAGTATTTTCTATCCAATACTAATAATAATATGCATATATTAGCATCTGGGACAGAGTAGGAGGCGGTTCAGTTTTGGCACGCAAATCACAATGACATGCTACATGCTACCACTTAACCTAACATGTTTTTAACTTGGGTCAAACGTTTCAGGTAGCCTTCCACAAGCTTTCCACAATAAGTTGGGTGAATTTTGGCCATTTCCTCCTGACAGAGCTGGTGTAACTGAGTCAGGTTTGTAGGCCTCCTTGATCGTACATGCTTTTTCAGTTCTGCCCACAATTTTCTATAGGATCCAGGTCAGGGCTTTGTGATGGCCACTCCAATACCTTCACTTTGTTGTTCTTAAGCCATTTTGCCACAACTTTGGAAGTATGATTGGGGTCATTGTCCATTTGGAAGACCATTTGTGACCAAGCTTTAACTTCCTGACTGATGTCTTGAGATGTTGCTTCAATAAAGCCACATCATTTCTCTGCCTCATGATGCCATCTATTTTGTGAAGTGCACCAGTCCCTCCTGCAGCAAAGCACCCCCACAACATGATGCTGCCATCCCCGTGCTTCATGGTTGGGATGGTATTCTTTAGCTTGCAAGCATCCCCCTTTTTCCTCCAAACATATCAATGGTCATTATGGCCAAGCAGTTATATTTTTGTTTCATCAGACCAGAGGGCATTTCTCCAAAAAGTACGATCTTTGTCCCCATGTGCAGTTGCAAACCGTGGTCTGGCTTTTTTATGGAGGTTTTGGAGCAGTGGCTTCTTTCTTGCTGAGCGGCCTTTCAGGTTATGTCGATATAGGACTAATTTAACTGTGGATATAGATATTTTCTACCTGTTTTCCTCCAGCATCTTCACAAGGTCTCTAGGAGACAGAATGTGTCTGGTATGATGGCTGCTTGGTTCCATGGTGTTACAATCTTATTCTAAAATGTATTAAATACATGTTTTTCCTCATCAATCCACACACAATACCCCATAATTACAAAGTAAAAACAGTTTTTTTATTGTCTGCAAAGGTGTTACAAATAGAAACAGAAACACCTTATTTACATAAGTATTCAGCCCCTTTGCTATGAGACTCAACATTTAGCTCAAGTGCATCCTGTTTCCATAGATCATCCTTGAGATGTTTATACAACTTCATTGGAGTCCACTTGTGGTAAATTCAGTTGATTGGACATTTGGAAAGGCAAACACGTGTCTATATAAGATCCCGTAGTAAGACAGTGCATGTCAGAGCAAAAACCAAGCCATGAGGCTGAAGGAATTGTCCGTTGAGCTCCGAGACAGGATTGTGTCGAGGCACAGATCTGGGGAAGGGTACCAAAGCATTTCTGCAGCATTGAAGGTCTACAACAAGACAGTAGCCTCCATCATTCTTAAATGGAAGACTCTTCATTGAGCTGGCCGCCAGGCCAAACTGAGCAATCGGGAGAGAAGGGCCTTGATCAGGGAGGTGACCAAGAACCCTATGGTCATTCTGACAGAGCTCCAGAATTCCTCTGTGGAGATGGGAAAATCTTCCAGAAGGATAACCATCTCTGCAGCACTCCACCAATCAGGCCTTTATAGTAGAGTGGCCAGATGGAAGCCACTTCTCAGTGAAAGGCGCATGACAGCCCGCTTGGAGCTTGCGAAAAGGCACCTAAAGGACTCTCAGACCATGAGAAACAAGATTATCTGGTCTGATGAAACCAAGATTGAAATCTTTCGCCTGAATGCCAAGCGTCACGTCTGGAGGAAACCTGGCACCATCCCTACGGTAAAGCATGGTGATGGTATCATCATGCTGTGGGGATGTTTTTCTTTTCAGTGGCAGTGATTGGGGGACTAGTCAGGATCGTGGGAAAGATGAACAGAGCAAAGCACAGAGCGATCCTTGATGAAAACCTGCTCCCGAGAACTCAGGACCTCAGACTGGGATGAAGGTTCACCTTCCAACTGGAAAATTAATCTAAGCACACAGCCAAGACCACACAGAAGTGGCTTCGGGACAAGTCTCTGAATGTCCTTGAGTGGCCCAGCCAGAGCCTGGACTTGAACCCAATTGAACATCTCTGGAGAGACCTGAAAATTGTTGTGCAGCGACACTCCCCATCCAACCTGACAGAGCTAAACTCCACAAATACAGGTGAGCCAAGCTTGTAGCGACATCCCCAAAAATAACTGCTATTCATGTGTAATTACATGATTCTGACATGCAAACACTTGGTATATTTGGGAAGAGGACATCTGGGAGATTATGAGGAAATTATCAGAAAATAGATAGGAGTTACATAGTTCAGAATACACAAGATCAAGCACACACAAAATAACAATTACAAAAAAATATATATTGTTTTTTATTCATTTTTCTTTCATTACCAAATTATACATGAATTAGTGATGACTAGAGCTGGAAACACAATCAGATGGCTTCCACAACAAGTGAACAATATCAGAAAAGGTTTGGGATTGATAGACCTAACAACTAGAAAAGGGATTGAAAGACCTAACAACTAGAAAAGGGATTGATAGACCTAACAACTAGAAATGGGATTGATAGACCTAACAACTAGAAAAGGGCAGATGTTTTAGTAAGTGGTGTCAGGTGTGATCACTGAACGTTTCCAAGTCTCTGAGTCAGGTAGCAATAGTTTACAATGGTACTAACCTTGTCTAAAGTCTCAATGGTACTAACCTTGTCTAAAGTCTCAATGGTGCTAACCTTGTCTTAAGTATCAATGGAGCTAACCTTGTCTTAAGTATCAATGGAGCTAACCTTGTCTAAAGTCTCAATGGAGCTAACCTTGTCTAAAGTCTCAATGGTGCTAAACTTGTCTAAAGTCTCAATGGTGCTAACCTTGTCTTAAGTCTCAATGGAGCTAACCTTGTCTAAAGTCTCAATGGTGCTAACCTTGTCTAAAGGTTCAATGGTGCTAACCTTGTCTAAAGGGTCAATGGAGCTAACCTTGTCTAAAGGTTCAATGGTGCTAACCTTGTCTAAAGTCTCAATGGTGCTAACCTTGTCTAAAGTCTCAATGGTACTAACCTTGTCTAAAGTCTCAATGGTACTAACCTTGTCTAAAGTATCCATGGTACTAACCTTGTCTAAAGTCTCAATGGTGCTAACCTTGTCTAAAGTCTCAATGGTACTAACCTTGTCTAAAGTCTCAATGGTGCTAACCTTGTCTAAAGTCTCCATGGTACTAACCTTGTCTAAAGTCTCAATGGTGCTAACCTTGTCCAAAGTCTCAATGGTGCTAACCTTGTCTAAAGTCTCAATGGTACTAACCTTGTCTAAAGTCTCAATGGTACTAACCTTGTCTAAAGCCTCAATGGTGCTAACCTTGTCTAAAGTCTTAATGGTACTAACCTTGTCTAAAGCCTCGATGGTGCTAACCTTGTCTAAAGTCTCCATGGTACTAACCTTGTCTAAAGGGTCAATGCCAAATTTCCTTGCATTTAGTTGGAATTGCCAGCATAAGTTGTAAACTTTATGTAACTCAAACACAAAACATTACTGCTTCCACCAATCTGTTCACTGCAGGTTTCATCATGGTGTGTCATCCACAACAGGCTTTACTGGTTCCTCTGTGGCACTATGTGTTAATTGGTCAAAGTCCACTGGGAATACTGGCACAGTTTAGACGTGGGCAAGAGTGTGAAATCTCCTGTGTGCACAGATGGCATGCATTTTGTCACCACAGCTTGTGTTGTGAGCATGGATGTGTGTACACGCATGCTCACACACACACACACACACACACACACACACACACACACACACACACACACACACACACACACACACACAACTTGACCCTTGGTAGAGTGCCACAGAAATTGTCACAGCGGACCGTTGGTTTAGTACAAGCCTGTCGTCTCCACATGTGAGTATTTGAGTGTGAAAGTATGTGTACTGTATGCATGATAAAGCACAGTCATGGTCAATCATATGTACACAACACCCACAAGCACCCACGCAGGGGCACACACACACACACACATGCACACACACCAAACACACACAATAAAGTAGACACACATACAAATTGTCTGCAGGCACACACAATCTATGATGCAAAATAGAATATGCAAGAATGGGTAATACACAAATACACACACACACACACACACTCCCATGGCCGCGGAAGTAGGGGTGATGTGGGTGCTGCAGCAAATTAGGCTATAAAAATATTTACCCCAAACTTATATTACTCCTGTCTGGACAGGAGTAACAATAAATAACAACAATAAATAAAATAATTCAAAATACTACACCAGAGAGCATCATTTGGCAAAAAAATGGCTGTGGATTAAGCTTAATCAGAAGCATTTACAGTTGGAAAGTCCACAATGTGGGCAGTATGTGCGCCAAAAATAGAACAGCTTGTTGCCATAGATGTAAACCATAGAAGGACTTTGGAACCTCTAACCCTGGCACTTTGACTGTTAAACTCATGGGTTAGTAATGGCTGCCAGACCTGACTTGAATGGGAACAACCGTCTATGGATTATATTTCTATGGTTAATTGCGGCTGTCAGTTTGCCTTTGACAAATTTCCCAATTTCCCTACCGTTTGGAAATCAAATGCCTACTGCCAAAAAGAGAAGACTAATCTGTCTGTAGAAGAAAAAATAACACAACTTTTGTTAGATTCTGAGCGAACAGCACTGATTTTCAAAGTTTATATATTGGCACAAGCACATCAGCCTTCACCAGTGATTAGCCTATGCTGCATCTTCATTATTGGGTGATTCAGTGTCACTGGAAAGTTTATTTTGTAGCCTACAATAGCCTATACTATATATATAGGCCTACTATACACCAGGGTTTCCGTTAGGAAAATTAGGAGCCGGACAAGTGACTGAGAAGATTTTAATTTATTGGACATTTGATAAATGTAATGGTCAAATATACATTGGGTGCATAAGCCATTAGGGTGTTCACCCACGCAGCCAGCACCATCAATAAACAAGGGATATTCCTTGTGTTTGGATGTGTAGCATAAGCAATATAAAGCATATTCAATATATTCTATTGTTTTATTGGTTTTTACTTTCCTAAAACAATAATTGTTCACTTCACTGTTCAGTTGATTTGAGCAGAGGTGGGACCAAGTCACTATTATTCGAGTCACAAGCAAGTCTCAAGTCACAAGGTCCAAGTCCCCAGTCGAGTCTCAAAAATATCTATACAGGTAATGAGTTGTTCAATTACAGATCTTTGTCTATGTATTGAGGCTACCAGACAGCCCTTTTCATTATTTTATCTACAACACGTTTTTCATTATGTAATAATGTATTTTTACAGAAAGTTCCAAATGCAAACTAAACCAAAACAACAGTAGGCATATGCTAGTAATTGTTGCTTTATGCCCTGTTGCTGGTGAGCTCGCAAAATAAACGGTTCATATTCCTGATCAACAAGACATTTTGGTAGCTGCACATTCATTTATGGCAATCCTCTCTCGCTACAATTTGATGTTTGTGCTGCACCCGATACTATATCTGTACAGCAAATCAGCAATCTATCCGCTAGCTCATTGGTTTTCAAACTTTTTGACCTGCGACCTGAGCACGCACATGCACGGGTGCACAGGTGCGCACAATCGTTTCGCAAACGTAGCCTGCCATTACAGCCATAAACAGTGATGCATTTTCCAAACACAAGATACAGAAATAGACTGTGTTTACACCTGCATTTTGAGCTGAAAGTCATTCATCTTGGCAGTAAATATCAATTAGGGTTCACAGGAGGCTGCTGAGGGCAGAACAGCTCATAATAATGGCCAGAAAGGGGCAAATGGAATGGCATTAAAACACATGGAAACCATATGTTTGATGTATTTGATAACATTCCACTTATTCCGCTCCAGCCTTTACCACAAGCAGGTCCTCCCCCTACCAGCTCTCACAGTCTCACGTCAGAAATAGACGTTCATCCATGTTTCTCAAACATCAAATTTCAAAGTTGTTCCAAACGTCAAATTTCAAGTGTTTAAGGTTAAATTAGGCATTCCTTCCAAAATGTTGAAGTTAGGGAAAGTTCAGGCATTAAATCCAAATTCTTGAGGTAAAGCAATAACACTGAATGGTTAAGGTTTGGAATAGGCTTAAAACAAAAATATAAAAAACAACTTTCTATTACTGGATTCGAATGTACAACCTTTAGACTCAGAGGCAGATGCTTTCAGAGGCAGATGCTTACTGTTACCCCTAGTGGCTAGTTTCCACGTAATCTCCGGACGTCCTCAGACATGGATGGATGTCAAATACTGACTTGTATCATAGGTGACCTGACTGCCTTCCCAATGAAGGTGCAGCTTACCTCCTGTGCTAGGGATATCATGTCATATCATCACTTCCAAAGCCAGCAGGATCATATGGACAGCCTGTAGGCAGAGGAGGTTTCAGGATCAGATGGAAAGTATGATCTGTCTGTAGCCTTTTTCATCCTCACAAATATATTCATCCCATTAGTATTGAAGGTAGTGCATTGAAGGTAGTGCAATGTAACAGTTATCTTTAGACATATAGCCAATACCACCACTGAGGTATGTAATTATAAACCACCCAAACTAGGCCTATCTGAAAAGGATCAATGAAATCACCAGGTAACCTATTGTTGTGGCAAAGGTGTGTCTGTAGTGGATTGCTAAATTGTTCTTTATGTGGACAACATTAACTTTGGTAAAACTACTCTGTTTTGCCAGGCAAAACTGGAGAAAATTAAACAAGATGTTTCTGGTCGCTAATCTGGATATGTGCTGATGACTGATCATTGGCCAACAGTTAAGACATGCAACTTTTTGGTTATGAAGCACAGATTAGATGTTTTTTAAACAAGAATTTAATGCAATGCGGTAGGCCTATGTTAGTGATCAGATCGAATAAGCAAAGGTATACATATAAAATACAAATGGTAGGCTATATTTAGCCTATTCAAATATATACAGTATGAAAATATTTTTCCCAGTCAGTTTCACAGACGCAACCCTCCAAAACCTTTTCACAGCACTAGGTCACACGACCTGTGTTGATTGACAGTTTGCTGGTCCAGTCCGAGGACCTAGTGTGCGTTTCACGAATAGATCAGTTTTTTTAAACTCTCTGCCACAAAAGGAGTGACAAAATGTTACAAAACCTGGCCAGATCATTTAAAGTCTCAAAACAAAGTCGAGTCCCGAGTCTTGAGGTTCCAGGTCCAAATCAAGTCTCAAGTTATTATATTTTATATCAATTCGAGTCTCAAGTCATCAATATTGTGACTGGAGTCAGACTCGAGTCCAAGTCATGTGACTTGAGTACACACCTCTGGATTTGAGCACTAAATGCATCAGGGCATTGCATGCATAGGCTTATAGGCTTAGGCGTCCACTGTACGATATTAATATTTACAATGTAAATATAAAGGAAAATAAGCGTAGGCCCCAGAGAGAGAGAGAGAGATATGCCAGCAGCATGCTACGACACCAACATACACTTCTTTATCCTTGTCAGATTGGCTACTGCTTCTGTAACAGTGCATTTGGAAAGTTTTCAGACCCCTTCCCTTTTTCCACATTTAGTTACGTTACACCCTTATTCTAAAATTGATTAAATAAATGTTTTTCCCAATGATGACAAAGCAAAAACATGTTTTATATATATCAAGCTATGTCCGGTTGGATGGGGAGCGTCCCTGCACAGCTATTTTCAGGTCTCTCCAGAGATGTTCGATTGGGTTGAAGTCCAGGCTCTGGCTGGGCCACTCAAGGACATTCAGAGACTTGTCCTGTAACCACTCCTGTGTTGTCTTGGTTGTGTGCTTAGGGTTGTTGTCCTGTTGGAAGGTGAACTTTCACCCAGTTTGAGGTCCTGTGCGCTCTGGAGCAGGATTTCCTCAAGGATCTCTCTCTACTTTGCTCTGTTCATCTTTCCCCATTTCCCCATCCAACCTGACATAGCTTGAGAAGATCTGAAGAGAGTAATGGGAGAAACTCCCCAAATACAGGTGTGCCAAGCTTTTAGTGTCATACCCAAGAAGACTTGAGGCTGTAATCGCTGCCAAAGATGCTTCAACAAAGTACTGAGTAAAGGGTATTTACTTATGTAAATGTGATATAATTTTTCTAAATGCTGAATAAGTTTGCAAACATTTCTAAAAATCTGTTTTTGCTTAGTCATTATGGGGTATTTTGTGTAGATGGATGTGAAATGTGAAAAATGTCAAAGGGTCTGAATATTTTCGGAAGGCATTGTATACAGTCATTGGGTTTAAACTATACTTATTTATATAAGTAACAGGAAATGGAATAAAACCTAAAATGTGTGTGTGTCCTATTCGGGACAATCAAGCTGTTATTGTCACGCCCTGACCTTCGAGAGCCTTTTTTTTCTCTTTTTGGTTAGGTCATGGTGTGATTTGGGGTGGGCATTCTATGTTGTCTATTTCTTTGTTTTTGGCCGAGTATGGTTCCCAATCAGAGGCAGCTGTCTATCGTTGTCTCTGATTGGGAATCATACTTAGGCAGCTCTTTTTCCCACTTTCTGTTGTGGGATCTTGTTTTTGTTAGTTGCTGATTTAGCACTACTATACTTTACGTGTCGTTTATCTTTCTTGTTTTTTTGGTGTTCATTTAATAAATTCAAAATGGACGCCTACCACGCTGCACCTTGGTCTCATTCCGATGACAGCCGTAACAGAAAATCCCACCACCAACGGATCAAGCAGCGTGGTCGGGGGGACTGGACCTGGGAGGAAATCCTGGAGGGAGCAGGACCCTGGACAAGGGCCAGGGAGTATCGCCGTCCGAAGGAGGAGATGGAGGCAGCGAAAACGGAATGGCGACATTACGAGGAGTTATACCAACAAAGCAAGCACGAGAGGCAGCCCCCCAAAACTCTTTTTGGGGGGGCACACGGGGAGATGGGCAGAGTCAGGGTTCAGACCTGAGCCAACTGCCCGTGCTTACCGTGGGGAGCGAGTGACCGGTCAAGCACCGTGTTATCCGGTTCTGCGCACCATGCCTTCAGTGCGCATCCACAGCCCGGTGAGCTCTGTGCAAGCTCCCCGCAGTTGCCGTGCTAGAGTGGCCATTCAGCCAGGACAGATTTTACCGGCTCAGCATCCTGGCCTCCGGTGCGTCTCTTCAGTTCAGGATATCCTGCTCCAGATCTACGCATGGTATCCCCAGTTCGCCAGCACAACCCAGTGCGGCCTGTTCCAGCTCCCCCCACTTGCCGTGCTACAGGGGGGATTCAGCCAGGATGCTTTGTGCCAGCTCTATGCTCCAGACCTCCAGTGTGCCTCCACGGCCCAGCATATCCTGCGCCGGCTCTACTCACTATGTCTCCAGTGTGCCTTCATAGCCCAGTGCGTCTCGTGCCAGCTCTCCACACTCACCGAGCTAAAGTGGGTATCCAGCCAGGACGTGTTGTGGCAGCTCCACGCACCAGGCTTCCAGTACATCTCCTCAGTCCGGTGAGACCTGTTCCGGCTCCACGTACGAAGCCTCCAGTGATGATCTATGGTCCGAAGCCTCCAATGATGATCCATGGCACGAAGCCTCCAGTGATGATCCATGGCCCGGAGCCTGTAGTGATGATCCATGGCAAGGAGCCTGCAGAGATGGTCCCCAGTCCGGAGCCTGCTGCAACGGTCCCCAGTCCGGATCCTGGCAGACATTTGGTTTGGTTTGGGAAACAGATGTTTGAAGTGCTGACAAGGACACATTCTTAAATAAATCAGTGCAGAGAGAATACCAGCAGGGATGCTTGAGTTCTCCTTACTTCCCCTTTTTATGGCACCGTAATTAAAATGAATTGATTTTTATGGGTGTTTTTCTTCCAGTACTCTAGCATTACGGCTCTATTAATTTATCATAGACTGTTATTCCAATCCATGCTGGGGTTGTAATAGTTTAGCTCTGGAAGATCCCTACAGAGTACAAATGGAGACATAGAGCTGAAGCCTTTATTATTTCTGCTTTCGTTCTGCTGCTCTAAAATTGATGAAATTCAATAGGAAAGGAAAGTAGCCTTGACAACGGAACTAAACAGTGAAATTGGTTCTCAACCTGTGTGTTTCATCCTTTATTAACAATGAAAGGAGTCGTAGTAATTGGTAGAGAGCTGCTGATGGAGCAGCTTTAAGACTGTAGGAATCAAATGACTGTTTTGGTTCTCTTTACGGCATTAGGATCATTAACCTTTTATAGATCTTAAAGAAATGACGGAGTAAGTTTGAAGACTACAAAGCAGGGGAGAGTATGCTGTCAACTCGGCCTGTCAGATTGAAACAGACAAAATAAAAGGAGAGGAGACCCGGGACCTGGGACCCGGGCCTGAACCGGGAGTTGTCTTTCTAGCACCAGAACTCCCTGAACAGCAACCTCTGAGAAGGCTCCAATACCCTTCTTCTTTTTAGCACTGTGTAGACAACAGCCCCTGACAAGCCCCTGCAGCCGTATGTCACTCAGTATGTTCAGCACCATGGACAACAGCCCCTGGAGCTGTATGTCCCTCAGTATGTTCAGCACCATGGACAACAGCCCCTGGAGCTGTATGTCGCTCACTCAGTATGTTCAGCACCATGGACAACAGCCCCTGGAGCTGTATGTCCCTCAGTATGTTCAGCACCATGGACAACAGCCCCTGACATGCCACTGGAGCCGTATGTCCCTTAGTATGTTCAGCACCGTGGACAACAGCCCCTGACAAGCCACTATAGCCGTATGTCCCTTAGAACTAGAAGCTACAGTACGCTCTAGCTAGTGTGTACTAGTTTATATGTACTAGCTAGCTGTACAAGCAAAAGTGGTTAACATAATGTGCGTAGCGCACTGACACACTGGAACAAAGCTATTGACTCATGCGATACACGAGACCAACAAACGTTTACAGGTTGCGCACATATACCACTTGAGAAGCAAAAATACAATCTGAGACTCATGCTAGCTGTAGGTTGCGCTTCGAGGTTCGCAGAAGACCCATTGTCAGTTTGCATAATCTTCAGCTGGATGCCTCTCTCCGTATTGCCCTCAGTATGTTCAGCACCATGGACAGCTCTCCAAAATAAATCCTAAAAGCTGCTTCTCACTTTATATAATTTATAGCTGCAGAATGATATATTTGTACCTGCACACACACACACACACACACACACACACACACACACACACACACACACACACACACACACACACACACACACACACACACACACACACACACACACACACACACACACACACACACACACACACACACCACTTCTTTATAGATTGCAGTAAATGTCACCACTAAGTGTTTTAGCACTCAGGGGATTATGAAACTTGCTAAACATGGGAAAACAGGCCAGGGTCCTTCTCTCTCCACTACTTCCTATCAACTCTACTTCCCCTCTCCTCTCCCCTCTCCTCTCGTTCTCCTCTCCTCTCTTTCTCCTCTCTTACTCATTCTCCTCTCCTCTACTTTCCCTATCTTACTCATTCTCCTCTCCTCTCTTTCTCCTCTACTCTCCTTTTCTTCTCACCTCTTCTCCTTCTCCTCTCCTTCCTCTCTCCTCTATTCTCCTCTCCTTCCTCTCTCCTCTATTCTCCTCTCCTCTCCTCTCCTCTCCTCTCCTCTCCTCTCCTCTCCTCTCCTCTCCTCTCCTCTCCTCTCCTCTCCTCTCCTCTCCTCTCCTCTCCTCTCCTCTCCTCTCTCCTTTACTTATCCTCTCCTTCCTCTCTCATCTCTCCTTTACTTATCCTCTCCTTCCTCTCTCATCTCCCCTCCTTTTCTTCTCCTCTCTCCTCTCCTTCCTCTCCTTTTCTTCTCCTCTCCTTCCTCTCTCCTTCCTCTCTCCTTTACTTCTCCTCTCCTTCCTCTTTCCACACCTCTCTCCTTTACTTCTCCTCTCCTTCCTCTCTCCTCTCCTCTTTACGTCTCATCTCTCCTCTCACTCCTTCCCCTCTCTGCTTCACCTCTCCGTCCCCTCTCCTTCTCTCCTCTCCTGCTTCTCTCATCCTCCTTCTCTTCTCTTCTCTTCTCTTCTCTTCTCTTCTCTTCTCTTCTCTTCTCTTCTCTTCTCTTCTCTTCTCTTCTCTTCTCTTCTCTTCTTTCCTTCTTCTTTCCTTCCTCTCTCCTCAGCTTTGTTTGACCGTGCTCCTGGTAAAGTCACAACACATATCTGATGCGTTTCATTTGCGGTAGGCTTTTGACTGTTGAAAAATAACTAACAAGCGGCATAGCTAAAGGAATCTGGCATACCCAGACAATATGATACAGGAATAGATATAGAACACAAACATAACATATAATTATAAAATTACATGCAACTGTCAGAGTGCTAGGGGGTATGTTGTGTGTGAGAGAATGTTGTGGGGTAGATGGAGGGGTGTGATGCGTCTCAGTGTGTCTGCCAATCACATTCTAAAACATGGTAATGTATTCCATTCTTGATTGACAGCACATTGTAAAACATACTCAGAGGCCTTGTTCAGAACATGTACTATATATATCTTTCTCCCTCTCACCATCTTTCTCCATCTCTATATGTGTCCTTGTGGAGACCAAGGCTGCATGTATTGGCCATACACTCTCACTGAAAATAGAAGCAAATATTTATTTATTCATTGATTGAAACATCAGAGAACCAAGAGAGAGAGAAAGAGAGATAGAGATTGAGAGAGAGAGAGGAAGAATGCCTGAAGGATGGGGAGGGAGAAAGAGGGGACAGGAAGAGGGAGGGAGTGACAGTGCAAGGGTTAAACTGGGGGAGAAGAGAGAGGTTTGGAGGCGTAAGACAAAGGGAGAGGGGGATAGAGGAGAGAAATGGAACAAGATTGAGAGTGATACAATCAGAGAGGGAAAGATAGAGGTAGTGGAGTGGGGGCTGTGCTTTGGCAAATTGGGTGGGGTTATATCCTTACTGTTTGGCCCTGTCCGGGGGTGTCCTCGGATGGGGCCACAGTGTCTCCTGACCCCTCCTGTCTCAGCCTCCAGTATTTATGCTGCAGTAGTTTATGTGTCGGGGGGCTAGGGTCAGTTTGTTATATCTGGAGTACTTCTCCTGTCCTATTCGGTGTGAATCTATGTGTGCGTTCTCTAATTCTCCCCTTCTCTCTTTTTTATCTCTCTCTCGGAGGACCTGAGCCCTAGGACCATGCCCCAGGACTACCTGACATGATGACTCCTTGCTGTCCCAGTCCGTGCTGCTGCTCCAGTTTCAACTGTTCTGCCTCATTATTATTCAACCATGCTGGTCATTTATGAACATTTGAACATCTTGGCCATGTTCTGTTATAATCTCCACCTGGCACAGCCAGAAGAGGACTGGCCACCCCACATAGCCTGGTTCCTCTCTAGGTTTTTTCCTAGGTTTTGGCCTTTCTAGGGAGTTTTTCCTAGCCACCGTGCTTCTACACCTGCATTGCTTGCTGTTTGGGGTTTTAGGCTGGGTTTCTGTACAGCACTTTGAGATATCAGCTGATGTACAAGGGCTATATAAATAAATGTGATTTGATTTGAGGTAGATAGGTGGATATAGAGAAGTCATATCTATTTTAAAGGCAATGTTGCAATTAAATTAGCCAATATAAACAGAATATATAAAAAACATGTTCATTTTTCCCCCAGGGCTGCTAAATAAATAAAATGGAGTCTAGAAATACAGGGCTTAAAAACAAAGGGGTCATTGTACGCTGATGGTTCATATTTACTTTAAAATACACAATTTGGAGGGGGGGGGATAGCCCTATTCAGTAAAAGATCAAGTCCATCATTACTTTAAGGCATGAAGGTCAGTCAATATGGAACATTTCAAGAACTTTTAAAGTGTATTCAAGTGCAATCACAAAAACCATCAAGTGCTATGATGAAACTAGCTCTCATGAGGACCGCCACAGGAATAGAAGACTCAGAGCTACTTCTGCTGCCGAGGATAAGTTCAGTAGAGTTACCAGCCTCAGAAATTGCAGCCCAAATAAATGCCCTCTCTGGCGCTCGAGGGTGCCAGGCTACCCTTCTTTACACACACCTGTCACCATCACTATGCACAGCAGCGCTAATTGGACTCATCTGGACTCCTTCACATTGTTGATTACCCCCTGTATATTTGTCTGTTCCTCGGTGGTGTTCCCTGTGTCCGCATTAATTGTTGTTATGTGTTCCTGTCCAGCCGAAGTTCCTGTTCCATTTCATCTCCTTCAGCTATTAAACCTTCACTCCCTGTACCTGATGCTCATCTCCTGGGTCGATCCTTACATGATTGGGACAAATGCTTTAAGAAGAAAGTAAATTTCACAAGTTAACTTTTAACAAGGTACACCTGTTAATTGAAATGCATTCCAGGTGACTGCCTCATGAAGCTGGTTGAGAGAATGCCAAGCGTGTGCAACGCTGCCATCAAGGCAAAGGTTGTCTACTTTGAAGAATCTCAATTATAAAATATATTTTGATTTGTTTAACACTTTTTGATTACTACCTGAATCCATATGTGTTATTTCATAGTTTTGATGTTTTCACTATTATTCTACAATGTAGAAAATAGTCAAAATAAAGAAAACCCCTTGAATGAGTAGTTGTGTCCAAACTTTTGATTGGGACTATATATATATATATATATATATATATATATATATACATTATATATTCACAAAAATATGATTTGATGTGAAAAAGAAAAAAAATCGATGTGAAGGGAAAACGATTAGCTATATTTGCTAAGCTATCCCATCTGATTGAAAAGTTGATCAAATAAAAATGCCATTAGCTATCTAGATTGAAATTGCTGGAGGAAAGTTCGCTAACATTACCATACTCCCACAAACAGTCTGAGTTTACTACCTTAGCTAGCTAAATGACCTGTAGCTAGGTTTCTTGAAAATAACAACTATATAACTAGCTATAATACTGACTATTGTGAAACTACTTCATGGCCCTGCCTGTTTATTGATGCACTGTTTACAGAAAAGGTTGGCAAGAAAAATGCCCCTCTTGATTTCACTGCAAATAGGCTGTTGTTTTGGTACAATTGGGATGAATAGGTTTGTGCACATTTACGTTAGTGTTTCATTAGTTAACTAAGTTACTGACTGACTAGGCTCATTCTTATTCATGTTTTTGGTGTTGTTGCATTTCAGATGAAGAGGGAGTTAGATCACTAGAAAGCAGCATGCCCGTATTCATGAAGAATCTCAAAGTAGGGGTATTGATTTAGGAGCAGTTTTTCCTTTTATATCACAATGATTGATTACATTGACAAAAGGGAGCTGGTCGTAGATCACTAGTCCTACTCTGAAGAAGCTTTGTGAATAGGGTCAGGGAATAAAACTGTTGCCCAATACCTTGTACAGCAGTCGTCACCACAAGACCCTCGAGGTATTACAGTCCATGCTTATGAACTGAATATCGTATGTGAATTTCCACTAACAAAAGTGTCCAATAGTTCAGCAACATGTGCAGTTAACATTGGCCCAGGCCACTGCCTGCTGTGACATGGGCTTGGATGGTGACACACATCTTCTTCAAGCTTTACTGGGGTCTTCAGTGGTTCCAGAAGCACTGTAGTTCTGTCCTTCAGCTGTTCTTGTCTTTTAATGTTCTGTATTATGTCATGTTCCATGTGTTCCCCAGGAAGAGTAGCTGCTGCTTTTGCAACAGCTAATGGGGATCCTAATAAAATAGGGCCTTACCTGAGAGTACAGCAACAGTGTCTCTGTCTCGCAGCCATTCTGTAACGGCATTCGTCTGTTGAAGGAAGAGAGTCGGACCGGAATGCAGCGTGTTGGTTACTCATGACTTTAATGAATGAAATGCGGTACATGAAATAACTGAAAGACGAAAACAACAAACGGAACGTGAAACTATTACAGCCTATCTGGTGAACACTACACAAAGACAGGAACAATCACCCACGAAATACAAAGCGAAACTCAGGCTACCTAAATACGGTTCCCAATCAGAGACAACGAGAATCACCTGACTCTGATTGAGAATCGCCTCAGGCAGCCAAGCCTATACAACACCCCTAATCAGCCGCGATCCCAAATACTACAAACCCCAATACGAAAAACAACATATAAACCCATGTCACACCCTGGCCTAACCAAACATATAACAAAAACACAAAATACAATGACCAAGGCGTGACACATTCTGTCAACATGTATTGTATGCAACCACTCAAATTCATATAAAGCTGTTATGACGTTGTTGTGCCATTCTTTAGTCATGTGGGATATATACACTGCTCAAAAAAATAAAGGGAACACTAAAATAACACATCCTAGATCTGAATGAATGAAATATTCGTACATTGTTGAATGTGCTGACAACAAAATCACACAAAAATGATCAATGGAAATCAAATTTATCAACCCATGGAGGTCTGGATTTGGAGTCACACTCAAAATTAAAGTGGAAAACCACACGACAGGCTGATCCAACTTTGATGTAATGTCCTTAAAACAAGTAACAATGAGGCTCAGTAGTGTGTGTGGCCTCCACGTGCCTGTATGACCTCCCTACAACGCCTCGGCATGCTCCTGATGAGGTGGCGGATGGTCTCCTGAGGGATCTCCTCCCAGACCTTGACTAAAGCATCCGCCAACTCCTGGACAGTCTGTGGTGCAATCTGGCATTGGTGGATGGAGCGAGAAATGATGTCCCAGATGTACTCAATTGGATTCAGGTCTGGGGAACGGGCAGGCCAGTCCATAGCATCAATGCCTTCCTCTTGCAGGAACTGCTGACACACTCCAGCCACATGAGGTCTAGCATTGTCTTGCATTAGGAGGAACACAGGGCCAACCGCACCAGCATATCGTCTCACAATGGGTCTGAGGATCTCATCTCGGTACCTAATGGCAGTCAGGCTACCTCTGGCGGGCACATGGAGGGCTATGCGGCCCCCCCAAAGAAATGCCACCCCACACCATGACTGACCCAAACCGGTCATGCTGGAGGATGTTGCAGGCAGCAGAACGTTCTCCACGGCGTCTCCAGACTGTCACCTCTGTCACATGTGCTCAGTGTGAACCTGCTTTCATCTGTGACGAGCACAGGGCGCCAGTGGCGAATTTTCCAATCTTGGTGTTCTCTGGCAAATGCCAAACGTCCTGCATGGTGTTGGCCTGTAAGCACAACCCCCACCTGTGGACATCGGGCCCTCATACCACCCTCATGGAGTCTGTTTCTAACCATTTGAGCAGACACATGCACACTTGTGGCCTGCTGGAGGTCATTTTGCAGGGCTCTGGCAGTGCTCCTCCTGCTCCTCCTTGCACAAAGGCAGAGGTAGCGGTCCTGCTGCTGGGTTGTTGCCCTCCTACGGCCTCCTCCACGTCTCCTGATGTACTGGCCTGTCTCCTGGTAGCGCCTCCATACTCTAGACACTACGCTGACAGACACAGCAAACCTTCTTGCCACAGCTCGCATTGATGTGCCATCCTGGATGATCTGCACTACCTGAGCCACTTGTCTGGGTTGTAGACTCCGTCTCATGCTACCACTAGAGTGAAAGCACCGCCAGCATTCAAAGTGACCAAAACATCAGCCAGGAAGCATAGGAACTGAGAAGTGGTCTGTGGTTATCACTTGCAGAACCACTCCTTTATTGGGGGTGTCTTGCTAATTGCCTATAATTTCCACCTGTTGTCTATTCCATTTGCACAAAAGCATGTGAAATCTATTGTCAATCAGTGTTGCTTCCTAAGTGGACAGTTTGTGTTCACAGAAGTGTGATTGACTTGGAGTTACATTGTGTTGTTTAAGTGTTTTTTGAGCAGTGTATTTTAGTCGAGACATCTGTATGATACACCTTATTAAAAAAGAATTCACTCTGAACATGAGACTTACATTTTCTTTAGACCTTTTAAATCCTACGCTCTAAGTGTATTTGCCTTGATGTTTAAGTTAGTAAAAAATGTAACACCAACATGACAAATGCTATGAAAAAGCTATTGTTTAGTAATCTTACAATAAAAAATGGAGTTGTTAATATCAAACTTTATTGCATTTGGTCATCCCCAAAATTTGTTCAATGAAATTCTGTAGTTAGCTGACAACAGGATGGCAGGTGTTTTGATGTGCTGCTCTCGAGTTCCATAGCCTAGAAGACTCACCTCGAGGAAAGAGGGATGGACACATGTTAGTTTTGAATAAGGTCTGGGACTTTTACAGGGAGGAGAGAGCATGAATTGGAGTGAGTACTGTAAATCAAATCCAACCATTGGTCCTGGATAATACACTGGCATCATACAAGCAGACTGCTGTAGAGAAGGAGGTTTACATAGTGCATCAAGCATACCAAATATGATTGGAGCTTACTTCTCTGTGTTCTGGAGAGATCACTGGTAGTTGGTCAAAAGGCTCTGGAGGTCCTTGGACCAGTTTGTCTCTGTAGCACCTGGAGAGAGTCGGATAGAGGTAGTGAGTGTGCTTGAAAGAGAGCCCTCACCCCTGACCTACCGCTGACCCAGGGTCTCCTGCCTAACCCTCTAATCAGTCTCTCTGACAGATAGTTACTCCAGGAGTAGACCGTTGTATGGTGCATAGAGATTCTCCACTTCTTATATGAGTGTAATACTAGCTCTTGAAATTATATAATGCAATGTAAAGGAAAAAAATAATATAATGACTTACTGACATGGAGTGCTCCCGGGCTCCCAAGTAGCACAGCGGTCTAAGGCACTGTATCTCAGTCCTAGAGGCGTCAGTACAGACCCTGGTTAGATTCCAGGCTGTGTCACAACTGACTGTGATTGGGAGTCCCATAGGGCGGGGCACAATTGGTCCAGCGTCGTCCGGGTTAGGGGAGGGTTTGGTCAGCCAGGATGTCCTTGTCCCATCGTGCTCTAGCGACTCCTTGTGGTGGATCGGGTGCAAGCACGCTGACTCTGGTCGTCAGTTGTACAGTGTTCCCTCCGACACGTTGGTGAAGCTGGTTTCCGGGTAAGCGATCAGTGTGTCAAGAAGCAATGGCAGGATTGTGTTTCAGAGGACACATGGATCTTGACCTTTACCTCTCCTGACTCCGTACGGGAGTTGAAAAGATGGAACAAGACTGTAACTACCGATTGGATGTCACAAAAATAATGGTTATGATATACAGTATAGTATGTATAAGCTGGAAGTAGAAGCATAAGAATTGTTGTCCATTAGTTTACTCCAATTAAGGGAGGGATGGTAGGGTTAGGGGAAAATAATAAAGGAAATTCCATGTGAATGTATAGCTAAGCTATTATAAATATTATGGCACTATGTATCATTTCACTAACAATTTCTACTTTGACTTAATCTATCATGACATCAATCACAAGATGTTCCTTATTTGACTTTAGTTAGCTGCAGATGCAGCCTGTGATTGATGCTGCATCATGCTAAGCCAAACTGCGTCCAATAGGGTGATTAGCCTAGGTAGCTAGCTAGCTAAATGATAACACTATTCCTTCTAGAAGTATTGACTACATAAAGTAGGCTTCCCCTCTGAGTTTCATCTGCAAGTTACATCTGCAAGCATTAACTCGCTAGCTACTGTCGTGGAAATATTGTAGTCAATAATATTTCACAAATTCTGGAGCCTGTGAGTTCAAATTGTCATGGCTGGCTGAAGGACTGGAAGGACTGGACCAAGGTGCAGCATGGTAAGCGTACATGTTCTCTTTATTAAAAATGACGCCGACAAAACAAAGAACAAAACCGTGAGGCTTTGGGCTATGTGCCCTGAACACTTTGAAGTCAAAGTTAACTTCCCACAAAACAGGTGGGGGAAAGGGTACCTAAGTATGGTTCTCAATCAGAGACATCAATAGACAGCTGTCCCTGATTGAGAACCACACCCGGCCAAACACATAGAAATAGAAAATCATAGAACATAGACAGCATGCCCAAATCACACCCTGACCAAACCAAAATAGAGACATAAAATGCTCTCTACGGTCAGGGTGTGACACAAATAGACTTTTACTACGACATAATAGAAGCTGAGCTGGTTCATGAAAACAACTAACTTTCCAGTCTTGGCACACACTTCTTATACATTTTCCTCCTTACGTCACACACAGTAACTCCTCTTAATGACTTATCCCCTCTGGCATTTAGCCACCGTTATCTTTTTGCCTTGCACTCATTTTAGTTTGGTTCCATATTAGGGCATGGAAACTTTAGAGACACACCAATAGCTCAACAATACAGACATGTTCTCGACTAAGACAGGTGCATGCACTCATCTTGCGGACTATCCTGAAATGTATAGTGGCCACACATGTTCTGGAAAAATCCCAATAATATGTGAGCTAACTAGCCAACATACATTGTTTTTGACATGTCACGACCCTGCTTACTTGACAGACATTCGACAGATATTTAGCTACTGTAGCTAGTTACATAATAATGGTTTATGATAATTGCAGTTGGTTCATTATCTAGCTAGCTAACTAAACTCAGCAAAAAAATAAACGTCCTCCCAGTGTGAACTGAGTTTATTTTCAGCAAACTTAACATGTGTAAATATTTGTATGAACATAACAAGATTCAAAAACTGAGACATAAACTGAACAAGTCCCACAGACATGTGACTAACACAAATGGAATGATGTGTCCCCGAACAAAGGGAGGGGGGGGGGCAAAATTAAAGTAACAGTTGGTATCTGGTATGGCCACCAGCTGCATTAAGTACTGCAGTGCATCTCCTCCTCATGTACTGCACCAGATGTGCCAGTTCTTGCTGTGGGATGTTACCCCACTCTTCCACCAAGGCACCTGCAAGTTCCCGGACATTTCTGGGGGAAATGGCCCTAGCCCTCACCCTCTGATCCAACAGGTCCCAGACGTGATCAAAGGGATTGAGATCCGGGCTCTTCGCTGGCCATGGCAGAACAATGACATTCCTGTCCTGCAGGAAATCACGCACAGAAAGAGGAGTATGGCTGGTGGCATTGTCATGCTGGAGGGTCATGTCAGGATGAGCCTTCAGGAAGGTTAACAGATGAGGGAGGAGGATGTCTTCCCTGTAAACACACAGCGTTGAGATTGTCTGCAATGACAACAAGCTCAGTCCGATGATGCTGTGACACACCGCCCCAGACCATGTCGGACCCTCCACCTCCAAATCGATCCTGCTCCAGAGTACAAGCCTCGGTGTAACGCTCATTTTGTAGACGATAAACACGAATCCAACCATCACCCCTGGTGAGTCAAAACAACTCGGCAGTGTAGTGCACTTTTTGCCAGTCCTGTCTGGTCCAGCGACGGTGGGTTTGTACCCATAGGCGACGTTGTTGCCGGTGATGTCTGGTGAGGACCTGCCTTACAACAGGCCTACAAGCCCTCAGTCCATCCTCTCTCAGCCTATTGCGGACAGTCTGAGCACTGATGGAGAGATTGTGCGTTCCTGGTGTAACTCGAGCAGCTGTTTATGCCATCCTATACCTGTCCTGCAGCTGTGATGTTTGGATGTACCAATCCTGTGCAGGTGTTGTGACAAGTGGTCTGCCACGACAAAGACGATCAGCTGTCCGTCCTGTCTCCCTGTAGCGCTGTCTTAGGAGTCTCTTAGTACGGACACTGTAATTTATTGCCCTGGCCATATCAGTAGTACTCATTCCTCCTTGCAGCATGCTTAAGGTTTGTTTACGCAGATGAGCAGGGACCCTGAGCATCTTTCTTTTTGTGTTTTTCAGAGTCAGTAGAAAAGCCTTTTTAGTGTCCTAAGTTTTCATAACTGTAACCTTAATTGCCTACCGTCTGTAAGCTGTTAGTGTTTTAGTGACCGTTCCACAGGTGCATGTTCATTAATTATTTATGGTTCATTGAACAAGCATGGGAAACAGTGTTTAAACCCTTTACATAATTTGAAAATAAATTCATCAAAATCCTACAATGTGATTTTCTGGATTCTTTTTCTCATTTTGTCCGTCATAGTTGAAGTGTACCTCTCTCATCTTTTTAAGTGGGAGAACTTGCACAATTGGTGGCTGACTAAATACTTTTTTGCCCCACTGTAGGTAGCCTTTTCCCACCTGTTGTTTGTGGGATGATGGTTTTGTATTGTTGCTTTTGAGCCCTACAAGGCTGTACGCTCGTTTGTTTCTCTTTATTGTTTTGTTGCTGGTTCACATTTAAATAAAATATGATGAACCCAAATCATGCTGCGCTCTGGTCTACGTATTTTGACGAGTGTTACTCCAGTTCTATTTTTGTTTCATCAGACCAGAGGACATTTCTCCAAAAAGTACAATCTTTGTCCCCATGTGCAGTTGCAAACTGTAGTCTTGCTTTATTTTATGGTGGTTTTGGAGCAGTGGCTTCTTCGTTGCTGAGAGCCCTTTCAGGTTACGTTGATATAGGACTCGTTATACTGTGGATATAGATACTTTGTACCTGTTTCCTCCAGCATCTTCAGAAAGTCCTTTGCTGTTGTTCTGGGATTGATTTGCACTTTTCGCACCATTGTACGTTCATCTCTTGGAGACAGAATGCGTCTCCTTCCTGAGCGGTATGACGGCTGCGTGGTCCCATGGTGTTTATACTTGCGTAATATTGTTTGTACAGATGAATGTCGTACCTTCAGGCATTTGGAAATTCTTCCCAAGGATGAACCAGACTTGTGGAGGTCTACAATTTATTTCTGAGGTCTTGGCTGATTTATTTTGATATTCCCACATTGTCAAGCAAAGAAGCGCTGAGTTTGAAGGTTTCCCTTGAAATCCATCCACAGGTACACCTCCAATTGACTCAAATTATGTCAATTAGCCTATCAGAAGCTTCTAAAGCCATGACATCATTTTCTGAAATTTTCCACGCTGTTTAAAGGCAGAGTCAACTTAGTGTATGTAAACTTCTGACCCAGTGGAATTGTGATACAGGGAATTATAAGTTAAATAATCTGTCTGTAAACAATTGTTGGGAAAATGACTTGTGTCATGCACCAAGTGTATGTCCTAACCGACTTGCCAAAACTATAGTTTGTTGAACAAGACATTTTTGGAGTGGTTGAAAACTGAGTTTTAATGACTGTAAACTTCAGACTTCAACTTTATATATATATATATAAAATGCTAACACTAGCGGGAGCGCGAGCTAGCTATCAAGCTCAACATGCAGTAATTGGACACAATAAACCACCAAACTTAGCTCCACATTATATGACACAGATCTCAAGGAACTTACGTTGAGATGCACAAATAATTGAACATCAGACATACAGGGATTCAGTCCAGAGGAGGAAAAGATCAGCAGGAGGGTGCTCATCATGATGGGGAAAGCAGGTTTCTGACCACACAGCGTGCTGGGGTCATAAACTAACTGAAACTGTAGTCCTGGGAATCAAGGCCACTGACAGGCTGAAGGAGATGTGGTGATAAGTATTTGGTGTGACCTTGACCACTAAGATACTAACAAAAGTGTGGGTCCTCTGAATGTGGGGGTCCTGCCTGACTA
The DNA here is from genome assembly GCF_021184085.1 of Oncorhynchus gorbuscha. Classification (NCBI taxonomy): domain Eukaryota; kingdom Metazoa; phylum Chordata; class Actinopteri; order Salmoniformes; family Salmonidae; genus Oncorhynchus; species Oncorhynchus gorbuscha. The sequence continues at coordinate 67,577,385 of NC_060183.1, read as the reverse complement.
GAACTAACTAGAAGGGATGGCTAGAATCGGCTGACTGAAGCTGTCTGTTTTAACACTGGTGCTTCATTGTCAAAAGAAACCCACTTGCACACTTCCATCTGGTGCAGCAAGGCAGTCCAGAAGTGTTCGTCTGAATCTACGTCAAGCCTGGATAACATTCTATTGCAGATTTTTATGGTGCGTGTGGAGCCCAGAAGTCTAGAATTGATTACTTCTCCAATTTACAATGTCATATTGAAAAAATAAGTGACATATCAGACTCTTAAATATATGCATGGTTTTAAAGTGAAACATGGGCTTTAAACCAAAGCCAAGCATTGGGATTCTTTAATCTGCAGGAAGAGAACATCCGATTCTACTTGACCCAGGAGGCTCCACAGATGGTACTGAGAAAACATGAACACCGCTAATCCCCATCAGTCTCTCTGAAAGTTTGATCACATAGAAAGAATCACTATAATTCATTGTTACAACAATAATAATAATAATTTGAAAGGGAAATGGCTTTTGAAGTTTTCTGGAATAGTTGGGAACACACTGCGAGATACATTTTTAAAAAATGCTTTAAATTATGTCTATTTTTAATAGGTTACATTGTTCTCTGTGATGTTTGATTTTAAAGATACTTTATTATAACACAATTATGACACATACCGGTAATGATGTATGGTAGATTAGTATTATAAAATACTTGTTTTCCTACTATGTTTTTAATGTGACTGACAGGCAAGCAGATAGTGCATATGAAGCATAATAATCCTCTATTCTGCATCACTTATCCACATACAGGGAGTTATCAACACGAGGTAATGTATATCCAGGGAGCCATCAACAGGAGGTAATATATATCCAGGGAGTTATCAACACGAGGTAATGTATATCCAGGGAGCCATCAACAGGAGGTAATATATATCCAGGGAGTTATCAACACGAGGTAATGTATATCCAGGGAGCCATCAACAGGAGGTAATGTATATCCAGGGAGCCATCAACAGGAGGTATTGTATATCCAGGGAGCTATCAACAGGAGGTAATATATATCCAGGGAGTTATCAACAGGAGGTAATGTATATCCAGGGAGCTATCAACAGGAGGTAATGTATACCCAGGGAGCTATCAACAGGAGGTAATGTATATCCAGGGAGCTATCAACAGGAGGTAATGTATACCCAGGGAGCTATCAACAGGAGGTAATGTATATCCAGGGAGCTATCAACAGGAGGTAATGTATATCCAGGGAGTTATCAACAGGAGGTAATGTATATCCAGGGAGCTATCAACAGGAGGTAATGTATATCCAGGGAGCCATCAACAGGAGGTAATGTATATCCAGGGAGCTATCAACAGGAGGTAATGTATATCCAGGGAGCCATCAACAGGAGGTAATGTATATCCAGGGAGCTATCAACATGAGGTAATGTATATCCAGGGAGCTATCAACAGGAGGTAATGTATATCCAGGGAGCTATCAACATGAGGTAATGTATATCCAGGGAGCTATCAACAGGAGGTAATGTATATCCAGGTGGCTATCAACAGGAGGTAATGTATATCCAGGGAGCTATCAACAGGAGGTAATGTATATCCAGGGAGCTATCACCACGAGGCAATGTATATCCAGAAAGTAATCTCTCTCTCTCTCTCTCTCTCTCTCTCTCTCTCTCTCTCTCTCTCTCTCTCTCTCTCTCTCTCTCTCTCTCTCTCTCTCTCTCTCTCTCTCTCTCTCTCTCTCTCTCTCTCTCTGTTTGATCTGAAGCAGAATGAATTCATGAAAAGACATGACCTCTCAGTATTATTCTTAGTAATACCCATGATGTGTTATTATGGTCAGTCAAGCACACAAACAAACAAAGACACACACAACAGCCTGATCCTGACAGACATATGCACTGTTACCATAACCAAGGGTCTGCAACCTGTGGTTCTACTGTAGAGCCCCGTGGGGCTCTTTAACTGCCCCTTTGTTGCGCCATGACGATCAATAATTCAAGCTGCGCGAGGAATGAGATTAGAACAAAGATTCTCTGTTTATTGACACAAATCATTAACTATCTCATCTCAGGTACAACACACATCCAGCAAAAGCACAAAAAGAGTGAAAAGCCATTGTCCTCTGCAAGGTTTTTAAAAAACATTTTAAACAGCATTATCCTTTGCTAGCTGAGTGGGAGGGGGAGATACATTTAACAGCATTACCCTCAACTAAAAGGGATACTTTAGTTAACAGAATAGGGTGATGATAATTCAGTTGAAGAGAGAACTGAACCCAGGTCTCCAGGATACATTACTTATATATTCTATTGTTTTGTACTCTTCTGAAAGAAATAAGCTGGATATGAGATAGGTTCCTCCCACACGGTCCAACTAAACATAGACAGAGAAGCAAAGCCGGTGCCAACAGCAAGGGGGTGATACAAGAACATTAAAAAAAGCCTCCGACTGGAAAAATAAACGTTCTAAAAACAAACAAGTGAAAAAGCAAACATTTTTGCAACCAACCCCCCCACATCCCTCTCTTTTATAGGTACAGCATCATATAGCAAAAAGACATTCAGAAGGTAGCAGACCAGAATGGTAAAAAACACTCATGCAAATCAAGGCTGTTTTACACAGAGTCACAAACAACAGGAAAGTCTTTAGACGGATGCAATCCAAGAGGCACGCTGTGGGGCAGTTGACAACACGGCTTTTAAAGCCAATGTTCCCGCGTTTGCAGAGATTGTATTCACTGAAAACGCTGCTGATATTGACTCAATTGGAAATTCCTTTTAAATGTCAAGCGCGCTACTACACAGCTTTGATTGAATACCGACCTACTTCTCGTACAGTACAACAGTGTGCCCCAACAGTCAGTGCCTTCAGGGAGCGTATTCAAAAATCGTCTCAGGGTAGGAGTGCTGATCTCGGATCCGACTTGCCCTTTAAATCATAATGAATAAGAGGGGGAACCTGATCCTAAATCAGTATTCCTACTCTGAGACAATTTGTGAACACAGGCCCAGGTCTTCTCATGGATGTTGATGATGTTGTTGTTAACTTGTTTACAGACTTCTTTATTTGCTACTGAAGGGATAACAGGGATAGAATGTGTGTGTGTGTGTGTGTGTGTGTGTGTGTGTGTGTGTGTGTGTGTGTGTGTGTGTGTGTGTGTGTGTGTGTGTGTGTGTGTGTGTGTGTGTGTGTGTGTGTGTGTGTGTGTGTGTGTGTGTGTGTGTGTGTGTGTGTGTGTGTGTGTGTGTGTGTGTGTGTGTGTGTGTGTGACAGACGGTGGTTGTAGGCTCTGTGGTCTTCTGCACACCATATGCTGGTTCACCCCACCATTCTCCAAATAATGTCCCAGTTCTCCCAATTTTACCCCTTATCTGTCCAAAGGGCAAGGTTCTCTCTCTCTCTGTCTGGGGGCCAATGGGGGGTCCTGGTTGGCAAACAGTTTATAACCAATCCCATAGTCCTTTGCTAGGACCCCAATGATCCCCATAGAGTAAAGTCCAGGAGAGAGAAGGGAGGTACTTCCTGACAGTACTTCCAGAGACAGACCCAGAGCCGCAGAGACAATCTTCCATGATGGTTACTAGCCATTATTTTAAAAAGAAAGGCGTGATATTTTTTTGGCATCTGTTATTTTCAGTCCAATATATAGTTTTGAACTCTAGATGTATCATGTTCCCTTCCTTTTTAGTAAACAGTTCTCTTTTTAATTTCAATCGATGTGCACATTAATTCACGTTATAGTTCCAGTCATGGTTGATGTAATCTCTCTAAAGACAGTCTTATGATATTACATACTACATATGCCGCTCTTTCCATAAAGTCTTTCTCTTCTAGATATACAGTATATTCAAATATAGGATGATCTCTCTCTCTATTCTCTATATAGTATATTGTAAATAGTACTGTCTCCATAGTTACAATTCCTGTGAGCTGATGACATGGAACAGTGTGACATTGTACAGAACCTGGTGTCCATTGTTCCATGCGTAGAGCGCACGGTCCCGAGGGTTGTAGTCAAGCATGGAGATATGGGAGTACTTGTTCTGGAAGGCGATGTCTATGTACTCGTACGTGGAGGAGTTAGTGCTGTAGGCGTAGTACACCTTGGTCCCTCCAGAGTAACCGTTGGTAACATAGAGAGTACCACAGATCATGAAGGCTTCACCGGCACTCCTCTTGGGGTGGTTGGTGGTCCAGCTCTTGATGATCTGAAGCGTGCTGGGGTTGAGCTTGCTGATGACGATGTTTCCAGCGTTCTGATTGGTGGCATAGACAGCCCAGAGCCCACCCTCGTCCACCATGAGGTCGATGTCGGAGTGGCCGCCCCAGGCATAGTGATACATGTTGTTGTAGCCGGCGTTGTCCAGCTGGCGTGACTTGCTAATGGCGGAGGTCTTGAAGTCAAACTTGATGATGATGTGGCTCTGGAATTTGTTGAAGTAAATGGAGCCGTTGTAGACCACCTGACCCGTCCCGGACCACGGGTGGGGGAGGCGGTGAGACGTGAAGTTGTCCGTCGTCATGAAGTCCGCCATGGACTTGTACTCCCGCACGAAGCGGTTGTTGTGGTAACCGTCCATGTACCACACCTAACAGATGGAGATACAGACGAGTAGAGAGGAGAGAGTAAATATTACCTCAGAGTCAGTAGCAACTTTATAATACAAACAAGATAAAACACACTCTGCAGTCCTGTTAAAATCCTCCTATCAAACTCCTCAATGCACCATTATGTAGATGGGTGTTATATACATGTGGATCACGCATAATTTCAGACTGTAAATCAAATCACACTGTCAACAGAAAGCCTAATTAAATGGGATGCTTGACTCGGAGCAGAGCAGGGAGCAGTGCTCCTGCCTTCTGCTTCAGAATACAAACAGTCAGGAATGACAGGCAGCTGCAGGTGGAGGCAGGCCGGGGCCCAGCCCCACAGGGATAATGCGGATCATCACGGATAAAAGGCTGCCTAGACAATTTCCTCATTGTTTTTTTAATTCGGCAAGTCAGTTAAGAACAAATTCTTATTTTCATAGACGGCCTACGAACAGTGGGTTAACTGCCTTGTTCTGGGGCAGAACGACAGATGTTTTACCTTGTCAGCTCGGGGATTTGATCTTGCAACCTTTCGGTTACAAATCCAATGCGCTAACCACTAGGCTACCTGATGCCCCATTTGCTCCATCCCCTCTTCCTCCAACCCTCCAAGTTCTGACACACCTCAACTTGCCCATTCCCCCTCCTGAGAATCTGATTAGCTAATGGATCTTTGAGAGCCCGGATGTAAGGGCCTTAAGGGTCCAGGAAACACCATCACCAACCTTTAATGTTCTCCTCTTACAGAGAGAGAGAGAGAGACCCACACAAACAGACCCCCCACCCAAGCCCCAGTCCTAACCAAATTATGAGAAAGCTAAAAGAGAACTATATGACACTGGAAAGAATCAACCAAGAAAGAGCAAACAATAATGCTATCTGGCCCTAAACAGAGAGTACACCGTGGCAGAATAACTGACCACCGTGACTGACCCCAAGTTAAGAAAATCCTTGACAGACTCAGTACAGACTCAGTGAGCATAGCCTTGCTATTGAGAGAGGCTCTCGCCATGTGCACACTGCCTACAAAATGAGGTGGAAACTGAGCTACACTTCCTAACCTCCTGACAAATATATGACCATATTAGAGATACATATCAAATTAAACATTGATAAACTCCCATATCTGTTAAGCGAAATACCTCTGTTTGCAATCACAACAGCAAGATTTGTGGCCCGTTGCCATGAGAAAAGGGCAACAAGTGGAGCACAAACCACATTGTAAATACAACCTATATTTATCTGTCTTCCGGGTACCATTAGAACACATTACACATGGTCTCATGGATACATGGCACACATGCATAGCACATATTTTACCATCCAGCTTAGCTACCTTGCCTTTAAATGATTATCTTGCCTTACTGTACACTCTCAGACACTCTCATACTACCTTGTATCTCACAAGCAGCATGGTCCAACGTTACACAGAGAAACCAGAAGTATAGAGCAATACCAGAGAGACCCACACATGTAACATGTGCAGTTTTCCTTTGATGTACAGATGATATTATGACTATGACAGTCATGTATGTTTATGTGCTTTATGTATTTGTACTATAACCTCTAAACCCCAGATCTGCATACAGATCCATGTGTACCTTTTAAAGTCATATAAACATCTTGGCTGACACCATCCCTTCATTAACGACCTTGCTGTCAGGGCTCGGGTGTAAACCATGCATTTATTCTCTGCATTTGCATTTTAATGTGTTTTAGTAATAAAAGCTTTGTCTGTCTATTCCTCCAACAGATGCCCAGCCCAGGAGAGCTAACTCAGACATGGCCGTTTTAGTAGAAGGAACGGAACGGACCGACCGGACGGACGGACAGACAGACATCAAAGCTTCTATTAAGGTCAGATTCTGAAGAGGCAACTCTATTATGAGTGTGTCAGGACTCTTAACAGCCTGGCCTCTTCAACTGAGTACAATTAGTCATGTGATCTGAGTAATATAGGCTGCATCCCAAAGGGCATTTTGATCTGAGCCCTATGGGCCATGGTCAAAAGTAATGCTAAATATATGAATAGGGTGCCATTTGGGATACAGACAATGAGTATAATGTAAAGCACTTAGTGTGATCTTCCAGTAACTACCGCCCGTAAAACACAGTGCCATGGTCAGGAAATCATTACCTTAATGTAGCTGGGCTTTAGACGCTACCGAGGTAAGGAAATCATTACCTTAATGTAGCTGGGCTTTAGACGCTACCGAGGTAAGGAAATCATTACCTTAAAGTAGCTGGGCTTTAGACGCTACCGAGCTCAGGAAATCATTACCTTAAAGTAGCTGGGCTTTAGACGCTACCGAGCTCAGGAAATCATTACCTTAAAGTAGCTGGGCTTTAGACACTACCGAGCTCAGGAAATCATTACCTTAAAGTAGCTGGACTTTAGACGCTACCGAGCTCAGGAAATCATTACCTTAATGTAGCTGGGCTTTAGACGCTACCGAGCTCAGGAAATCATTACCTTAATGTAGCTGGCTTTAGATGATACCGAGGTAAGAAAATCATTACCTTAATGTAGCTGGGCTTTAGATGATACCGAGGTAAGGAAATCATTACCTTAATGTTGCTGGGCTTTAGATGCTACCGAGGTAAGAAAATCATTACTTTAATGTTGCTGGGCTTTAGACGCTACCGAAGTGTTAAAGAGGTGTAATTGTATTTTCTCCATGTTCATGGATGGCTGAAATGTGTGTGTGTGTGTGTATACCCTGGTATCTCCTTCTGGTGCCGCAGGGTCAGTCATCCAGGATCCGAACCGGGATCCAGACGTCTTGATGGTGACAGGATCACTGATGCCCGTCAACTTCCCACACGCTATGAAGGAATAACCAACATAGAAATATCTCTCATAGATACTGCATATCATTCTCATAGATTAAACATACTTAAACATAATAACATAATTTACAAATTCATATTCACTCAGCCTTCATTCACAAAAGAACAATAACATGTGTGTATTGTTGTTTGTGTCTATGTCTAGGCCTCCATCTGTCTGTCATCCTCAGAGAATAAAGGTAATGGTCTTGGGTATTCTGTGCATTATGTTTGTCTGAGCGATGGAGGGAGAGAGAGAGAGAGAGAGAGAGAGAGAGAGAGAGAGAGAGAGAGAGAGAGATGGGGAGAAATGAGGAGGGGAGAGAGAGAGAGAGAGAGAGAGAGAGAGAGAGAGAGAGAGAGAGAGAGAGAGAGAGAGAGAGAGAGAGAGAGAGAGAGAGAGAGAGAGAGAGAGAGAGAGAGAGAGAGAGAGAGAGAGAGAATGGGGAGAGAGGAGAGAGAGAGAGAGAGAGAGAGAGAGAGAGAGAGAGAGAGAGAGAGAGAGAGAGAGAGAGAGAGAGAGAGAGAGAGAGAGAGAGAGAGAGAGAGAGAGAGAGAAATGGGGAGAAATGAGGAGAGAGAGAGGATGAGAGAGAGAGAGAAAGAGAGAGAGATGGAGAGAGAGGGGGAGAGAGATGGGGGGAGGGAGAGAGATTTGATTGTTGTTCCAGGTTATGTAGGATCCACTGAGCTCATGCTGCTGCTGCTACTTGTTCTAGGCTGTTTGAGCTGAGCGTATCGTTAATTAGGCTTGATTGAGGTGTTGATATGAAGTTGACATATCTAGCTCCTGAATGCTGAGCTGTGCCGTGTTCCCTGATGACAGCCAGGTAGTTTGATTAATGGGTTTATCATTATGAACAGATGGTTAACAACCTCGTTCTAGTTGTTAGATCTTAATGTTAACTAACGAACAAACAGCTTTGGTCCCGTCCCCTATTATAGTCTCTCTTCCTCTCTATGCTTTTATCTCTCTTTATGTGATTCTCCCTTTCTCTCATTATCTCTCTGGCACTAATGTGGTTGTGAAATGCAATTACTCATGTCTATCTATCTTCACCCCTCACTCTTTCTCTCATCTATCTTCACCCCTCACTCTTTCTCTCATCTATCTTCACCCCTCACTCTTTCTCTCATCTATCTTCACCCATCACTCTTTCTCTCATCTATTTTCACCCCTCACTCTTTCTCTCATCTATCTTCACCCCTCACTCTTTCTCTCATCTATCTTCACCCATCACTCTTTCTCTCATCTATTTTCACCCCTCACTCTTTCTCTCATCTATCTTCACCCATCACTATTTCTCTCATCCATCTTCACCCCTCACTCTTTCTCTCATCTATCTTCACCCATCACTCTTTCTCTCATGTCTATCTATCTTCACCCCTCACTCTTTCTCTCATCTATCTTCACCCCTCACTCTTTCTCTCATGTCTATCTATCTTGACCCATCACTCTTTCTGTCATCTATCTTCACCCATCACTCTTTCTCTCATCTCTATCTATCTTCACCCATCACTCTTTCTCTCATCTATCTTCACCCATCACTCTTTCTGTCATCTATCTTCACCCATCACTCTTTGTCTCATGTCTATCTATCTTCACCCATTACTCTTTCTCTCATCTATCTTCACCCATCACTCTTTCTGTCATCTATCTCCACCCATCACTCTTTCTGTCATCTATCTTCACCCATCACTCCTTCTCTCATGTCTATCTATCTCCACCACTCACTCTTTCTCTCATGTCTATCTATCTTCACCCATCACTCTTTCTCTCATGTCTATCTATCTTCACCACTCACTCTTTCTCTCATGTGTATCTATATTCACCCCTCACTCTTTCTCTCATCTATTTTCACCCATCACTCTTTCTCTCGACTATCTTCACCCATCACTCTTTCTCTCATGTCTATCTATCTTCACCCATCACTCTTTCTCTCATGTCTATCTATCTTCACCCCTCACTCTTTCTCTCATCTATTTTCACCCTTCACTCTTTCTCTCATCTATCTTCACCCCTCACTCTTTCTCTCATCTATCTTCACACCTCACTCTTTCTCTCATCTATCTTCACCCATCACTCTTTCTCTCATCTATCTTCACCCCTCACTCTTTCTCTCATCCATCTTCACCCCTCACTCTTTCTCTCATCTATCTTCACCCCTCACTCTTTCTCTCATGTCTATCTATCTTCACCTAATTACTCTTTCTCTCATCTATCTTCACCCCTCACTCTTTCTCTCATCTATCTTCACCCATCACTCTTTCTCTCATCTATCTTCACCCCTCACTCTTTCTCTCATCTATCTTCACCCCTCACTCTTTCTCTCATCTATCTTCACCCATCATTCTTTCTCTCATCTATTTTCACCCCTCACTCTTTCTCTCATCTATCTTCACCCATCACTCTTTCTCTCATCCATCTTCACCCCTCACTCTTTCTCTCATCTATCTTCACCCATCACTCTTTCTCTCATGTCTATCTATCTTCACCCATCACTCTTTCTCTCATGTCTATCTATCTTCACCCCTCACTCTTTCTCTCATCTATCTTCACCCCTCACTCTTTCTCTCATGTCTATCTATCTTGACCCATCACTCTTTCTGTCATCTATCTTCACCCATCACTCTTTCTCTCATCTCTATCTATCTTCACCCATCACTCTTTCTCTCATCTATCTTCACCCATCACTCTTTCTCTCATGTCTATCTATCTTCACCCATCACTCTTTCTCTCATCCATCTTCACCCCTCACTCTTTCTCTCATCTATCTTCACCCATCACTCTTTCTGTCATCTATCTTCACCCATCACTCTTTGTCTCATGTCTATCTATCTTCACCCATTACTCTTTCTCTCATCTATCTTCACCCATCACTCTTTCTGTCATCTATCTCCACCCATCACTCTTTCTGTCATCTATCTTCACCCATCACTCCTTCTCTCATGTCTATCTATCTCCACCACTCACTCTTTCTCTCATGTCTATCTATCTTCACCCATCACTCTTTCTCTCATGTCTATCTATCTTCACCACTCACTCTTTCTCTCATGTCTATCTATCTTTACCCCTCACTCTTTCTGTCATCTATCTTCACCCATCACTCTTTCTCTCATGTCTATCTATCTTCACCCATCACTCTTTCTCTCATGTCTATCTATCTTCACCACTCACTCTTTCTCTCATGTCTATCTATCTTTACCCCTCACTCTTTCTCTCATCTATCTTCACCCATCACTCTTTCTCTCATGTGTATCTATATTCACCCCTCACTCTTTCTCTCATCTATTTTCACCCATCACTCTTTCTCTCGACTATCTTCACCCATCACTCTTTCTCTCATGTCTATCTATCTTCACCCATCACTCTTTCTCTCATGTCTATCTATCTTCACCCCTCACTCTTTCTCTCATCTATCTTCACCCTTCACTCTTTCTCTCATCTATCTTCACCCTTCACTCTTTCTCTCATCTATCTTCACCCCTCACTCTTTCTCTCATCTATCTTCACACCTCACTCTTTCTCTCATCTATCTTCACCCATCACTCTTTCTCTCATCTATCTTCACCCCTCACTCTTTCTCTCATCCATCTTCACCCCTCACTCTTTCTCTCATCTATCTTCACCCCTCACTCTTTCTCTCATGTCTATCTATCTTCACCTAATTACTCTTCCTCTCATCTATCTTCACCCCTCACTCTTTCTCTCATCTATCTTCACCCCTCACTCTTTCTCTCATCTATCTTCACCCATCACTCTTTCTCTCATCTATCTTCACCCCTCACTCTTTCTCACATCCATCTTCACCCCTCACTCTTTCTCTCATCTATCCTCACCCCTCACTCTTTCTCTCATCTATCTTCACCCATCACTCTTTCTGTAATCTATCTTCACCCCTCACTCTTTCTCTCATCTATCTTCACCCCTCACTCTTTCTCTCATCAATCTTCACCCATCACTCTTTCTCTCATGTCTATCTATCTTCACCCCTCACTCTTTCACTCATCTACCTTCACCCCTCACTCTTTCTCTCATGTCTATCTATCTTCACCCATCACTCTTTCTGTCATCTATCTTCACCCATCACTCTTTCTCTCATCTCTATCTATCTTCACCCTTCACTCTTTCTCTCATCTATCTTCACCCATCATTCTTTCTCTCATGTCTATCTATCTTCACCCATCACTCTTTCTCTCATCCATCTTCACCCCTCACTCTTTCTCTCATCTATCTTCACCCATCACTCTTTCTGTCATCTATCTTCACCCATCACTCTTTGTCTCATGTCTATCTATCTTCACCCATTACTCTTTCTCTCATCTATCTTCACCCATCACTCTTTCTGTCATCTATCTTCACCCATCACTCTTTCTGTCATCTATCTTCACCCATCACTCCTTCTCTCATGTCTATCTATCTCCACCACTCACTCTTTCTCTCATGTCTATCTATCTTCACCCCTCACTCTTTCTCTCATCTACCTTCACCCCTCACTCTTTCTCTCATGTCTATCTATCTTCACCCATCACTCTTTCTGTCATCTATCTTCACCCATCACTCTTTCTCTCATCTCTATCTATCTTCACCCTTCACTCTTTCTCTCATCTATCTTCACCCATCATTCTTTCTCTCATGTCTATCTATCTTCACCCCTCACTCTTTCTCTCATCTATCTTCACACCTCACTCTTTCTCTCATCTATCTTCACCCATCACTCTTTCTCTCATCTATCTTCACCCTCACTCTTTCTCTCATCCATCTTCACCCCTCACTCTTTCTCTCATCTATCTTCACCCCTCACTCTTTCTCTCATGTCTATCTATCTTCACCTAATTACTCTTTCTCTCATCTATCTTCACCCCTCACTCTTTCTCTCATCTATCTTCACCCATCACTCTTTCTCTCATCTATCTTCACCCCTCACTCTTTCTCTCATCTATCTTCACCCCTCACTCTTTCTCTCATCTATCTTCACCCATCACTCTTTCTCTCATCTATTTTCACCCCTCACTCTTTCTCTCATCTATCTTCACCCATCACTCTTTCTCTCATCCATCTTCACCCCTCACTCTTTCTCTCATCTATCTTCACCCATCACTCTTTCTCTCATGTCTATCTATCTTCACCCATCACTCTTTCTCTCATGTCTATCTATCTTCACCCCTCACTCTTTCTCTCATCTATCTTCACCCCTCACTCTTTCTCTCATGTCTATCTATCTTGACCCATCACTCTTTCTGTCATCTATCTTCACCCATCACTCTTTCTCTCATCTCTATCTATCTTCACCCATCACTCTTTCTCTCATCTATCTTCACCCATCACTCTTTCTCTCATGTCTATCTATCTTCACCCATCACTCTTTCTCTCATCCATCTTCACCCCTCACTCTTTCTCTCATCTATCTTCACCCATCACTCTTTCTGTCATCTATCTTCACCCATCACTCTTTGTCTCATGTCTATCTATCTTCACCCATTACTCTTTCTCTCATCTATCTTCACCCATCACTCTTTCTGTCATCTATCTCCACCCATCACTCTTTCTGTCATCTATCTTCACCCATCACTCCTTCTCTCATGTCTATCTATCTCCACCACTCACTCTTTCTCTCATGTCTATCTATCTTCACCCATCACTCTTTCTCTCATGTCTATCTATCTTCACCACTCACTCTTTCTCTCATGTCTATCTATCTTTACCCCTCACTCTTTCTCTCATCTATCTTCACCCATCACTCTTTCTCTCATGTGTATCTATATTCACCCCTCACTCTTTCTCTCATCTATTTTCACCCATCACTCTTTCTCTCGACTATCTTCACCCATCACTCTTTCTCTCATGTCTATCTATCTTCACCCATCACTCTTTCTCTCATGTCTATCTATCTTGACCCATCACTCTTTCTGTCATCTATCTTCACCCATCACTCTTTCTCTCATCTCTATCTATCTTCACCCATCACTCTTTCTCTCATCTATCTTCACCCATCACTCTTTCTCTCATGTCTATCTATCTTCACCCATCACTCTTTCTCTCATCCATCTTCACCCCTCACTCTTTCTCTCATCTATCTTCACCCATCACTCTTTCTGTCATCTATCTTCACCCATCACTCTTTGTCTCATGTCTATCTATCTTCACCCATTACTCTTTCTCTCATCTATCTTCACCCATCACTCTTTCTGTCATCTATCTTCACCCATCACTCTTTGTCTCATGTCTATCTATCTTCACCCATTACTCTTTCTCTCATCTATCTTCACCCATCACTCTTTCTCTCATCTATCTTCACCCATCACTCTTTCTGTCATCTATCTTCACCCATCACTCCTTCTCTCATGTCTATCTATCTTCACCCATCACTCTTTCTCTCATGTCTATCTATCTTCACCACTCACTCTTTCTCTCATGTCTATCTATCTTTACCCCTCACTCTTTCTGTCATCTATCTTCACCCATCACTCTTTCTCTCATGTCTATCTATCTTCACCCATCACTCTTTCTCTCATGTCTATCTATCTTCACCACTCACTCTCTTTCTCTCATGTCTATCTATCTTTACCCCTCACTCTTTCTCTCATCTATCTTCACCCATCACTCTTTCTCTCATGTGTATCTATATTCACCCCTCACTCTTTCTCTCATCTATTTTCACCCATCACTCTTTCTCTCGACTATCTTCACCCATCACTCTTTCTCTCATGTCTATCTATCTTCACCCATCACTCTTTCTCTCATGTCTATCTATCTTCACCCCTCACTCTTTCTCTCATCTATCTTCACCCTTCACTCTTTCTCTCATCTATCTTCACCCTTCACTCTTTCTCTCATCTATCTTCACCCCTCACTCTTTCTCTCATCTATCTTCACACCTCACTCTTTCTCTCATCTATCTTCACCCCTCACTCTTTCTCTCATCTATCTTCACCCCTCACTCTTTCTCTCATCTATCTTCACCCCTCACTCTTTCTCTCATCTATCTTCACCCCTCACTCTTTCTCTCATGTCTATCTATCTTCACCTAATTACTCTTCCTCTCATCTATCTTCACCCTCACTCTTTCTCTCATCTATCTTCACCCCTCACTCTTTCTCTCATCTATCTTCACCCATCACTCTTTCTCTCATCTATCTTCACCCCTCACTCTTTCTCACATCCATCTTCACCCCTCACTCTTTCTCTCATCTATCCTCACCCCTCACTCTTTCTCTCATCTATCTTCACCCATCACTCTTTCTGTAATCTATCTTCACCCCTCACTCTTTCTCTCATCTATCTTCACCCCTCACTCTTTCTCTCATCAATCTTCACCCATCACTCTTTCTCTCATGTCTATCTATCTTCACCCCTCACTCTTTCACTCATCTACCTTCACCCCTCACTCTTTCTCTCATGTCTATCTATCTTCACCCATCACTCTTTCTGTCATCTATCTTCACCCATCACTCTTTCTCTCATCTCTATCTATCTTCACCCTTCACTCTTTCTCTCATCTATCTTCACCCATCATTCTTTCTCTCATGTCTATCTATCTTCACCCATCACTCTTTCTCTCATCCATCTTCACCCCTCACTCTTTCTCTCATCTATCTTCACCCATCACTCTTTCTGTCATCTATCTTCACCCATCACTCTTTGTCTCATGTCTATCTATCTTCACCCATTACTCTTTCTCTCATCTATCTTCACCCATCACTCTTTCTGTCATCTATCTTCACCCATCACTCTTTCTGTCATCTATCTTCACCCATCACTCCTTCTCTCATGTCTATCTATCTCCACCACTCACTCTTTCTCTCATGTCTATCTATCTTCACCCCTCACTCTTTCTCTCATCTACCTTCACCCCTCACTCTTTCTCTCATGTCTATCTATCTTCACCCATCACTCTTTCTGTCATCTATCTTCACCCATCACTCTTTCTCTCATCTCTATCTATCTTCACCCTTCACTCTTTCTCTCATCTATCTTCACCCATCATTCTTTCTCTCATGTCTATCTATCTTCACCCCTCACTCTTTCTCTCATCTATCTTCACACCTCACTCTTTCTCTCATCTATCTTCACCCATCACTCTTTCTCTCATCTATCTTCACCCCTCACTCTTTCTCTCATCCATCTTCACCCCTCACTCTTTCTCTCATCTATCTTCACCCCTCACTCTTTCTCTCATGTCTATCTATCTTCACCTAATTACTCTTTCTCTCATCTATCTTCACCCCTCACTCTTTCTCTCATCTATCTTCACCCATCACTCTTTCTCTCATCTATCTTCACCCCTCACTCTTTCTCTCATCTATCTTCACCCCTCACTCTTTCTCTCATCTATCTTCACCCATCACTCTTTCTCTCATCTATTTTCACCCCTCACTCTTTCTCTCATCTATCTTCACCCATCACTCTTTCTCTCATCCATCTTCACCCCTCACTCTTTCTCTCATCTATCTTCACCCATCACTCTTTCTCTCATGTCTATCTATCTTCACCCATCACTCTTTCTCTCATGTCTATCTATCTTCACCCCTCACTCTTTCTCTCATCTATCTTCACCCCTCACTCTTTCTCTCATGTCTATCTATCTTGACCCATCACTCTTTCTGTCATCTATCTTCACCCATCACTCTTTCTCTCATCTCTATCTATCTTCACCCATCACTCTTTCTCTCATCTATCTTCACCCATCACTCTTTCTCTCATGTCTATCTATCTTCACCCATCACTCTTTCTCTCATCCATCTTCACCCCTCACTCTTTCTCTCATCTATCTTCACCCATCACTCTTTCTGTCATCTATCTTCACCCATCACTCTTTGTCTCATGTCTATCTATCTTCACCCATTACTCTTTCTCTCATCTATCTTCACCCATCACTCTTTCTGTCATCTATCTCCACCCATCACTCTTTCTGTCATCTATCTTCACCCATCACTCCTTCTCTCATGTCTATCTATCTCCACCACTCACTCTTTCTCTCATGTCTATCTATCTTCACCCATCACTCTTTCTCTCATGTCTATCTATCTTCACCACTCACTCTTTCTCTCATGTCTATCTATCTTTACCCCTCACTCTTTCTCTCATCTATCTTCACCCATCACTCTTTCTCTCATGTGTATCTATATTCACCCCTCACTCTTTCTCTCATCTATTTTCACCCATCACTCTTTCTCTCGACTATCTTCACCCATCACTCTTTCTCTCATGTCTATCTATCTTCACCCATCACTCTTTCTCTCATGTCTATCTATCTTGACCCATCACTCTTTCTGTCATCTATCTTCACCCATCACTCTTTCTCTCATCTCTATCTATCTTCACCCATCACTCTTTCTCTCATCTATCTTCACCCATCACTCTTTCTCTCATGTCTATCTATCTTCACCCATCACTCTTTCTCTCATCCATCTTCACCCCTCACTCTTTCTCTCATCTATCTTCACCCATCACTCTTTCTGTCATCTATCTTCACCCATCACTCTTTGTCTCATGTCTATCTATCTTCACCCATTACTCTTTCTCTCATCTATCTTCACCCATCACTCTTTCTGTCATCTATCTTCACCCATCACTCTTTGTCTCATGTCTATCTATCTTCACCCATTACTCTTTCTCTCATCTATCTTCACCCATCACTCTTTCTCTCATCTATCTTCACCCATCACTCTTTCTGTCATCTATCTTCACCCATCACTCCTTCTCTCATGTCTATCTATCTTCACCACTCACTCTTTCTCTCATGTCTATCTATCTTCACCCATCACTCTTTCTCTCATCTATCTTCACCCATCACTCTTTCTCTCATGTCTATCTATCTTTACCCCTCACTCTTTCTCTCATCTATCTTCACCACTCACTCTTTCTCTCATGTCTATCTATCTTTACCCCTCACTCTTTCTCTCATCTATCTTCACCCATCACTCTTTCTCTCATGTGTATCTATATTCACCCCTCACTCTTTCTCTCATCTATTTTCACCCATCACTCTTTCTCTCGACTATCTTCACCCATCACTCTTTCTCTCATGTCTATCTATCTTCACCCATCACTCTTTCTCTCATGTCTATCTATCTTCACCCCTCACTCTTTCTCTCATCTATCTTCACCCTTCACTCTTTCTCTCATCTATCTTCACCCTTCACTCTTTCTCTCATCTATCTTCACCCCTCACTCTTTCTCTCATCTATCTTCACACCTCACTCTTTCTCTCATCTATCTTCACCCATCACTCTTTCTCTCATCTATCTTCACCCCTCACTCTTTCTCTCATCCATCTTCACCCCTCACTCTTTCTCTCATCTATCTTCACCCCTCACTCTTTCTCTCATGTCTATCTATCTTCACCTAATTACTATTCCTCTCATCTATCTTCACCCCTCACTCTTTCTCTCATCTATCTTCACCCCTCACTCTTTCTCTCATCTATCTTCACCCATCACTCTTTCTCTCATCTATCTTCACCCCTCACTCTTTCTCACATCCATCTTCACCCCTCACTCTTTCTCTCATCTATCCTCACCCCTCACTCTTTCTCTCATCTATCTTCACCCATCACTCTTTCTGTAATCTATCTTCACCCCTCACTCTTTCTCTCATCTATCTTCACCCCTCACTCTTTCTCTCATCAATCTTCACCCATCACTCTTTCTCTCATGTCTATCTATCTTCACCCCTCACTCTTTCACTCATCTACCTTCACCCCTCACTCTTTCTCTCATGTCTATCTATCTTCACCCATCACTCTTTCTGTCATCTATCTTCACCCATCACTCTTTCTCTCATCTCTATCTATCTTCACCCTTCACTCTTTCTCTCATCTATCTTCACCCATCATTCTTTCTCTCATGTCTATCTATCTTCACCCATCACTCTTTCTCTCATCCATCTTCACCCCTCACTCTTTCTCTCATCTATCTTCACCCATCACTCTTTCTGTCATCTATCTTCACCCATCACTCTTTGTCTCATGTCTATCTATCTTCACCCATTACTCTTTCTCTCATCTATCTTCACCCATCACTCTTTCTGTCATCTATCTTCACCCATCACTCTTTCTGTCATCTATCTTCACCCATCACTCCTTCTCTCATGTCTATCTATCTCCACCACTCACTCTTTCTCTCATGTCTATCTATCTTCACCCCTCACTCTTTCTCTCATCTACCTTCACCCCTCACTCTTTCTCTCATGTCTATCTATCTTCACCCATCACTCTTTGTCTCATCTCTATCTATCTTCACCCTTCACTCTTTCTCTCATCTATCTTCACCCATCATTCTTTCTTTCTGTCATCTATCTTCACCCATCACTCTTTCTCTCATTCTTGTCATCTCATCTATCTTCACCCATCACTCATCTTCTCTCACTCTTTGTCTATCTTTCTATCTCATCTATCTTCACCCATCACTCTTTCTGTCATCTATCTTCTCATCATCTATCTTCATCTTCTATCTCCACCCTCACTCTTTTCTCTCATCTATCTTTCACTCTTTCTCTCATCTATCTTCACCCTTCACTCTTTCTCTCATCTATCTTCACACCTCACTCTTTCTCTCATCTATCTTCACCCCTCACTCTTTCTCTCATCTATCTTCACCCCTCACTCTTTCTCTCATCTATCTTCACCCCTCACTCTTTCTCTCATGTCTATCTATCTTCACCCATTACTCTTTCTCTCATCTATCTTCACCCCTCACTCTTTCTCTCATCTATCTTCACCCCTCACTCTTTCTCTCATCCATCTTCACCCATCACTCTTTCTCTCATCTATCTTCACCCCTCACTCTTTCTCTCATCCATCTTCACCCCTCACTCTTTCTCTCATCTATCTTCACCCCTCACTCTTTCTCTCATCTATCTTCACCCATCACTCTTTCTCTCATCTATCTTCACCCCTCACTCTTTCTCTCATCTATCTTCACCCCTCACTCTTTCTCTCATCTATCTTCACCCATCACTCTTTCTCTCATCTATTTTCACCCCTCACTCTTTCTCTCATCTATCTTCACCCCTCACTCTTTCTCTCATCTATCTTCACCCATCACTCTTTCTCTCATCCATCTTCACCCCTCACTCTTTCTCTCATCTATCTTCACCCATCACTCTTTCTCTCATGTCTATCTATCTTCACCCATCACTCTTTCTCTCATGTCTATCTATCTTCACCCCTCACTCTTTCTCTCATCTATCTTCACCCCTCACTCTTTCTCTCATGTCTATCTATCTTCACCCATCACTCTTTCTGTCATCTATCTTCACCCATCACTCTTTCTCTCATGTCTATCTATCTTCACCCCTCACTCTTTCTCTCATCTATCTTCACCCATCACTCTTTCTGTCATCTATCTTCACCCATCACTCCTTCTCTCATGTCTATCTATCTCCACCACTCACTCTTTCTCTCATGTCTATCTATCTTCACCCATCACTCTTTCTCTCATGTCTATCTATCTTCACCACTCACTCTTTCTCTCATGTCTATCTATCTTTACCCCTCACTCTTTCTGTCATCTATCTTCACCCTTCACTCTTTCTCTCATGTCTATCTATCTTCACCCATCACTCTTTCTCTCATGTCTATCTATCTTCACCACTCACTCTTTCTCTCATGTCTATCTATCTTTACCCCTCACTCTTTCTCTCATCTATCTTCACCCATCACTCTTTCTCTCATGTCTATCTATCTTCACCACTCACTCTTTCTCTCATGTCTATCTATCTTCACCCATCACTCTTTCTCTCATCTATCTTCACCCATCACTCTTTCTCTCATGTGTATCTATATTCACCCCTCACTCTTTCTCTCATCTATCTTCACCCCATCACTCTTTCTCTCATGATCTATCTTCACCCATCACTCTTTCTCTCATGTCTATCTATCTTCACCCATCTCATCTTTCTCTCTCTAATCTATCTTCACCCCTCACTCTTTCTCTAATCTATCTTCACCCCTCACTCTTTCTTTCTAATCTATCTTCACCCCTCACTCTTTCTCTAATCTATCTTCACCTTTCCTCATCTTTTCTCACTCTTTCTCTCATCTATCTTCACCCCTCACTCTTTCTCTCATCTATCTTCACCCCTCACTCTTTCTCTCATCTATCTTCACCCTCACTCTTTCTCATGTCTATCTATCTTCACCCCTCACTCTTTCTCTCATCTATCTTCACCCTTCACTCTTTCTCATCTATCTTCACCCTCATCTGTCTATCTATCTTCACCCTCACTCTTTCTCTCATCTATCTTCACCACCCTCACTCTTTCTCTCATCTATCTTCTCATCTACCCTCACTCTTTCTTCACCCATCACTCTTTCTCATCTATCTTCACCCCCTCACTCTTTCTGTCATCTATCTTCACCCTCACTCTTTCTCTCATGTCTATCTATCTTCATCTATCCCACTCTTTCTCTAATCACTCTTTCTCTCACTCTTTCTCTCATCTATCTATCTTCACTATCTTCACCCCTCACTCTTTCTCTCTATCTTCATCTATCTTCACCCCTCACTCTTTCTCTCATCTATCTTCACCATCTCACTCTTTCTCACTCTTGTCTATCTATCTTCACCCCTCACTCTTCTCTCATCTATCTTCTCATCTTCATCTATCTTCACCCTCACTCTTTTCTCATGTCTATCTATCTTCACCCATCACTCTTTCTCTCATCTATCTTTCTCTCATCTTCTATCTTCACCCCTCACTCTTTCTCTCATCTATTCTCACTCTTTCTCTCATCTATCTTCACCCCTCACTCTTTTCTCATCTCATCTATCTTCATCTATCTTCACCCCTCCTCTCATCTTCTTCTCTTCTCATCTATCTTCACCCCTCACTCTTTTCTCATCTATCTTCTACTCTTTCTTCATCTTCACCCCTCACTCTTTCTCTCATCTATCTTCACCCATCACTCTTTCTCTCATGTCTATCTATCTTCACCCCTCACTCTTTCTCTCATGTCTATCTATCTTCACTCTTTCTATCAAAAACTGTATTATTCTCTCACATTTTGACAGTTTTGAAAGTTAAAACTACATCATGTGTGTGTTTTGCACACTTTGATTCTGGTTTAAATTAAATGAAATATATCACGCTGTGACTATGAGACCTCAGCAGGTTAACAGCAGCGAGACAAACACAACATCACACGAGCAAACACCACTACTATCAGCACCTTACATAATACCTCCATGGGATTACAGACTATAGTAATAATCTGTGTTTATTTATTTCCTCTAATCACCATGTTCCTATTTTTGGATTATGGTCGGTCTGGACCTCGGGGAGAGAGAGAGAGACGCACATGAGGTCTAATCTAATCTCCTACTGGCCTGAATATGGCTCCAGCCAACCAGAGCTAGACTACAGGGAAATCTAACCCCAAAACCATCAGTTAGTCATTCTGGAATGGAATGATGAGTTGAGGATTATGGAATCAGTGAATAAATGTAGACACATTAGAGAGGGAGCAGCCTGATCCTAGTGTGAATGTAGACACATTAGAGAGGGAGCAGCCTGATCCTAGTGTGAATGTAGACACATTAGAGAGGGGGCAGCCTGATCCTAGTGTGAATGTAGACACATTAGAGAGGGAGCAGCCTGATCCTAGTGTGAATGTAGACACATTAGAGAGGGAGCAGCCTGATCCTAGTGTGAATGTAGACACATTAGAGAGGGATCAGCCTGATCCTAGTGTGAATGTAGACACATTAGAGGGGCAGCCTGATCCTAGTGTGAATGTAGACACATTAGACAGGGAGCAGCCTGATCCTAGTGTGAATGTAGACACATTAGAGAGGGAGCAGCCTGATCCTAGTGTGAATGTTGACACATTAGAGAGGGAGCAGCCTGATCCTAGTGTGAATGTTGACACATTAGAGAGGGAGCAGCCTGATCCTAGTGTGAATATTGACACACTAGATAGGGAGCAGCCTGATCCTAGTGTGAATGTAGACACATTAGAGAGGGAGCAGCCTGATCGTAGTGTGAATGTTAACACATTAGAGAGGGAGCAGCCTGATCCTAGTGTGTATGTAGACACATTAGAGAGGGAGCAGCCTGATCCAAGTGTGAATGTAGACACATTTAGAGGGATCAGCCTGATCCTCGCGTGAATGTAGACACATTAGAGAGGGATCAGCCTGATCCTAGTGTGTATGTAGACACATTTAGAGGGATCAGCCTGATCCTCGCGTGAATGTAGACACATTAGAGAGGGAGCAGCCTGATCGTAGTGTGAATGTAGACACATTAGAGAGGGAGCAGCCTGATCCTAGTGTGAATGTAGACACATTAGAGAGGGAGCAGCCTGATCCTAGTGTGTATGTAGACACATTAGAGAGGGAGCAGCCTGATCCTAGTGTGTATGTAGACACATTAGAGAGGGAGCAGCCTGATCCAAGTGTGAATGTAGACACATTAGAGAGGGGGCAGCCTGATCCTAGTGTGAATGTAGACACATTAGAGAGGGATCAGTCTGAACCTAGTGTGAATGTAGACACATTAGAGAGGGATCAGCCTGATCCTAGTGTGAATGTAGACACATTAGAGAGGGATCAGCCTGATCCTAGTGTGTATGTAGACACATTTAGAGGGATCAGCCTGATCCTCGTGTGAATGTAGACACATTAGAGAGGGAGCAGCCTGATCCTAGTGTGAATGTAGACACATTTAGAGGGATCAGCCTGATCCTCGTGTGAATGTTAACACATTAGAGAGGGAGCAGCCTGATCCTAGTGTGAATGTTAACACATTAGAGAGGGAGCAGCCTGATCCTAGTGTGAATGTAGACACATTAGAGAGGGAGCAGCCTGATCGTAGTGTGAATGTTAACACATTAGAGAGGGAGCAGCCTGATCCTAGTGTGAATGTAGACACATTAGAGAGGGAGCAGCCTGATCGTAGTGTGAATGTTAACACATTAGAGAGGGAGCAGCCTGATCCTAGTGTGTATGTAGACACATTAGAGAGGGAGCAGCCTGATCCAAGTGTGAATGTAGACACACTAGAGAGGGATCAGCCTGATCCTAGTGTGAATGTAGACACATTTAGAGGGATCAGCCTGATCCTCGCGTGAATGTAGACACATTAGAGAGGGATCAGCCTGATCCTAGTGTGTATGTAGACACATTTAGAGGGATCAGCCTGATCCTCGCGTGAATGTAGACACATTAGAGAGGGAGCAGCCTGATCGTAGTGTGAATGTTAACACATTAGAGAGGGAGCAGCCTGATCCTAGTGTGTATGTAGACACATTAGACAGGGAGCAGCCTGATCCAAGTGTGAATGTAGACACACTAGAGAGGGATCAGCCTGATCCTAGTGTGAATGTAGACACATTTAGAGGGATCAGCCTGATCCTAGTGTGTATGTAGAAACATTTAGAGGGATCAGCCTGATCCTCGTGTGAATGTAGACACATTAGAGAGGGAGCAGCCTGATCCTAGTGTGAATGTAGACACATTAGAGAGGGAGCAACCTGATCCTAGTGTGAATGTAACACATTAGAGAGGGGGCAGCCTGATCCTAGTGTGAATGTAGACACATTAGAGAGGGAGCAGCCTGAGCCTAGTGTGAATGTAGACACATTAGAGAGGGGCAGCCTGATCCTAGTGTGAATGTTGACACATTAGAGAGGGAGCAGTCTGATCCTAGTGTGAATGTAGACACATTAGAGAGGGAGCAGCCTGATCCTAGTGAGAATGTAGACACATTAGAGAGGGAGCAGCCTGATCCTAGTGTGAATGTAGACACATTAGAGAGGAGCAGCCTGATCCTAGTGTGAATCCTAGTGTGAATGTTAACACATTAGAGAGAGGGAGCAGCCTGATCCTAGTGTGAATGTTAATTAGAGAGTGAGCAGCCTGACAGTGTTAATGTGGAGAGGGATCAGCCTGATCCTAGTGTGAATGTAGACACATTAGAGAGGGATCAGCCTGATCCTAGTGTGAATGTAGACACATTTAGAGGGATCAGCCTGATCCACGTGTGAATGTAGACACATTAGAGAGGGATCAGTCTGATCCTAGTGTGAATGTAGACACATTAGAGAAGGAGCAGCCTGATCCTAGTGTGAATGTAGACACATTAGAGAGGGATCAGCCTGATCCTAGTGTGAATGTAGACACATTAGAGAGGG
Organism: Oncorhynchus gorbuscha; assembly: GCF_021184085.1. NCBI lineage: Eukaryota > Metazoa > Chordata > Actinopteri > Salmoniformes > Salmonidae > Oncorhynchus > Oncorhynchus gorbuscha. The sequence continues at coordinate 67,552,831 of NC_060183.1, read as the reverse complement.
AGCAGCCTGATCCTAGTGAGAATGTAGACACATTAGAGAGGGAGCAGCCTGATCCTAGTGTGAATGTTGACATATTAAAGAGGGAGCAGCCTGATCCTAGTGTGAATGTTAACACATTAGAGAGGGAGCAGCCTGATCCTAGTGTGAATGTAGACACATTAGAGAGGGAGCAGCCTGATCCTAGTGTGAATGTTGACACATTAGAGAGGGAGCAGCCTGATCCTAGTGTGAATGTTAACACATTAGAGAGGGAGCAGCCTGATCCTAGTGTGAATGTAGACACATTAGAGAGGGAGCAACCTGATCCTAGTGTGAATGTAGACACATTAGAGAGGGAGCAGCCTGATCCTAGTGTGTATGTAGACACATTAGAGAGGGAGCAGCCTGATCCAAGTGTGAATGTAGACACATTAGAGAGGGGGCAGCCTGATCCTAGTGTGAATGTAGACACATTAGAGAGGGATCAGTCTGATCCTAGTGTGAATGTAGACACATTAGAGAGGGATCAGCCTGATCCTAGTGTGAATGTAGACACATTAGAGAGGGATCAGCCTGATCCTAGTGTGTATGTAGACACATTTAGAGGGATCAGCCTGATCCTCGTGTGAATGTAGACACATTAGAGAGGGAGCAGCCTGATCCTAGTGTGAATGTAGACACATTTAGAGGGATCAGCCTGATCCTCGTGTGAATGTTAACACATTAGAGAGGGAGCAGCCTGATCCTAGTGTGAATGTTAACACATTAGAGAGGGAGCAGCCTGATCCTAGTGGGAATGTAGACACATTAGAGAGGGAGCAGCCTGATCGTAGTGTGAATGTTAACACATTAGAGAGGGAGCAGCCTGATCCTAGTGTGAATGTAGACACATTAGAGAGGGAGCAGCCTGATCGTAGTGTGAATGTTAACACATTAGAGAGGGAGCAGCCTGATCCTAGTGTGTATGTAGACACATTAGAGAGGGAGCAGCCTGATCCAAGTGTGAATGTAGACACACGAGAGAGGGATCAGCCAGATCCTAGTGTGAATGTAGACACATTTAGAGGGATCAGCCTGATCCTCGCGTGAATGTAGACACATTAGAGAGGGATCAGCCTGATCCTAGTGTGTATGTAGACACATTTAGAGGGATCAGCCTGATCCTCGCGTGAATGTAGACACATTAGAGAGGGAGCAGCCTGATCGTAGTGTGAATGTTAACACATTAGAGAGGGAGCAGCCTGATCCTAGTGTGTATGTAGACACATTAGACAGGGAGCAGCCTGATCCAAGTGTGAATGTAGACACACTAGAGAGGGATCAGCCTGATCCTAGTGTGAATGTAGACACATTTAGAGGGATCAGCCTGATCCTAGTGTGTATGTAGAAACATTTAGAGGGATCAGCCTGATCCTCGTGTGAATGTAGACACATTAGAGAGGGAGCAGCCTGATCCTAGTGTGAATGTAGACACATTAGAGAGGGAGCAACCTGATCCTAGTGTGAATGTAACACATTAGAGAGGGGGCAGCCTGATCCTAGTGTGAATGTAGACACATTAGAGAGGGAGCAGCCTGAGCCTAGTGTGAATGTAGACACATTAGAGAGGGGCAGCCTGATCCTAGTGTGAATGTTGACACATTAGAGAGGGAGCAGTCTGATCCTAGTGTGAATGTAGACACATTAGAGAGGGAGCAGCCTGATCCTAGTGAGAATGTAGACACATTAGAGAGGGAGCAGCCTGATCCTAGTGTGAATGTAGACACATTAGAGAGGGAGCAGCCTGATCCTAGTGTGAATGTAGACACATTTAGAGGGATCAGCCTGATCCTCTTGTGAATGTTAACACATTAGAGAGGGAGCAGCCTGATCCTAGTGTGAATGTAGACACATTAGAGAGGGAGCCGCCTGATCCTAGTGTGAATGTTAACACATTAGAGAGGGAGCAGCCTGATCCTAGTGTTAATGTGGACACATTAGAGAGGGATCAGCCTGATCCTAGTGTGAATGTAGACACATTAGAGAGGGATCAGCCTGATCCTAGTGTGAATGTAGACACATTTAGAGGGATCAGCCTGATCCACGTGTGAATGTAGACACATTAGAGAGGGATCAGTCTGATCCTAGTGTGAATGTAGACACATTAGAGAAGGAGCAGCCTGATCCTAGTGTGAATGTAGACACATTAGAGAGGGATCAGCCTGATCCTAGTGTGAATGTAGACACATTAGAGAGGGAGCAGCCTGATCCTAGTGAGAATGTAGACACATTAGAGAGGGAGCAGCCTGATCCTAGTGTGAATGTTGACATATTAAAGAGGGAGCAGCCTGATCCTAGTGTGAATGTTAACACATTAGAGAGGGAGCAGCCTGATCCTAGTGTGAATGTAGACACATTAGAGAGGGAGCAGCCTGATCCTAGTGTGAATGTTGACACATTAGAGAGGGAGCAGCCTGATCCTAGTGTGAATGTTAACACATTAGAGAGGGAGCAGCCTGATCCTAGTGTGAATGTAGACACATTAGAGAGGGAGCAACCTGATCCTAGTGTGAATGTAGACACATTAGAGAGGGGGCAGCCTGATCCTAGTGTGAATGTAGACACATTAGAGAGGGAGCAGCCTGAGCCTAGTGTGAATGTAGACACATTAGAGAGGGATCAGTCTGATCCTCGCGTGAATGTAGACACATTAGAGAGGGAGCAGCCTGATCCTAGTGTGAATGTAGACACATTAGAGAGGGAGCAGCCTGATCCTAGTGTGAATGTAGACACATTAGAGAGGGAGCAGCCTGAGCCTAGTGTGAATGTAGACACATTAGAGAGGGGCAGCCTGATCCTAGTGTGAATGTTGACACATTAGAGAGGGAGCAGTCTGATCCTAGTGTGAATGTAGACACATTAGAGAGGGAGCAGCCTGATCCTAGTGAGAATGTAGACACATTAGAGAGGGAGCAGCCTGATCCTAGTGTGAATGTAGACACATTAGAGAGGGAGCAGCCTGATCCTAGTGTGAATGTAGACACATTTAGAGGGATCAGCCTGATCCTCGTGTGAATGTTAACACATTAGAGAGGGAGCAGCCTGATCCTAGTGTGAATGTAGACACATTAGAGAGGGAGCCGCCTGATCCTAGTGTGAATGTTAACACATTAGAGAGGGAGCAGCCTGATCCTAGTGTGAATGTAGACACATTAGAGAGGGATCAGCCTGATCCTAGTGTGAATGTAGACACATTTAGAGGGATCAGCCTGATCCACGTGTGAATGTAGACACATTAGAGAGGGATCAGTCTGATCCTCGCGTGAATGTAGACACATTAGAGAGGGAGCACCTGATCCTAGTGTGAATGTAGACATTAGAGAGGGAGCAACCTGATCCTAGTGTGAATGTAGACACATTAGAGAGGGGGCAGCCTGATCCTAGTGTGAATGTAGACACATTAGAAAGGGGGCAGCCTGATCCTAGTGTGAATGTAGACACATTAGAGAGGGATCAGTCTGATCATAGTGTGAATGTAGACACATTAGAGAGGGATCAGCCTGATCCTAGTGTGAATGTAGACACATTAGAGAGGGATCAGCCTGATCCTAGTGTGTATGTAGACACATTTAGAGGGATCAGCCTGATCCTCGTGTGAATGTAGACACATTAGAGAGGGAGCAGCCTGATCCTAGTGTGAATGTAGACACATTAGAAAGGGAGCAACCTGATCCTAGTGTGAATGTAGACACATTAGAGGGAGCAGCCTGAGTGTGAATGTAGACACAGCAGCCTGATCCTAGTGTGAATGTAGACACATTAGAGAGGGAGCAGCCTGATCCTAGTGTGAATGTTGACACATTAGAGAGGGAGCAGCCTGATCCTAGTGTGAATGTAGACACATTAGAGAGGGAGCAGCCTGATCCTAGTGTGAATGTTAGACACATTAGAGAGGGATCAGCCAGATCCTAGTGTGAATGTAGACACATTAGAGAGGGATCAGCCTGATCCTAGTGTGAATGTAGACACATTTAGAGGGATCAGCCTGATCCACGTGTGAATGTAGACACATTAGAGAGGGATCAGTCTGATCCTCGCGTGAATGTAGACACATTAGAGAGGGAGCAACCTGATCCTAGTGTGAATGTAGACACATTAGAGAGGGGCAGCCTGATCCTAGTGTGAATGTAGACACATTAGAAAGGGGCAGCCTGATCCTAGTGTGAATGTAGACACATTAGAGAGGGAGCAGTCTGATCTAGTGTGAATGTAGACACATTAGAGAGGGATCAGCCTGATCCTAGTGTGAATGTAGACACATTAGAGAGGGATCAGCCTGATCCTAGTGTGAATGTAGACACATTTAGAGGGAGCAGCCTGATCCTAGTGTGAATGTAGACACATTAGAGAGGGAGCAGCCTGATCCTAGTGTGAATGTAGACACATTAGAGAGGGAGCAGCCTGATCCTAGTGTGAATGTAGACACATTAGAGAGGGAGCAGCCTGATCCTAGTGTGAATGTAGACACATTAGAGAGGGAGCAGCCTGATCCTAGTGAGAATGTAGACACATTAGAGAGGGAGCAGCCTGATCCTAGTGTGAATGTTGACACATTAGAGAGGGAGCAGCCTGATCCTAGTGTGAATGTTAACACATTAGAGAGGGAGCAGCCTGATTAGAGAGGGAGCAGCCCTAGTGTGAATGTAGACACATTAGAGAGGGAGCAGCCTGATCCTAGTGTGAATGTAGACACATTAGAGAGGGGGCAGCCTGATCCTAGTGTGAATGTAGACACATTAGAGAGGGAGCAGCCTGATCCTAGTGTGAATGTAGACACATTAGAGAGGAGCAGCCTGAGGGACATTAGAGAGGGGCAGATCCTGAATCCTAGAGAGGGAGCAGCCTGTGAATGTAGACACATTAGAGAGGGAGCAGCCTGATCCTAGTGTGAATGTAGACACATTAGAGAGGAGCAGCCTGATCCTAGTGTGAATGTTGACACATTAGAGAGGGAGCAGCCTGATCCTAGTGTGAATGTAGACACATTAGAGAGGGAGCAGCCTGATCCTAGTGTGAATGTAGACACATTAGAGAGGGATCAGCCTGATCCTAGTGTGAATGTAGACACATTTAGAGGGATCAGCCTGATCCACGTGTGAATGTAGACACATTAGAGAGGGAGCAGCCTGAGCCTAGTGTGAATGTAGACACATTAGAGAGGGATCAGTCTGATCCTAGTGTGAATGTAGACACATTAGAGAAGGAGCAGCCTGATCCTAGTGTGAATGTAGACACATTAGAGAGGGATCAGCCTGATCCTAGTGTGAATGTAGACACATTAGAGAGGGAGCAGCCTGATCCTAGTGAGAATGTAGACACATTAGAGAGGGAGCAGCCTGATCCTAGTGTGAATGTTGACACATTAGAGAGGGAGCAGCCTGATCCTAGTGTGAATGTTGACACATTAGAGAGGGAGCAGCTTGATCCTAGTGTGAATGTTAACACATTAGAGAGGGAGCAGCCTGATCCTAGTGTGAATGTAGACACATTAGAGAGGGATCAGCCTGATCCTAGTGTGAATGTAGACACATTAGAGAGGGATCAGCCTGATCCTAGTGTGAATGTAGACACATTAGAGAGGGAGCAGCCTGATCCTAGTAGTGAATGTAGACACATTAGAGAGGGAGCAGCCTGATCCTAGTGTGAATGTAGACACATTAGAGAGGGAGCAGCCTGATAGACCTAGTGAGAATGTAGACACATTAGAGAGGGAGCAGCCTGATCCTAGTGTGAATGTAGACACATTAGAGAGGGAGCAGCCTGATCCTAGTGTGAATGTAGACACATTAGAGAGGGAGCAGCCTGATCCTAGTGTGAATGTAGACACATTAGAGAGGGAGCAGCCTGATCCTAGTGTGAATGTAGACACATTAGAGAGGGAGCAGCCTGATCCTAGTGTGAATGTAGACACATTAGAGAGGGAGCAGCCTGATCCTAGTGAGAATGTAGACACATTAGAGAGGGAGCAGCCTGATCCTAGTGTGAATGTAGACACATTAGAGAGGGAGCAGCCTGATCCTAGTGTGAATGTAGACACATTTAGAGGGATCAGCCTGATCCACGTGTGAATGTTAGACACATTAGAGAGGGAGCAGTCTGATCCTAGTGTGAATGTAGACACATTAGCCTGATCCTAGTGAATGTAGACACATTAGAGAGGGAGCAGCCTGATCCTAGTGTGAATGTTAGACACATTAGAGAGGGATCAGCCTGATCCTAGTGTGAATGTTAGACACATTAGAGAGGGAGCAGCCTGATCCTAGTGTGAATGTAGACACATTGAGAAGCAGCCTGATCCTAGTGTGAATGTTAACACATTAGAGAGGGAGCAGCCTGATCCTAGTGTGAATGTAGACACATTAGAGAGGGAGCAGCCTGATCCTAGTGTGAATGTTAGACACATTAGAGAGGGAGCAGCCTGATCCTAGTGTGAATGTTAGACACATTAGAGAGGGAGCAGCCTGATCCTAGTGTGAATGTAGACACATTAGAGAGGGAGCAGCCTGATCCTAGTGTGAATGTAGACACATTAGAGAGGGAGCAGCCTGATCCTAGTGTGAATGTAGACACATTAGAGAGGGAGCAGCCTGAGCCTAGTGTGAATGTAGACACATTAGAGAGGGATCAGTCTGATAGACACCTAGAGAGGGATCAGTCGTGAATGTAGACACATTAGAGAGGGAGCAGCCTGATCCTAGTGTGAATGTAGACACATTAGAGAGGGAGCAGCCTGATCCTAGTGTGAATGTAGACACATTAGAGAGGGAGCAGCCTGAGCCTAGTGTGAATGTAGACACATTAGAGAGGGGCAGCCTGATCCTAGTGTGAATGTTGACACATTAGAGAGGGAGCAGTCTGATCCTAGTGTGAATGTAGACACATTAGAGAGGGAGCAGCCTGATCCTAGTGAGAATGTAGACACATTAGAGAGGGAGCAGCCTGATCCTAGTGTGAATGTAGACACATTAGAGAGGGAGCAGCCTGATCCTAGTGTGAATGTAGACACATTTAGAGGGATCAGCCTGATCCTCGTGTGAATGTTAACACATTAGAGAGGGAGCAGCCTGATCCTAGTGTGAATGTAGACACATTAGAGAGGGAGCCGCCTGATCCTAGTGTGAATGTTAACACATTAGAGAGGGAGCAGCCTGATCCTAGTGTTAATGTAGACACATTAGAGAGGGATCAGCCTGATCCTAGTGTGAATGTTAACACATTAGAGAGGGAGCAGCCTGATCCTAGTGTTAATGTAGACACATTAGAGAGGGATCAGCCTGATCCTAGTGTGAATGTAGACACATTAGAGAGGGATCAGCCTGATCCTAGTGTGAATGTAGACACATTAGAGAGGGATCAGCCTGATCCTCGTGTGAATGTTAACACATTAGAGAGGGAGCAGCCTGATCCTAGTGTGAATGTAGACACATTAGAGAGGGAGCCGCCTGATCCTAGTGTGAATGTTAACACATTAGAGAGGGAGCAGCCTGATCCTAGTGTGAATGTAGACACATTAGAGAGGGAGCCGCCTGATCCTAGTGTGAATGTTAACACATTAGAGAGGGAGCAGCCTGATCCTAGTGTTAATGTAGACACATTAGAGAGGGATCAGCCTGATCCTAGTGTGAATGTAGACACATTAGAGAGGGATCAGCCTGATCCTAGTGTGAATGTAGACACATTTAGAGGGATCAGCCTGATCCACGTGTGAATGTAGACACATTAGAGAGGGATCAGTCTGATCCTATTGTGAATGTAGACACATTAGAGAAGGAGCAGCCTGATCCTAGTGTGAATGTAGACACATTAGAGAGGGAGCAGCCTGATCCTAGTGTGAATGTAGACACATTAGAGAGGGAGCAGCCTGATCCTAGTGAGAATGTAGACACATTAGAGAGGGAGCAGCCTGATCCTAGTGTGAATGTTGACACATTAAAGAGGGAGCAGCCTGATCCTAGTGTGAATGTTAACACATTAGAGAGGAGCAGCCTGATCCTAGTGTGAATGTAGACACATTAGAGAGGGAGCAGCCTGATCCTAGTGTGAATGTTGACACATTAGAGAGGGAGCAGCCTGATCCTAGTGTGAATGTTAACACATTAGAGAGGGAGCAGCCTGATCCTAGTGTGAATGTAGACACATTAGAGAGGGAGCAACCTGATCCTAGTGTGAATGTAGACACATTAGAGAGGGGGCAGCCTGATCCTAGTGTGAATGTAGACACATTAGAGAGGGATCAGTCTGATCCTCGCGTGAATGTAGACACATTAGAGAGGGGGCAGCCTGATCCTAGTGTGAATGTAGACACATTAGAGAGGGATCAGTCTGATCCTCGCGTGAATGTAGACACATTAGAGAGGGAGCAACCTGATCCTAGTGTGAATGTAGACACATTAGAGAGGGGGCAGCCTGATCCTAGTGTGAATGTAGACACATTAGAAAGGGGGCAGCCTGATCCTAGTGTGAATGTAGACACATTAGAGAGGGATCAGTCTGATCATAGTGTGAATGTAGACACATTAGAGAGGGATCAGCCTGATCCTAGTGTGAATGTAGACACATTAGAGAGGGATCAGCCTGATCCTAGTGTGTATGTAGACACATTTAGAGGGATCAGCCTGATCCTCGTGTGAATGTAGACACATTAGAGAGGGAGCAGCCTGATCCTAGTGTGAATGTAGACACATTAGAGAGGGAGCAACCTGATCCTAGTGTGAATGTAGACACATTTAGAGGGATCAGCCTGATCCACGTGTGAATGTAGACACATTAGAGAGGGATCAGTCTGATCCTATTGTGAATGTAGACACATTAGAGAAGGAGCAGCCTGATCCTAGTGTGAATGTAGACACATTAGAGAGGGATCAGCCTGATCCTAGTGTGAATGTAGACACATTAGAGAGGGAGCAGCCTGATCCTAGTGAGAATGTAGACACATTAGAGAGGGAGCAGCCTGATCCTAGTGTGAATGTTGACACATTAAAGAGGGAGCAGCCTGATCCTAGTGTGAATGTTAACACATTAGAGAGGGAGCAGCCTGATCCTAGTGTGAATGTAGACACATTAGAGAGGGAGCAGCCTGATCCTAGTGTGAATGTTGACACATTAGAGAGGGAGCAGCCTGATCCTAGTGTGAATGTTAACACATTAGAGAGGGAGCAGCCTGATCCTAGTGTGAATGTAGACACATTAGAGAGGGAGCAACCTGATCCTAGTGTGAATGTAGACACATTAGAGAGGGGGCAGCCTGATCCTAGTGTGAATGTAGACACATTAGAGAGGGATCAGTCTGATCCTCGCGTGAATGTAGACACATTAGAGAGGGGGCAGCCTGATCCTAGTGTGAATGTAGACACATTAGAGAGGGATCAGTCTGATCCTCGCGTGAATGTAGACACATTAGAGAGGGAGCAACCTGATCCTAGTGTGAATGTAGACACATTAGAGAGGGGGCAGCCTGATCCTAGTGTGAATGTAGACACATTAGAAAGGGGGCAGCCTGATCCTAGTGTGAATGTAGACACATTAGAGAGGGATCAGTCTGATCATAGTGTGAATGTAGACACATTAGAGAGGGATCAGCCTGATCCTAGTGTGAATGTAGACACATTAGAGAGGGATCAGCCTGATCCTAGTGTGTATGTAGACACATTTAGAGGGATCAGCCTGATCCTCGTGTGAATGTAGACACATTAGAGAGGGAGCAGCCTGATCCTAGTGTGAATGTAGACACATTAGAGAGGGAGCAACCTGATCCTAGTGTGAATGTAGACACATTAGAGAGGGAGCAGCCTGATCCTAGTGTGAATGTAGACACATTAGAGAGGGAGCAGCCTGATCCTAGTGAGAATGTAGACACATTAGAGAGGGAGCAGCCTGATCCTAGTGTGAATGTTGACACATTAGAGAGGGAGCAGCCTGATCCTAGTGTGAATGTTAACACATTAGAGAGGGAGCAGCCTGATCCTAGTGTGAATGTAGACACATTAGAGAGGGAGCAACCTGATCCTAGTGTGAATGTAGACACATTAGAGAGGGGGCAGCCTGATCCTAGTGTGAATGTAGACACATTAGAGAGGGAGCAGCCTGAGCCTAGTGTGAATGTAGACACATTAGAGAGGGATCAGTCTGATCCTCGCGTGAATGTAGACACATTAGAGAGGGAGCAGCCTGATCCTAGTGTGAATGTAGACACATTAGAGAGGGAGCAGCCTGATCCTAGTGTGAATGTTGACACATTAGAAAGGGGGCAGCCTGATCCTAGTGTGAATGTAGACACATTAGAGAGGGAGCAGCCTGATCCTAGTGTGAATGTAGACACATTAGAGAGGGATCAGCCTGATCCTAGTGTGAATGTAGACACATTTAGAGGGATCAGCCTGATCCACGTGTGAATGTAGACACATTAGAGAGGGAGCAGCCTGAGCCTAGTGTGAATGTAGACACATTAGAGAGGGATCAGTCTGATCCTAGTGTGAATGTAGACACATTAGAGAAGGAGCAGCCTGATCCTAGTGTGAATGTAGACACATTAGAGAGGGATCAGCCTGATCCTAGTGTGAATGTAGACACATTAGAGAGGGAGCAGCCTGATCCTAGTGAGAATGTAGACACATTAGAGAGGGAGCAGCTTGATCCTAGTGTGAATGTTAACACATTAGAGAGGGAGCAGCCTGATCCTAGTGTGAATGTAGACACATTAGAGAGGGATCAGCCTGATCCTAGTGTGAATGTAGACACATTAGAGAGGGATCAGCCTGATCCTAGTGTGAATGTAGACACATTAGAGAGGGAGCAGCCTGATCCTAGTAGGAATGTAGACACATTAGAGAGGGAGCAGCCTGATCCTAGTGTGAATGTAGACACATTAGAGAGGGAGCAGCCTGATCCTAGTGTGAATGTAGACACATTAGAGAGGGATCAGCCTTATCCTAGTGTGAATGTAGACACATTAGACAGGGAGCAGCCTGATCCTAGTGTGAATGTAGACACATTAGAGAGGGAGCAGCCTGATCCTAGTGTGAATGTAGACACATTAGAGAGGGATCAGCCTGATCCTAGTGTGAATGTAGACACATTAGAGAGGGATCAGCCTGATCCTAGTGTGAATGTAGACACATTAGAGAGGGAGCAGCCTGATCCTCGTGTGAATGTAGACACATTAGAGAGGGAGCAGCCTGATCCTAGTGTGAATGTAGACACATTAGAGAGGGAGCAGCCTGATCCTAGTGTGAATGTAGACACATTAGAGAGGGATCAGCCTGATCCTAGTGTGAATGTAGACACATTAGACAGGGAGCAGCCTGATCCTAGTGTGAATGTAGACACATTAGAGAGGGAAGGGGACAGATACATATTTCAGGTGTTACATAGAGAGCTGGGCTCAGAGAGAAGAACTATAGGATAGAGAAGGAGGAATGTCTACTGTGATATAAATAAGAGAAGGAGGGAAAGGGAGATGACAGCAGTGATGAAGTAGAACATAGCAATGACTTGACCATCCTCTCCTTTATCTGATCTGATCTCTAACCTCTGTGAACTCTCCTGCTGGGTGACCTCTGACCGCTCCTTTATCTCATCTGATATCTAACCTCTGTGAACTCTCCTGCTGGGTGACCTCTGACCGCTCCTTTATCTGATCTGATCTCTAAACTCTGTGAACTCTCCTGCTAGGTGACCTCTGACCGCTCCTTTATCTCATCTGATCTCTAACCTCTGTGAACTCTCCTGCTGGGTGACCTCTGACCGCTCCTTTATCTCATCTGATCTCTAAACTCTGTGAACTCTCCTGCTGGGTGACCTCTGACCGCTCCTTTATCTGATCTGATCTCTAAACTCTGTGAACTCTCCTGCTGGGTGACCTCTGACCGCTGTGTGTGTGTGTGTGTGTGTGTGTGTGTGTGTGTGTGTGTGTGTGTGTGTGTGTGTGTGTGTGTGTGTGTGTGTGTGTGTGTGTGTGTGTGTGTGTGTGTGTGTGTGTGTGTGTGTGTGTGTGTGTGTGTGTGTGTGTGTGTGTGTGTGTGTGTGTGTGTGTGTGTGTGTGTGTGTGTGTGTGTGTGCGTGCGTGCGTGCGTGCGTGCGTGCGTGCGTGCGTGTGTGTGTGTGTGTGTGGTTGTGGCAGGAGCGGAATATGTGGAATGGTATCAAATATATCAAACTCCGTTCCAGCCATTATTATGAGCCGTCCTCCCCTCAGCAACCTCCACTGGTATGTGTTAAATTATCAAATTCACCTTTGATACATTGGCTAATTGGCTAAACAGAGGCAGGCAAAAATATGGAATCATGTTTTTTTGTCAGTGTAAATTGGGATTAAACAAAGGTCGGACTGTATAATATTGAGAAACAGGTGTTTTGAAACAATTGTGAGACATACATGTAATACATATTTAACTGATAGGCTGTGTTGTATTATGTCTGCTCATGACATCTGGAAAGAAGCTAAGGTGTGTTCCAGTGTGTTGAGAAAGGATTGTGTTTTTCTTTTCAGGTGTTTCATGTGTGTACGTAGTGTATGTAGTGTACATAGTGTATGTAGTGTACGTAGTGTATGTAGTGTATGTAGGGTACGTAGTGTACATAGTGTAGAGTTGTGTATGTAGTATACATAGTGTATGTAGTGTACGTAGTGTATGTAGTGTACGTAGGGTCCGTAGTGTACGTAGTGTACGTAGTGTATGTAGTGTACGTAGTGTATGTGGTGTATGTAGTGTACGTAGTGTATGTAGTGTACATAGTGTATGTGGTGTATGTAGTGTACGTAGTGTATGTAGTGTACATAGTGTATGTAGTGTACGTAGTGTATGTAGTGTATGTAGGGTACGTAGTGTACATAGTGTAGAGATGTGTATGTAGTATACATAGTGTATGTAGTGTACGTAGTGTATGTAGTGTACGTAGTGTCCGTAGTGTACGTAGTGTACGTAGTGTATGTAGTGTACGTAGTGTATGTGGTGTATGTAGTGTACCTAGTGTATGTAGTGTCTGTAGTGTATGTAGTGTCCGTAGTGTATGTAGTGTACGTAGTGTATGTGGTGTATGTAGTGTACGTAGTGTATGTAGTATATGTAGTGTACATGGTGTATGTAGTGTACGTAGTGTATGTAGTGTATGTTGTGTATGTAGTGTACCTTGATGTAGAATGTTTCTACGGTGTGTACTACATGTGCCTAAAGCTTTCACTCTGGTGTGTGTGTGTGTGTGTGTGTGTGTGTGTGTGTGTGTGTGTGTGTGTGTGTGTGTGTGTGTGTGTGTGTGTGTGTGTGTGTGTGTGTGTGTGTGTGTGTGTGTGTGTGTGTGTGTGTGTGTGTGTGTGTCTGTTAGAGTGTGTGTCAGAAACTTTCTCAGCCTACCTAATTTTTGCATGCATGCTCGGAGTCTCTCCTCAAGACCTGACACTCGGTTGTGGAGTTCCTCGTAGTCATAGGCTCCCATCTCCTCCTGGAGCTCGCTTAGAACTGACGTCAGGTTCTGGACCTCCTCCTTAAACTGCAATACCAATTTGGCATCGGCTTTGTACTCCTCCAACACTGGTATCAACGGCCTAATCTCCTCCATTTTCGATTTTATGGCCTGAAAGGATTAAAATAAGCTGGGTTCAGTGTCATGCCTGGAGACAAAAAAGAAAAGACTCCCAAAAAGTTTTTTAAAAAGGAGAAAACACCTATCTAGCCCTGACTACTCTAGCCTGGCCTACACTGACATTCTCTCACAGTAACACAATAGCCCTGTGTGTGTGTGTGTGTGTGTGTGTGTGTGTGTGTGTGTGTGTGTGTGTGTGTGTGTGTGTGTGTGTGTGTGTGTGTGTGTGTGTGTGTGTGTGTGTGTGTGTGTGTGTGTGTGTGTGTGTGTGTGTGTGTGTGTGTGTGTGTACAGTGTACAGTGTGTGTGTACAGTGTACAGTGTGTGTGTACAGTGTACAGTGTGTGTGTACAGTGTACAGTGTGTGTGTACAGTGTGTGTACAGTGTACAGTGTGTGTGTACAGTGTACAGTGTGTGTGTACAGTGTGTGTGTACAGTGTGTTTGTGTGTGTCTGAGCAAACCAATCCTGATGTGTGTTCCACCGTATTGGCGAACAAGCAGAGGCTCTGTCCTGATGCAGACGAGCCGGTACGTTATACACAAGCCCTCAGTACACCAGGAAACAATTGGGAAAGCTCTTTATTGGTCATCATCGTTTAAAATGCAACAGAGTTACATGCTTTTACATGTCACACACAACAAAGGGTTTCAGATTTTATTATCACTAATGTTTATAGGTACGTAGTAGTCTTTAGTAACCAAGTATGCATAGACAAAAACCAAAAGTTAAAAATATTTTATAATAACTGTAAACAACTAATTGTTTTCTTTTGAAAAAGCCTTTTGATGGAAATGTTCTACCAGTAACATGCAGAAATAGATCTGTGGTAGGTAGATAGATAGATAGATAGGTAGGTAGGTAGGTAGGTAGGTAGGTAGGTAGGTAGGTAGGTAGGTAGGTAGGTAGGTAGGTAGGTAGGTAGGTAGGTAGGTAAGTAAGGTAGGGAAGGTAGGGAAGGTAAGTAAGGTAGGGAAGGTAGGGAAGGTAGGGAAGGTAAGTAAGGTAGGGAAGGTAGGGAAGGTAAGTAAGGTAGGGAAGGTAGGTAAGGTAGGGAAGGTAGGGAAGGTAAGTAAGGTAGGGAAGGTAGGGAAGGTAAGTAAGGTAGGGAAGGTAGGTAAGGTAGGGAAGGTAGGTAAGGTAGGGAAGGTAGGGAAGATAAGTAAGGTAGGGAAGGTAGGGAAGGTAAGTAAGGTAGGGAAGGTAGGTAAGGTAGGTAAGGTAGGGAAGGTAGGTAGGGTAGGGAAGGTAGGGAAGGTAGGGAAGGTAAGTAAGGTAGGGAAGGTAGGTAAGGTAGGGAAGGTAGGTAAGGTAGGGAAGGTAAGTAAGGTAGGGAAGGTAGGTAAGGTAGGTAAGGTAAGTAAGGTAGGGAAGGTAGGTAAGGTAGGGAAGGTAGGTAGGGTTGGGAAGGTAGGTAAGTTAGGTAAGGTAAGTAAGGTAGGGAAGGTAGGTAAGGTAGGGAAGGTAGGTAGGGTTGGGAAGGTAGGTAAGGTAGGTAAGGTAGGGAAGGTAGGTAGGGTTGGGAAGGTAGGTAAGGTAGGTAAGGTAAGTAAGGTAGGGAAGGTAGGTAAGGTAGGGAAGGTAGGTAGGGTTGGGAAGGTAGGTAAGGTAGGTAAGGTAAGTAAGGTAGGGAAGGTAGGTAAGGTAGGGAAGGAAGGTAGGGTTGGGAAGGTAGGTAAGGTAGGGAAGGTAGGGAAGGTGGGTAAGGTAGGTAAGGTAGGTAAGGTAGGTAAGGTAGGGAAGGTAGGTAGGGTTGGGAAGGTAGGTAAGGTAGGTAAGGTAAGTAAGGTAGGGAAGGTAGGTAAGGTAGGGAAGGTAGGTAGGGTTGGGAAGGTAGGTAAGGTAGGTAAGGTAGGGAAGGTAGGGAAGGTGGGTAAGGTAGGTAAGGTAGGTAAGGTAGGTAAGGTAGGGAAGGTAGGTAGGGTTGGGAAGGTAGGGAAGGTAGGTAGGGTTGGCTGGTTGGTTGGTTATTTGGGAAAGGGGTAGGTGGGGTTTCATGTAGGTAGAGTGGGCTGGTTGGTTATTTGAGAAAGGGGTGGGTGGGGTTTCAGGAATGGTAGAGAGGGCTGGTTGGTTATTTGAGAAAGGGGTATGAGGGGTTTCAGGTAGGTAGAGTGGGCTGGTTGGTTATTTGAGAAAGGGGTAGGTGGGGTTTCAGGTAGGTAGAGTGGGCTGGTTGGTTATTTGAGAAAGGGGTGGGTGGGGTTTCAGGAATGGTAGAGAGGGCTGGTTGGTTATTTGAGAAAGGGGTGGGAGGGGTTTCAGGTAGGTAGAGTGGGCTGGTTGGTTATTTGAGAAAGGGGTGGGTGGGGTTTCAGGAATGGTAGAGTGGGCTGGTTGGTTATTTGAGAAAGGGGTGGGTGGGGTTTCAGGTAGGTAGAGTGGGCTGGTTGGTTATTTGAGAAAGGGGTGGGTGGGGTTTCAGGTAGGTAGAGCTGGCTGGTTGGTTATTTGGGAAAGGGGTGCGTGGAGTTTCTTAGTAGTAGTACTAATGGTGCGAAAGGTAAATCATGAACGCTCGTAAATCTCGCAGTACTGTGGTAGCCCAGTTCAGGTGGAACATGAGATTGACCTGCCTCTTCTTCTCTCTTTACATGTCCTAAAGTTAGCCCTGCAAGCAAGAAAATAACATACTGTTGACATCTAGCTCACTAACCTATCTAAGAGACACAGAACAACACACACTGGATTAGAGAGTATGTTAAGCATGCTTTGATTTTGCACTCATGATATGAATGTGGGAGGCATGCATTGGAAATGTAGACACTCAGTCAGGGATGCAGGGGGTGGAAATAATTGTTTTGTGATTGATACTGCTGTTAATGTTGAGACTACAATACATGCTGAATTTCAGTCTATCATCATTAGACAGGTAACTGGAGAGGAGTGGGAAAATGGATCTACAGTATTTGTCTGAGTGCCAGCAAACTTACATCAATGTGCATGTAGCTTCTGACTATGGGTGTGCTCGTACATTTAATCTGGAGTGCCAGAGTGCGCTCTGGGCGTTCATAAATTGAGAGCGTTGTCAGATTGTACATTAGAAAATTCAGAGCGGTTCGCCCCCGGAGCGTTCAGAGCGCACACTGGATGCTCTGGTCGAGGAGTAGGGTTGATCCGAGCGATCACAACGGCAGTCAGGCACCGAAGCTAACTGGCTAACGTTGGATAGCTTGATAGCTACTTCCAGACACAAACTAGTCAACACCTCACTCTGACCATTTTACTCGCCCTCGCAGAGCTGTTTAGGCTGTTTACATGTTATCCAGAGTGTTGATGACTGTAACTGTGCGGCTGGCATCAATTTAATTACGCTTTTTTGCCGACGTTTACTGACACCGCCATATTCAACGGGTGTTGAGCTTTCGTAAATTCATCCGTTTTTCTGGGCACTGGCGAGGTGCTCTAAATCGGAGTAGATAGCCAGAGTGAATTTACGATCGCTCCCTATGTGGTTTTAAAAGTTAGTTGTGACTTACTGGTAAATCTACTACCCTCTCTCATTGATTAGTTCAATCAATCAACCAATCAACCGATCAACCAATCAATCAATCAAAGAATGTGTGGTGCTAAATTGGCATTGATGATAATAATTCTAAAGGCAGGAGAGGGAGGAGGAGGAGGAGGAGGAGGAGGAGGAGGAGGAGGAGGAGGGAGGAGGAGGAGGAGGAGGAGGAGGAGGAGGAGGAGGAGGAGGAGGAGGAGGAGGAGGAGGAGGAGGAGGAGGAGGAGGAGGAGGAGGAGGAGGAGGAGGAGGAGGAGGAGGAAAGGAGGAAGGAAGGTGAGCCAAGCAATGAATGAATATCTGGTTGATGATAGTTTTTGCATGTGCCCACTGAATTGTCCAATATCCCTCCAGCTCATACCCCAGAATTAATTATGGTTACTAGTGTTATTAGTAGTAGTACTAGTGTTATTAGTAGTACTACTAGTGTTATTAGTAGTACTACTAGTGTTATTAGTAGTAGTACTAGTGTTATTAGTAGTAGTACTAGTGTTATTAGTAGTAGTACTAGTGTTATTAGTAGTAGTACTAGTGTTATTAGTAGTAGTACTAGTGTTATTAGTAGTAGTACTAGTGTTATTAGTAGTAGTACTAGTGTTATTAGTAGTAGTACTAGTGTTATTAGTAGTACTACTAGTGTTATTAGTAGTAGTACTAGTGTTATTAGTAGTAGTACTAGTGTTATTAGTAGTAGTACTAGTGTTATTAGTAGTAGTACTAGTGTTATTAGTAGTAGTACTAGTGTTATTAGTAGTAGTACTAGTGTTATTAGTAGTAGTACTAGTGTTATTAGTAGTAGTACTAGTGTTACTAGTAGTAGTACTAGTGTTATTAGTAGTAGTACTAGTGTTATTAGTAGTAGTACTAGTGTTATTAGTAGTAGTACTAGTGTTACTAGTAGTAGTACTAGTGTTATTTGTAGTAGTACTAGTGTTATTAGTAGTAGTACTAGTGTTATGAGTAGTACTACTAGTGTTATTAGTAGTAGTACTAGTGTTATTAGTAGTAGTACTAGTGTTATTAGTAGTAGTACTAGTGTTATTAGTAGTAGTACTAGTGTTATTAGTAGTAGTACTAGTGTTATTAGTAGTAGTACTAGTGTTATTAGTAGTAGTACTAGTGTTATTATTAGTAGTACTCGTGTTATTAGTAGTAGTACTAGTGTTATTAGTAGTAGTACTAGTGTTATTAGTAGTAGTACTAGTGTTATTAGTAGTAGTACTAGTGTTATTAGTAGTAGTACTAGTGTTATTAGTAGTACTACTAGTGTTATTAGTAGTAGTACTAGTGTTATTAGTAGTAGTACTAGTGTTATTAGTAGTAGTACTAGTGTTATTAGTAGTAGTACTAGTGTTATTAGTAGTAGTACTAGTGTTATTAGTAGTAGTACTAGTGTTATTAGTAGTAGTACTAGTGTTATTAGTAGTAGTACTAGTGTTATTAGTAGTAGTACTAGTGTTACTAGTAGTAGTACTAGTGTTATTAGTAGTAGTACTAGTGTTATTAGTAGTAGTACTAGTGTTATTAGTAGTAGTACTATTGTTACTAGTAGTAGTACTAGTGTTATTAGTAGTAGTACTAGTGTTATTAGTAGTAGTACTAGTGTTATTAGTAGTAGTACTAGTGTTATTAGTAGTAGTACTAGTGTTATTAGTAGTAGTACTAGTGTTATTAGTAGTAGTACTAGTGTTATTAGTAGTACTACTAGTGTTATTAGTAGTAGTAGTAGTGTTATTAGTAGTAGTACTAGTGTTACTAGTAGTAGTACTAGTGTTATTAGTAGTAGTACTAGTGTTATTAGTAGTAGTACTAGTGTTATTAGTAGTAGTACTAGTGTTATTAGTAGTAGTACTAGTGTTATTAGTAGTAGTACTAGTGTTATTAGTATTACTACTAGTGTTATTAGTAGTAGTACTAGTGTTATTAGTAGTAGTACTAGTGTTACTAGTAGTAGTACTAGTGTTATTAGTAGTAGTACTAGTGTTATTAGTAGTAGTACTAGTGTTATTAGTAGTAGTACTAGTGTTATTAGTAGTAGTACTAGTGTTATTAGTAGTAGTACTAGTGTTATTAGTAGTAGTACTAGTGTTAGTGGAAATGGTAGTTGCGGTTGTAATAACGGTTACAAGCCAATTTTGTTGTGGAGGAAGAAGAATGTTTATTTAGATATTGGATCCAAAACCTTCCTATCAAAAGTCCTAAATCCCGGGTGTGTGGTTAATTTTGATACAGTCCTGATACATTACAACTCAGAGCTGTTCCTAGGGACTATAGAAAACACTCTAGGTGAGGTTGGTGATGCTGAACCATCCAAAAGGAAATATGCAGCACACCTGTGGTTCAATCTCAACACTCATTCATTAACCAGTAATTAAATACAGATAATAGATAAGTATTGAAATTGCATTTTTGAGTGCTCTCTGTTGATAATCTGCGAGGATCCAGCATCGAAGTATCTTTTCAAATAACTTTAGAATAAGAATGTTGTTGATTATCATCTGATACTGGACCATATCCTGAGTGGGCCGTGGGCACACACAAAAACCCATCCGTGGAGGGTGGAGGTGGTTGTGTCAGATGAGTGGCAGTGGTCATGGTGATAGCCCCATAGCCCCAGCAGGGTGGGTTTAGGTGTGCTGGGCTGCTGCTGTACCTTGTATTGCTTGGCGATGTTCTGCTTGTGGTTCTCCTCCACCTGTCTGAACTTAGTCTCCAGACCTCTCAGCTGCACCTCCATCTTCTCCACGTACTGCAGGTCTCTCTGGGTCCGCTGGTCCAGCACCTGGATGGACTGGGTCATGTTCTGGACCTATCGCAGGGGAGATCAGGGAGACATAGAAATGGGCATGAGTACACTCAATATGGCCACCGATTCATCCATCACAGAACATTGGCTTGAATGGGGATGCCCATTCTAGAAATTATATTTCTATAGCATGGGCTCATAGTCTGTGATGTTGAACAGGTTGAGGCAGGGTGCTGCTCCCATAGCTTGTCTGGTCCGGGGATGCTGTCCATGTGTCTGTGTTTGTGTGAGTGCATGCTTGGGCTGCTGTCCAGGATGGGGGGGTGGTCGCGGTCTGTGAGGTAAGACGTGACAGGTCATTAGTGTTGCTGTGGACATTGTGTCACCATAGTTACCTTCTCCAGTAGCTGCCTCAGCTGTTTGGTGCGGGCGTCTCGTGAACACATGGACTGCTGCGGTGCCACCACAGTGCACACACACCTCCCCTCACTGTCCTGGGCTGAACTGTACACCTGCCATGACTCCTCTGGGTTCGCTGGCAACACCTGGAAGAGAGAGATGGAGGGAAGGATGGACAGAGAAAGGGAAAAAGGGAGCGAGAGATTCAGAAGCAAGAAAGAAAGTGATGTTACATAAAGTGGGAAAGAAGAGGACGAAAGAGAGAGAAAACAGGAGAGTGTTTGAGAGAGGTGAGAGGTGAGAGGTGAGAGGTGAGGAAGGGATAAAAAGAGATGAGGGGATGAAAGGAAAAAAATAAGAGAAAACAGATGAGAAAAGAGAATAACAAAAGCATTCATCCTATAATCCAATTGTCAGGGATTTGTTGAATAAAGTATTGTACCCCATCCCTCCTCGCCTGCTCTCTGACTGAATATGCTTATCTTAGCAGTACGTTTCAATCACACGGTGTATGCTCGTGGTGACGTGTCGCACCCGTTGGAGTGGTGGAGTGGAGTCGTGTGTTAAACCCTCACTACTACATAGATACAGCCAGAGCTTACATAATGTCAGTCTGTCTGTGGGATGCACACGCACGCAGGATTGCGCACGGCGCCATCTGGCCATGATGAGAACCGTTAAACTCCTCCCGCCCTGCTCCAGCAAATTATAGCATGCCATCAGAGGGGAACGGCAGCCTATCGAACTGGTCGAGACTTGTCCAAATACCCATCTATGTACATTATCAAAGTTATTGGTGGCTAATTATAAAACAACACGAATAGAAGGTGTGAGATTGTCAAAACTAAACAATCAACACAGTCCAATCAGTCCACATTGAGATTAGGCTAAGACTGGCTGTAGTGGCTCTTCCCTCCTTTTCAGTCTCTTAAAACAGAGAATATCTGCCTGATTCATCTGAAATATTAGCACTTCCATTACCACTGTACATAAACGCCAACAGCATCCTGATCCTGAATCGACACACTCATCCACAATCTATTGTTTCACTGTAGCCTACACCATGACCATCCTATTTCAATAGTGAACATTGATCTAAGTGCATTATGATGTTTTTGACGCACTACTGAGAGTCATAGGATATAGGATATAGTGCTTGGATACTGTTTTAGTCATCCCTGTACATACTATCCTATAAATTCACCAAAAATGTACTTAAAATGTGGTAAATGAATTGAAAATAAAACGATGTGAATGTTTAAAACCAACTGGAAACATTCACTTCACAGGGGCATTGAGTGAATATAGTGACACGGTGGATGATGGATTACTAGGGAGAGTATGTACTGTAGTACTCTACTACACTAGCTTATCCAGTCATTACGACTATATCACCATGAAAGGCAAGTTCGTTTGGAGGAATCTTTTATCAATAATCCCGCGGGAGTACAGATTAGATAGAGAAAGCAAAGCACTCCACCCGACTGATCTTCATTACTATGTAATAACGCAACATTTTATCCATCTGATCATCACATAATAAACTAAAATGACTATGTAGGCACGGGGATCTTTATTCATTATAGTACAGCTTTTACATTTTTATTTTTTTAACCTTTATTTAACCAGGCAAGTCAGTTAAGAACACATTCTTATAAATTCTTACATTGAAGTAGATAGTACTGTTTTTTTTATGACTCTATTGAAATAGTATATGTCGTGATCCAATAGCTTTTTGCCAAAAATGTAACCCATGAAGGCGTGGGTTTTATGAATGGTTTCATAGTCAACCTTAATACGTAAAATATCTTACAAAGTATGAGACGATTTATATTTCATTATAATCATAACAATTTACTTTGATTAACCAAAAAGTCAGAATGTGCTTGACAAAGACACAAGAAGACAAGATGCAATATGCCCCGCGTAATAAAATGACCTTTTTTTCCCTGGTGCGCCCTTCATTCGATAATCAGAGACCCCGCTGAACGGAGGTTGCCTGGCTGCCGGGGACAAAGAGGAACCCAGCTGACTTCACTGGAAAGGTCTGGATGCGAAATTTCATTTTCACAAAATGTTTACCTTGCAGCGTTTTATCAATGGCAGCATCCAAACAAACTCATTGTCGCTCTCCGTCTCCACCGCGCGCCCTTGTTCTCCTCCACCTCTCACAATGCAGCGCGCTCCCACGCCCCTCCTCGAACACACATTAGGATACAACAAGACTATCTCGCTCCCCGTCTCTGTATCTAGCCCGCGAGTGATCAACATGAGAGGCGATATTAATCATGCATCTGAAATTCGATTTTCTCTAAGATCTGACAAGCATCCAGGCGCTGAAAACATAAGCAGCACAACATAAATACTAGTGACCCTGTCAAGCAACACATATGATATTTTGGTGGAGGCAATAGCCTAGTAGGCCTAAATAAACTTTTAATAATTCATTAACCAACCAAATTAAATCCTCCAGCCAGGTAAAAATTGGTAGCAAAACCAGTAATTGTTTATGCAGACAAAATGAACCCGCGGGAAGCGTAAAGTAGCGGTGCCACTTACTCCGGTGCTCCTGTCCGGGTAGCCTGCCCTCTCCGCGGTGAGCTTGGTGGTGTTGAGCCCAACTAGAGAGGGCAGAGTCTGCGACATCCAGTTCGTGATCATCGCCATGGTGCTCAGCACAACGCCGATCTTCAACAACGGCACCGACATCTCTGCACTCTGCGTTTAACCCAAACCAGCTTCATTCTATTGGTGCACAATCCGGCGAGAAACGAGCAAGGCAATCCATGTTGCCTAGTGAAGCCATAGCCTTCTGGTGTACCACCCGTAGCCCCGATTTGGTCGGTTGTTCCTTGGACATCACTGGTGAAAGGCTAAAGGGTTCGGAGTTTGGAAAAAGCCCGCAGGTTTGGATCAGGTTAATGATAATAAACCCTCGATGTCGAATCTGACAGTCCCGAAAGCCGGGAGAAAGTGTGATTGAGGAGCGGTTCAGAGAGAAAATAAAATGTATCTGGATGGGTATCTCTTTCTCTCTCTGTGCTGTCCCGCGCTCTGGTGGTGTTCCCGTTCTCCGTTCCTCTTTAGTTCACGCCCTCCGTCCGCCTCCTGCCTCGCGCGCTCCTTGATTAAGTGCAGTGAATACACACAGGCTGTTCCAAAAGGCTGAGGGAGGGAGGAGATGCCTACGGATCTATGGCAGCACGAGCAACGCGCAACGGTGATGTCAGCCAGGTTCGTCTTGCCTGCTGCTCGAGACGCCCTTCCCCGTGTCACCGGGGGTCGGTGGCTGCCTGGCTGGTATTATGTCGGATTGCGAGTTATTATCCCCGGGGGGATTGAGCAAAGAGCAGTTTCGGGTAAGGTCGCGCCACTCGTCCGGTTGTAAGAAGCTGAGTGCTTCATTTTCTAGGCCGGGCAGGTGATATTTTTCTCACCCCACCCCCGTGGAGCGCGAGCTGTTGGGGTACGGAGAATAACTCAACTTGACGTTAATTTAATGAACAACCCCATGTATTAAAGTCCGTTATTATTTGATTTAATGAAGGTGAGCTAGGCAATAAGGATCATATATAGATATATATGGGGCGGTAGGTAGCCTGGTGGTCAGCCTAGTGGTTAGTGCGTTGGGCCAGTAACCGAAAGGTTGGTGCATCGAATCCCCGAACGGACAAGGCACCATCTGTCCTTCTGCTCCTGAACAAGGAAGTTAACCTACTGTTCCTACTGTAGGCCGTAATTGTAAATAAGAATTTGTTCTTCACTGGTTTGCTTTGTTAAATAAAAACATATACACGCATAATAGGGCATGCAATATGGATAACGGCAACGTATCATCCCAAATGCATTAATACACGTCAAAAATTTTATGTCTTTATTTAAAAAATCCCGACACCTGTCATCATCAGCACTGCATTCGAGTATAAAATAAAATTGAAGAGATGTATGGCCTATGTGAAATACTCTGGCGCCATCATGCGGCTGCTTTCGGTATTGCTTGTAAACCAAAGGGACAGTAGTCATAATATTGTTCTTAAATAGCCGCGCGACATCACATGAATGTCACAACCCAATTTAAATGTGTTTGAATAAATGCGTCACCAAAGGCTTTCTGAAGGTGTTACACGCAAACATAACAACATTCATGTTCAGCTGGATTATGGATCTCTCTGTCTCTCAACCCACCCATGAGTTTCTGTATTATACTTGGTTTGGAGGATACTGGATGAACACCAGAAAGTGTGAGAGAGACCATGAGAGACTTGAAGAATGAAGATCACGAAGAAAAATCACAAGTGAACTCATACCCCTTTAAGAAATCTACCACACCAGAATTGCCACAACACCAAAATGACACACCAGGGCCCATATTCCCAAAGCACTCAGAGTATGAGTGCTGATCCAAGATGACATGGACAGGGATACCTGGCCCTAGGTCAGCACTCATACTCTGAGACGCTTTATGAATACGGGCCCAATACCTGTCCACTTCTTATCTCCCATCACCTTGTGAATATTTTCAATCGTCCCTTTAATAATTAGAATCATTTTACTCAATACATTTTTGAATTACAAAGCAAAGCAAATCTTTCTCATGGAAAAATTATGAAGAATCAGAGCCCCGAGCAGTGCACTGAGCAGAGCACCAAGCAGAGCACCAACAGAGCACCAAACAGAGCACCAAGCAGAGCACCAAACAGAGCACCAACAGAGCACCAAGCACAGCACCAAACAGAGCACCAAGCACAGCACCAAACAGAGCACCAAGCAGAGCACCGAACAGAGCACCGAACAGAGCACCGAACAGAGCACCAAACAGAGCACCAAACAGAGCACCAACAGAGCACCAACAGAGCACCAACCAGAGCACCAACAGAGCACCAAACAGAGCACCAAGCACAGCACCAAACAGAGCACCAACCAGAGCACCGAACAGAGCACCAAGCAGAGCACCAACCAGAGCACCGAACAGAGCACCAAACAGAGCACCAAGCACAGCACCAAACAGAGCACCAAGCAGAGCACCAAACAGAGCACCAACCAGAGCACCAAACAGAGCACCAAGCAGAGCACCGAACAGAGCACCAACCAGAGCACCAAGCACAGCACCAAACAGAGCACCAAGCAGAGCACCGAACAGAGCACCAAGCAGAGCACCAAACAGAGCACCAAGCAGAGCACCGAACAGAGCACCAAGCACAGCACCAAACAGAGCACCAAGCAGAGCACCGAACAGAGCACCAAG
This sequence comes from Oncorhynchus gorbuscha, assembly GCF_021184085.1. Classification (NCBI taxonomy): domain Eukaryota; kingdom Metazoa; phylum Chordata; class Actinopteri; order Salmoniformes; family Salmonidae; genus Oncorhynchus; species Oncorhynchus gorbuscha. The sequence goes on along the minus strand of NC_060183.1, from coordinate 67,527,340 downwards.
CAGAGCACCGAACAGAGCACCAAGCAGAGCACCAAGCAGAGCACCGAACAGAGCACCAAGCAGAGCACCGAACAGAGCACCAAGCAGAGCACCGAACAGAGCACCAAGCAGAGCACCAAGCAGAGCACCGAACAGAGCACCAACCAGAGCACCAAGCACAGCACCAAACAGAGCACCAACAGAGCACCAAGAACAGAGCACCAAGCAGAGCACCAAACAGAGCACCAAGCAGAGCACCGAACAGAGCACCAAGCACAGCACCAAGCAGAGCACCGAACAGAGCACCAAGCAGAGCACCAAGCAGAGCACCGAACAGAGCACCAAGCAGAGCACCGAACAGAGCACCAAGCAGAGCACCGAACAGAGCACCAAGCAGAGCACCGAACAGAGCACCAAGCAGAGCACCAAGCAGAGCACCAACAGAGCACCAACAGAGCACCAAGCAGAGCACCGAACAGAGCACCAAACAGAGCACCAAGCACAGCACCAAACAGAGCACCAAGCAGAGCACCGAACAGAGCACCAAGCAGAGCACCTAACAGAGCACCAAGCAGAGCACCGAACAGAGCACCAAGCAGAGCACCTAACAGAGCACCAAGCAGAGCACCGAACAGAACATTAGAATACTTGTTTAGTTCTCCACCTGTAGGCTTAGCTGTAATACTGCAAGTTATTACATCAAGACCCCAAATATCCACAGTGCAATATGGGCTACTTCTGTTCTCGCAGTAATGCAATATGCTGATATAAATAAAAGACTCTCTCTCACCTTCACTCTATTTCCCCTTCCCTTTCCCACTCTCCCATTCTCTCTCACCTTCTCTCTATTTCCCCTTCCCTTTCCCACTCTCCCATTCTCTCTCACCTTCACTCTATTTCCCCTTCCCTTTCCCACTCTCCCATTCTCTCTCACCTTCACTCTATTTCCCCTTCCCACTCTCCCATTCTCTCTCACCTTCACTCTATTTCCCCTTCCCTTTCCCACTCTCCCATTCTCTCTCACCCCTCTGTATCTTCTCTTTCCCTCTCTCCCATTCTCTCTCACCTTCACTCTGAGTTTCCCTTCCCTGTCCCACCCCCATTCTCTCTCACCTTCACTCTATTTCCCCTTCCCTTTCCCACTCTCCCCCTCTCACTCTATTTATCTTTCTCTTCCCTCTCTCACCTTCACTCTATTTCCCCTTCCCTTTCTCTCCCATTCTTTCAGCTTCTCTCTGTCCCACCCCCATTCTCTCTCACCTTCACTCTATTTCCCCTTCCCTTTCCCACTCTCCCCCTCTGTATCTGTCTCTTTCTCTCTCTTACTCTCGCTCTCTCTGAGTTTCTCTCTCCGTCCCCCTTCTCTCTCAACCTTTCTCAGTGTACAGAACACAGCAGTTGTGACTCTGCAGGACAATTTGAGGTAACAGAGGGGGTCAGTTCACCGCTGTGCCTGCCCTCTACTGCCCTGCCCTGTCGATCCCAGCTCAATCCAACCCATCCCTTTCCTGCCCTGACCTCTTCTCCCCTGCCCAGCTCTGCTCACCCCAGCCCAGGGCCATCTCAACTCTGCCAGTCAGTTAGCATATCAGTACTAAGCACTAATATTCTACACTAACACTCTCTGGGACGATTTCCCCAACAGAAATTAAGCCTAGACCTTGAGCATGGTTTTTAGTCCATGACTAAGCTTAATCTGTGTCCGGGAAGCCCTCCCCCTGACCCTCCCCATGGACAGATCAGCTAATAGGGGATAAATCAGGGGACCAGATCAGTCAGTGGAGGACTGCACAGTCTTGTCATGCTTGGCTGACTATTTCACAGAGAGAGACATGTTTATAGGATAAACGTAAAAGGACAATATGGCCATTTCAGATCGTCTATGTGTACAACTGAAAAAGTACAGTTTAACATATGTACACTAGTACAACTCTGTGATGATAACTAACTTTCAGAGTTTCACTTGCATTGGTTTATGAATAAATCAAATCCAAGTTGTCAATCACAGCATAATGCAATGCAGCTGCAGACACTCCATCTTTCTCTCTTTCACAAGAACTGAATTGATTATAGTGTAAACTTTTCATTATAAACACCTATTTTTCTCTCTCTTCTAGCGGGTGTAGCGGGCTTGAAGCTTTCAGGGAGCTGCCACGGGAACAGCTGGCCCTTCTCTACATACCTGACAACATAAACCAACAACAACAACAAACACTCACTATAGGATTTCTGCTTCAAAAACATGTTCATTAAGAAACACAACAAATACTTCCCACACTAGCTATGCTTCAAACATGAAGGAATTCTGGAATAAATACTGCCCAGATCCTCAATAAGGTCTGACTGCGGCCCAAGACCAGGATAACTCCAGGGATGAACCGCCCAGGAAAACCAATCCCCCTTGTCGCCGTCAAACCCTTCTCCACATAGTAGCTATGCTCTGAATACATGTTCATTTAAAAACTCTGGCACACATACTGCTCTAGGGGTCTGATGTGTATGCTAATATAATGATGTGTATGCTAATATAATGGCGTGTATGCTAATACAATGACGTGTATGCTAGTATAATGACCTGTATGCTAATATAATGACGTGTATGCTAATATAATGTATGCTAATATAATGACGTGTATGCTAATATAATGACGTGTATGCTAATATAATGACGTGTATGCTAGTATAATGACGTGTATGCTAATATAATGACGTGTATGCTAAATATAATGCTAGTATAACGTGTATGCTAATATAATGACGTGTATGCTAATATAATGACGTGTATGCTAATATAATGACTTGTGCTAATATAATGACGTGTATGCTATATAATGACGTGTATGCTAATATATATGACGTGTATGCTAATATAATGACGTGTATGCTAGTATAATGTATGCTAATATAATGACTTGTATGCTAATATAATGACGTGTATGCTAATATAATGACGTGTATGCTAATATAATGACGTGTATGCTAGTATAATGACGTGTATGCTAATATAATGACGTGTATGCTAATATAATGACGTGTATGCTAATATAATGACGTGTATGCTAATATAATGACGTGTATGCTAATATAATGACGTGTATGCTAATATAATGACGTGTATGCTAATATAATGACGTGTATGCCAATATAATGACGTAAAGGATGTGGTGGATCATCTGATGTGTTTAAGGTAGAACATCTGTCAAGATGTGAGGACGGATGTTGGTTATATTGCCTGAAGAATTGACAGCCAGTGTGTGTGTGTGTGTGTGTGTGTGTGTGTGTGTGTGTGTGTGTGTGTGTGTGTGTGTGTGTGCGTGCGTGCGTGTGTGTGTGTGTGTGTGTGTGTGTGTGTGCCTGTCTGTCTGTCTGTGCCTTTGTGTGTGTGTCTTTGTGTGGCTGAGAGAAAGTGAGTGTGTACATGAGTGTGTGATGGAGAGAAACAGAGAGAGAGATAAAACGACAGAGACAGAAAGATGATGTCCATCATTGTGACTTGTTGTTGTTGTGCTCCAGACCACAGCACCTGACACAAATCATCCTCCACAGTTTACAGTAGAAATAATACATTTCATTTCAGTGCATAATGCAGACCATGTCTCTCCAACCTGTTTCTGCAGAGCTACAGTCCTGTTGGTTTTCACCTCAACCCTAATCTAGTGCATCTGATTCTAATAATTAGTTGGTTGATAAGCTGAATCAGGATACAACTGGGGTTTGAGGGAAAATCTACAGGAGGGTATCTCTCCAGGAAGAGGGTTAGAGAGTCCTGCTGTAGACTAAGGACAGTGAAATAACACAGATTGATCTGTACACTGGCCACCTCAGTGACATCTCCTAAATACTTGTACATTCCTCTAAAATAAAACAATAGCCTGCAGTGGCAATGACATCTGTATCTGTCCAGGCTGTAGGGGTAAAAGTGAAGTGGGGTGACATAAATCATCACCTCTAGAGCAAGTTATGTTGAAACAGAATCTGTTCAATAAATGTGAGTCTGGCTTTGATCACAAAGAAATGTGCTGCACTTTCTATCTCTGCTCTGTTCTCTTTCTCTCTCTCTCTCTCTTTCTCTCTCTCTTTCTCTCTCTCTCTCTCTCTCTCTTTCTATCTCTCTCTTTCTATCTCTGCTCTGTTCTGTTCTCTTTCTATCTCTGCTCTGTTCTCTTTCTCTCTCTCTCTTTCTATCTCTGCTCTGTTCTATTCTCTTTCTATCTCTGCTCTGTTCTCTTTCTCTCTCTCTCTCTCTCTCTCTCTCTTTCTATCTCTGCTCTGTTCTATTCTCTTTCTATCTCTGCTCTGTTCTCTTTCTCTCTCTCTCTTTCTCTCTCTCTCTTTCTATCTCTGCTCTGTTCTATTCTCTTTCTATCTCTGCTCTGTTCTCTTTCTCTCTCTCTCTTTGTCTCTCTCTCTTTCTATCTCTGCTCTGTTCTATTCTCTTTCTATCTCTGCTCTGTTCTGTTCTCTTTCTATCTCTGCTCTGTTCTCCCCCCCTCTCTCTCTTTTGCTCTCTCTCTTTCTTACTATTTTTTCTTTATCTCGCTCTCTCTCTGTCCCTCTCACACACTCTCTCTGTCTATCTCCAACCCTTATTTCTCTGTCTTTATCCCCAATCTCTCTTACTCTGACTCTTTCCAAAACACCTAATTTCCCTCTACCTCGGCATCCTTGAGTGTGATGTGTGTGGTGTTTGATGTTGTAAGGGCTCTGTTGTCGGTTAAGCTATAAATAGTGCTCCAGGGTGAGTATTATAGTGGTTCTGATAATGCTGGAGGCCGGTGGAGGTTGAGGCTGTAGCCACGGTGAGTATTATAGTGGTGCTGATAATGCTGGAGGCCGGTGGGGGTTAAGGCTGTAGCTACAGTGAGTATTATAGTGGTTTTGATAATGCTGGAGGCCGGAGGGGGTTGAGGCTGTAGCCACAGTGAGTATTATAGTGGTTCTGATAATGCTGGTGGCTGGAGGGGGTTGAGGCTGTAGCCACAGTGAGTATTATAGTGGTTCTGATCATGCTGGAGGCCGGTGGGGGTTGATGCTGTAGCCACAGTGAGTATTATAGTAGTTCTGATAATGCTGGAGGCCGGAGGGGGTTGAGGCTGTAGCCACAGTGAGTATTATAGTGGTTCTGATCATGCTGGAGGCCGGAGGGGGTTGAGGCTGTAGCCACAGTGAGTATTATAGTGGTTCTGATCATGCTCGAGGCCAGTGGGGGTTAAGGCTGTGGCCACGGTGAGTATTATAGTGGTTCTGATAATGCTGGAGGCCGGTGGGGGTTGAGGCTGTAGCCACAGTGAGTATTATAGTGGTTCTGATAATGCTGGAGGCTGGTTGGGGTTGAGGCTGTGGCCAGATATTGACTGACCTTGTTACAAATCACATCCATCCAAAATGCTCACGCACAGTCACACACTCAAACACACGCATGCAATCATATAAACACACACACACACATGTACACACACACCAATGCCATCCAGGGCCACAAACTACAGTGTCAACCAAGCCCCTTACAGACAACATGCAGCACCCAAACTGTATAATGCAGGATGAAGTCCAACCTCGTATGCCTTTTCCTCTTCAATCAAGGAGATCAGAAGGGCAACATGTACAACAGAATCAGCATTACTGAGAGCTCAGCACAGTGTTTGTGTCACAGTGTTATAGGGAGACTACAGTGATGTGTTGGTCATGGTGAAAGATGCATGGGAGAGATGAGGGCAAGCAGAGTGTCTATGTGTTTTGTGGGGTCAGCTATTTCTCTCTGAGGCTGTGTGATGTACAAAACACACACCTCACTTGGCACCGACGTCAGTCCAACAACATCCTCTGAGTGATATTTTTACAGAGCTGTCCATTAACATGAATCCAATCTGAAACAAAGTACATGTTGAGGCCTGGGGTTGAATTTGTATTAAAAGGGTTTAAAAGAAATAGATAGAATATTGTGTGGTTGATGATTGTACATTTGGGAAATAGATTTCCGAATAATGGACATGTTGACCGAATGATTATGTTGAACTAATGCCAATTTGTTTTGGTAGCCTGATGTTAGCTTGTTTATGCACAGGGGGACAGGAATGAACGGTATGTCTGTGGGAATGAACAGATACACCTGTAGTTTGGTGAGGCCATTTTAAATATATATACATATATCTTTTTTAATTTTAAAAATATCTGAGCAACCCTTTACGTAAACATTTGTGCTATACTTTTGGGAATGAACTTTGAACTGTAGGGTTAACTGTGCACACCATCGTTTCACAGATTGCTGGTGATTAAGACATTTGACAATAGAACAGCACTTGACTATATTCTTCAATTACATTATCAACCATTACGGCCTTGGATACTTCTTAGGTGATTGGACTGATATGTCGGGGTGGATAATCGTTCATGCCAGACCAATCAAATTTTATTTGCTTGGTTAGAACAAAGACCTCCTTTCTCGTCTCCATAGTCAAGTTCTCGAGCTCCACAGTCACTTCTCCTTTGGTCTTGTTCAAAGGACCATGCTGTGTGCTGTGCTACTTGAAATGGAATAATATTTCACTGCTTGTTATTCGAAACAAACGACACATGCAGAATACCGATACATATATCAGACACATCATAATGATTTGATTTAGAATGAAAAACATTAACCATTCTTACATAATCCTAACCCTCACACAGATGATTTGGTTGGATGGGTTGATTTGTTATTCATTCATTACATTTGCTTATAATTTATACGTGTGTAATATATGTGAATATTTACACATTTGTGTGCATGTAGGATTTTGTACATCTATATCCCTGCGCATTACACAGAGCCCCGTTAGAGTTAGGCTATGTGACATTATTTGGGCGCTGCTGGCGCTATCTGCGTCCGTGTAGCATAATGTATCCACATCATCGCCATGTAATCCCACCCGTTAATCTCTTTAAACACGGAAACTGGCTAATTCACTTTAGCTCTGTCTCGGCTACCAAGAAGACACCGGGTACTAATATTTTATCTCGTGCCAAGTAACTGCTCACCACAGCGTAGCTCTAATACAGTGGGGGAAATGGCGTGTGTTTAAACCTACTTGAGTGAGTTCTGTGCCCATCAACACGAGAACGATAAGACTCAGGATCTTGCTCGAGGGCTGCATCTCTTTCCTCCGGGTGTGTGGAACCAACGCTCTCACATGCAGATCAGTCCCTTTGCGTCCCCCGCACGGAAGTCCTCTCCTCTCCGCTCCCTCGTAGCGCTGAGGTCGCTCGCTCGCTCTTATCCCTCAGCAACCAAATAATAGAAAGCGAGAAATCGGTATTACGGAATCAGAGTCTCTTAGCATATTTATTTCATCTCGACTCCTCCGTCTTGGTGTTTCTGTTCTTTCTTCTTTTCTTTCTTCCTCTCTAATCGCCACAACGGGTTCTGATAAACATTTGCGAAGGGAAACGTTGGTTTAAAATACGGGAATCAGCACTGGTTACTCAGATATTGCCAAAACTTTGCCTCCCTGCCCGGAGTCGCCGAATAAGCGATGGGTGTAAAATGAGAGAGCGCGGAGCTGTCCGCGGTGCTGAAACAGGAAGTGATGTGGCAGAGCGTGGGAAATTCAAGCAAGACAACATGGAGCGCGCCAGAGAGCTAGGAATCATATTTTATGATTTCTATGATTGAAAAAAACATGGCCCCTTTTCAATTCTAGTATTTATACTGAACAAAAATATAAACGCAACACGTCAAAATGGTCCCATGTTTCATGAACTGAAATAAAAGATCTAACAAATGTTCCATATGCACAAAAAGCTTATTTCTCTCAAATGTTGTGCACAAATGTGTTTACATCCCTGTTCGTGAGCATTTTTCCTTTGCCAAGATAATTCATCCACATGACAGGTGTGGCATATCAAGAAACTGATTAACAAGCTTGATCATTACATAGACTATTTATTTATTTATTGACCCCCTCTTGATCATTACATAGACTATTTATTTATTTATTGACCCCATCTTGATCATTACATAGACTATTTATTTATTTATTGACCCCCTCTTGATCATTACATAGACTATTTATTTATTTATTGACCCCCTCTTGATCATTACATAGACTATTTATTTATTGACCCCCTCTTGATCATTACATAGACTATTTATTTATTTATTGACCCCCTCTTGATCATTACATAGACTATTTATTTATTTGTTGACCCCCTCTTGATCATTACATAGACTATTTATTTATTTATTTATTTATTTATTTATTTATTGACCCCCTCTTGATCATTACATAGACTATTTATTTATTTATTGACCCCCTCTTGATCATTACATAGACTATTTATTTATTTATTGATCCCCTCTTGATCATTACATAGACTATTTATTTATTTATTGACCTCCTCTTGATCATTACATAGACTATTTATTTATTTATTGACCTCCTCTTGATCATTACATAGACTATTTATTTATTTATTGACCCCCTCTTGATCATTACATAGACTATTTATTTATTTATTTATTTATTGACCCCCTCTTGATCATTACATAGACTATTTATTTATTTATTGACCCCCTCTTGATCATTACATAGACTATTTATTTATTTATTGACCCCCTCTTGATCATTACATAGACTATTTATTTATTATTTATTTAGACTATTTATTTATTTATTGACCCCCTCTTGATCATTACATAGACTATTTATTTATTTGTTGACCCCCTCTTGATCATTACATAGACTATTTATTTATTTATTTATTTATTTATTTATTTATTGACCCCCTCTTGATCATTACATAGACTATTTATTTATTTATTATTTATCATTACATAGACTATTTATTTATTTATTGATCCCCTCTTGATCATTACATAGACTATTTATTTATTTATTTATTTATTGACCCCCTCTTGATCATTACATAGACTATTTATTTATTTATTGACCCCCTCTTGATCATTACATAGACTATTTATTTATTTATTGACCCCCTCTTGATCATTACATAGACTATTTATTTATTTATTGACCCCCTCTTGTTTGTTTTTACACTGATGCTACTGGCTGTTTATTAGCTATGCATAGTCACTTTACAAATGACCTCGACTAACATGTAGACACACACATTGACTCAGTACTGGTACCCCCTGTATATAGCCTCATTGTTGTGGTTAAGTCATTTTCTTGTTAATTAAAAAAAATATATATAAATGTTTTTTATTTTAGTTTATTTAGTAAATATTTCCTTAACTCTATTTCTTAAACTGTATTGTTTGTTAAGGGCTTGTAAGTAAGCATTTCACAGTAAGGTCTAGTACACACATATTGCATCCGGCACATGTGACAAATAACATTTGATTTGAGATGCGCCTTGTACTGGGGACAATAAAAGGCCACTCTAAAGTTTGTCACACAACACAATGCCCCAGATATCTCAAGTTTTGGCATGCTGACTGAAGGAATGTCCACCAGAGCTGTTGCTGGAGCATTGCATTTTCATTTCTTTACCATAAGCCAACATAGTTTTAGAGAATTTGGCAGTAGGTTCGACCAGCCTCATAACCACAGACTACATGTAACCAAGCCAGCCCAGGACCTCCACACCCGGTTTAGTCTGAGACCAGCCACACAGACAGCTCATGAAACTGTGTTTGCACAGCTGAATAATTTCTGCACAAACTGTCAGAAACCATCTCAGGAAAGCTCATCTGTGTGTTCTTTGTCCTCACCAGGGTTTTGACCTGACTACAGTTCGAAACTTCAGTGGGCAAATGCTCACCTTCGATGGCCACTAGCACACTGGATGAATCCCGGTTTCAACTGTACGGGGCAGATGGCAGACAGCGTGTAATGTGTCATGTGGGTGAGCGGTTTGCTGATGTCAACGTTGTGAACATGGTGTCGGTGGGGTTATGGTATGGGCAGGCATAAGCTACAGACAACAAAAACAATTGCATTTTATCTATGGCAATTTAAATGCACAGAGATACCGTGATGAGATCCTGATGCCCATTGTTTTGCCAGTCATCCGCTGCCATCATCTCATGATAATGCACAATTGTCTAAAAATGTGTCAAGGATCTGTCATGTGCTTCCTGGGAGAAAACATGTCCCAGTTCTTCCATAGCCTGCATACTCACCAGTCATGTCACCTATTGAGCATGTTTGGGATGCTCTCGATCGATGTGTACGACAGCATGTTCCAGTTCCCATCAATTTCCAACAACATCGCACAGCCACGTAGAAAAAGGAGGAAGGGAAATGCTGCTAAGATACACAATAATAGTTTGGTAGACAGAAGGTGCTCTTTGGTAAAAGGGGTACATTGGCCATCAAAAAGAAAGGAGGACCAAGGCACTCTTCATATAATTAACGAACATGCCATTATTTGTATGGCATGTTCAATGGGAACAAAGTTTAAAAACTCTGATGCGTTTCGGCTGCATGGCCTTCGTCAGGGAGTAACATCGCACAGCCATTGAAGGAGTGGTACAACATTCCACAGGCCGCAATCAACAGCCTGGTCAACTCTATGCAAAGGAGATGTGTCGTGCTGGATGAGGCAAATGGAGGTCACACCAGATACTGACTGGTTTTCTGATCCACCCCCTACCTTTTTTTTAAAGGTATCTGTCACCAAAAAGATGCATATCTGTATTCCCAGTCATGTGAAATCCATATTAGAGCCTAATTTATTTATTTTAATTGCCTGATTTCCTTATATGAACTGTAACTCAGTAAAATCTTTAAATTGGGTCATGTTGGGTTAAAAAATGTGTTTAGTGTAATTTATATGTTGGTCACAGCCCTATTAAAATACATCTGGCCTGATTGTGGTCTAGACTAGAGAGCCTATTTAGTCCATTATGTTCTTTGATTTGACTCGAATTCCACAATTATTGTACTGTATTTATTTGACATTCACATACACCTCTTGTTCATTGACAATAAAATAATACATGATATATGATGATCAATAAGGCTGGAATGGTGTAATGGTTTCCAAATGGAGAAATTGATCAGCCACTAATGCTAATGGCAGTAAAAATGGCTTCATCCTGTGTGGTATATACTGTACTTAAGCAATAAGGCCTGAGGAGGTGTGATATATGGCCTGGACACAGCCGTGGTATATTGGCCATATATTGCAAACCCCCAAGGTGCCTTAATGCTATTATAAACTGGTTACCAACATAATTCGAGCATAAAAGTAAATGTTTTGTCATACAAATAGTATATGGTCTGATATACCACGTCTGTCAGCTAGTCAGCATTCAGGGCTCAAACTACCCAGTTTATAATTAGCTACAAATACAGCCTGTTCTTGATATGCCTTACCCCACTGCACAATACAGGGATATCTACGTTTATGAAGTTGACAGCGACCTTAGTTGGGTTTGAAAGTGCACATTTTTCATTTGAGTGTCCTCCTCTCTCTGCCCACATGTGCTATACAGTGATATACAGTGATATACAGTGCTATACAGAATATACAGTGCTATACAGTGATATACAGTGCTATACAGTGATATACGGTGCTATACAGTACCATACTGTGCTTTACAGTGCTATACAGTGATATAGAATGCTATACAGTGATATACAGTGCTACACAGTGCTTTACAGTGCTATACAGTGCTATACAGTCATATACAGTGCTATCATGTACAGTGATATACAGTGCTATACATGACTTTACAGTGATATACAGTGATATGCAGTGCTATTCAGTGCTATACAGTGCTTTACAGTGATATACAGTGCTATACATGACTTTACAGTGATATGCAGTGCTATTCAGTGCTATACAGTGCTATACAGTGATATCACGTACAGTGATATACAGTGCTTTACAGTGATATACAGTGTTATAGTGCTGTATAAAACATATATGGCAGCTTGGAAAGGGTTGCACAGCTGAAGGCCAGACGGAAGCCAATCTGAAGTAAAAGGCAAATGACAGCCCTTTTGGAGTTTGCTAAAAGGCACTTAAAGGACTCTCAGACCATGAGAAACAAGATTCTCTGGTCTGATAAAACCAAGATTGAACTCTTTGGCCTGAATTCCAAGCGTCACATCTGGAGGAAACCTGGCACCATCCCTACAGTGAAGCGTGGTGGTGGCAGCATCATGCTGTGGGGATTTTTTTCAGCAGTAGAGACTGGGAGACTAGTCAGGCCCGGGGGAAAGATGAATGGAGCAAAGTACAGAGAGATCCTTGAAGAAAAACTGCTCCAGAGCGCTCAGGACCTCGGACTGGGGGCGAAGGTTCACCTTCCAACAGGACAACGATGCTAACCACACTGCCAAAACGACACAGGAGTGGCTTTGGGACAAGTCTCTGACTCTCCTTGAGTGGCCCAGACAGAGCCCGGTCTTGAACCCGATCAAACATCTCTGGAAAGACCTAAACATAGCTGTGCAGCAACACTCCCCATCCAATGTGATAGAGCTTGAGAGGATCTGCAGAGAAGAATGGGAAAATCTCCACAAATACAGGTGTGCCGAGGTTATGGCGTCATACCCAAGAACATTTAACATTTACATTTAAGTCATTTAGCAGACGCTCTTATCCAGAGCGACTTACAAATTGGTGCATTCACCTTATGACATCCAGTGGAACAACCACTTTACAATAGTGCATCTAAATATTTTAAGGGGGAGGGGGTGAGAAGGATTACTTTATCCTATCCTAGGTATTCCTTAAAGAGGTGGGGTTTCAGGTGTCTCCGGAAGGTGGTGATTGACTCCGCTGTCCTGGCGTCGTGAGCTGTAATCACTGCCATAGATCCTTCAACAAAGTACTGAGTAAAGGGTCTGAATACGTACAGTACCAGTCAAACGTTCAGACAAACCTTCTCATTCAAGGGATTTTCTTTATTTGTACTATTTTCTACATTGTACAACTATGAAATAACACATATGGAATCATGTAGTAAACAAAAAAAGTGTAAACAAATTAAAATATATGTTATATTGGTTGGAAAAGCATTCCAGGGGAAACTGGTTGAGAGAATTCCAAGAATGTGCAAAGCTGTCATCAAGGCAAAGGGTGGCTACGTTGAAGAATCTCAAATCTCAAATATATTTTTATTTGTTTAACACTTTTTTGGTTATGTGTTCATGTGTTCATGTGTTGTTTCACAGTTTTGATGTCTTGGGGGCCTGTGTTTGGGGGCCTGTGTTTGGGGGCCTGTGTGACTAACTCCATGTACTTTTTCACTTTATTGGAACATTGAACATTCTCTCTCTGTGCCGTGCCCATTTAATTGTGTTCCTCTGTAATGGCCTCTTTTCTCTTTTCCAAAAGTAATGTGTCTGTCAATTGGTTGCCCGAGAAGTCTTTGATGCGATTCCATGGCCGCTAGGCTGCCTGTCTCGACTGAATTGTATTATACACTAATAGCTTAAAGGCATGAAGCCTCAGACACACGCTCCTTAAACAGGCAAACAGCTCACAGAGGGACCCAGCTAGCTGTAGCTGGCTAAACATATACACTCAAATCCACTCTGGTTACAACGTACTGAGCCAAAGAAATACATAGTCTCCGTCCAAATGGCACCCTATTCAGTTTATACTCTACTTTTGATCAGTTTCTGGCACTAATTAGGGAATAGGGTGCCATCTGAGATGCACACAGAGAGATATTGTACTGTAATTTAATGTGAAGAACAGGCTGCATAGACTGATGATTGTTGTCAATTTTACTACCTGGTAAGGTGGTGAAGTCAGGTTAAGATCCTATTATACTTTAACCCTCTATTGACTTGTGGACAAAATGTTTATTTTTACTGGTGTGCTTTTGAACGGAGACTCTAGCTACAGATGGTGCCCTCAAATGAGCTAAGAGGTTAATGGGAAAATCCTTGAATAAACTGCAGCCTAAAATATATTATTGTTCACAACCAGCAGAACATTTCTGCCGGCATACCACATGGCACCCCATTCCCTGTAATGCACTACATTTGACAAGGGCCCATATTGCTGTTGTCAAAAGTTGTGCTCTATATAGGAATAGGGTGCCATTTGTGATGCCCCCACTGTCTGTTCAGAGTGGTTGAGCTGCTCCACTATCATTCTCTTAAAAACAGCAATACAATACAGTCAGTCAATCCCTACAGTCTAGATATACTGAACACATTAAATGGACCTCTCACTGTCATGGGACTTGAATAACAGAAAATAGATATTACCAATTTTTTCCATTATGTTGTATGAGTGGTGTGTGTGTGTGTGTGTGTGTGTGTGTGTGTGTGTGTGTGTGTGTGTGTGTGTGTGTGTGTGTGTGTGTGTGTGTGTGTGTGTGTGTGTGTGTGTGTGTGTGTGTGTGTGTGTGTGTGTGTGTGTGTGTGTGTGTGTGTGTGTGTGTGTGTTTGGCCTACAGTATACAGTACTGGATCAGAATGTGATTATGAAGTGTTGAAATGATGATTCTTTAAGTGATGGTAGATCAATGTGCACTAAGAGGATGTCCCAATTGCTGTACAGAGTTTGTTAATGCTCTCCAGTCCACTTGCTTTAGTCTAGCTACCGGTCCAAGACTAATCCCACTGTTACAGGGTGCCTAGACATGATGCATTATTAAAAACCACAGTCATAGCTAGCCACAATGTCCCCCAGTCCATTACGACTGTGTGACGAAGATCCAGCCTGGTTAATATGATCCATTATTGAGCAGTTACGCCACAGTCTATTGACGTGAGAAGTGTTTAAGTGTGTGTGTGTATAGATATGATCCATTATTAACAGCAGAGATCTCCTTGCGGCACCACAGAGATTCATTAGGACAGATTATTTTTATCCCAGTGTTAAAACACCTCAACCGGTGACGGTTGTGATTAGCGTGAGCTAGTGACCCAGATAGAGTTAGCGACCTGTCTCTTCACAGTCGGTGTCACGGACAAGAATCCACAGCAGGGGGGAGAAAGAGAAGGAGGAGAAAGTCTATGAAAGTGAAGTAGAGGAAGATAAAATAAGAGGAGGAGGAAGAGGAAGGTGAGGAGGAAAAGGAGGAAGATGAGGAGGAGGAAGAGGAAGAAAGGAGAAACTGAATAATGGGACCACTTCCATGGGAAATGAATAATACAACCTACAGGCTTTGACGGAGTTGGGGAAGAGTTGGAGTGAGTTAGTAAATGTAAGTGATGGGTTCGATGTCTCTTGAGACAGACCATATACGTAGGCACCAGCGACTCCTGTGGCGGGCCGGGTGCATTGCACGCTAACCAAGGTCGCCAGGTGCAAGGTGTTTCCTCCAACACATTGGTGCAGCTGGCTTCCGGGTTAGATGTGTGCTGTGTTAAGAAGCAGTGCGGCTTGATTGGGTTGTGTATTGGAGGACGCATGGCTTTTGACCTTCGTCTCTCGATTAGACAAGATAGTAATTACTAACAATTGGATACCACGAAATTGGGGAGAAAAGAGGGTAAATAATTTTTATTTTTTTATTATTTTAAATACTAAGTATTCCTATCCAAATCTGGTGTAAAATATTCAATATTCAATATTCAATTGCACTATATGGAAGCGAAGCCTGGGGCCCAACCTGTAACTATTTTAAGCATTGGGAGAAAAATCCAATAGAAAATCTATGAATTCTGCAGAATTGTACTAAATAACCAAAATAAAGTATCAAATAATGTCTGCAAAAAAAGTAACCATTTGAAATGAAGCTCCAAAACATCCAAATCAAAGCACTGGAAACCCAGGAGCTGAACCCGGAAAAGAGGCCCCTATGTCAGCTGTTAAAAACACTAAACAACACTATTATCCAAACACACAGGGAAATCAATCAAATTGTTACAGCAATGAAAACCTCCTATTTGACAAATTGGGAAAAATAAACAAAAACACAGAATAAACTAAATTGCTATTTGGCCCTCAAAAGAGAATACAAATCGGCAGAATATCTCTATTCTGTCCGAGATACAAAACAGAGACAGATCCTGACCAAATACAGGCTCAGCGATCACCAATGAGCTATAGAAAAAGGGAGACACAAAAAGACATGGCTACCCAAAGAGGAGCGTCTATGTGGTCACTGCACCACAGGGGAGGCAGAGACAGAGATGCACTTTTTCCTCTACTGTGAGAAATACTCCCAAATAAAATCAGATTTTAGCAAGGAAATTGTCACGTATATTCCCTCTCTGTCCTCTAGGTCACCAGACTGCTAATTATTACACACACCTATCACCATCGTCACGCGCACCAGCGCTTATTGACACTCACCTAGACTCCATCACCTCCTTGATTACCTTCCCTATGTATGTCACTCCCTTTGGTTCCTTCCCTATATATGTCACTCCCTTTGGTTCCTTCCCTATATATGTCACTCCCTTTGGTTCCTTCCCTATATATGTCCCTCCCTTTGGTTCCTTCCCTATATACGTTACTCCCTTTGGTTCCTTCCCTATATATGTCAATCCCTTTGGTTCCTTCCCTATATATGTCTCTCCCTTTGGTTCCTTCCCTATATATGTCACTCCCTTTGGTTCCTTCCCTATATATGTCACTCCCTTTGGTTCCTTCCTTATATATGGTCCTTCTGTAGCTCAGTTGGTAGAGCATGGTGCTTGTAACGCCAGGGTAGTGGTTCCTTCCCTATATATGGACCACCCATAAGTAGAATGTATGCACACATGACTGTAAGTCGCTTTGGATAAAAGCGTCTGCTAAATGGCATATATTATTATTATTATATTATTATATATGTCACTCCCTTTGGTTCCTTCCCTATATACGTTACTCCCTTTGGTTCCTTCCCTATATATGTCACTCCCTTTGGTTCCTTCCCTATATATGTCCCTCCCTTTGGTTCATTCCCTATATATGTCCCTCCCTTTGGTTCCTTCCCTATATATGTCACTCCCTTTGGTTCCTTCTCTATATATGTCACTCCCTTTGGATCCTTCCCTATATACGTTACTCCCTTTGGTTCCTTCCCTATATATGTCCCTCCCTTTGGTTCATTCCCTATATATGTCCCTCCCTTTGGTTCCTTCCCTATATATGTCACTCCCTTTGGTTCCTTCCCTATATATGTCACTCCCTTTGGTTCCTTCCCTATATATGTCCCTCCCTTTGGTTCATTCCCTATATATGTCCCTCCCTTTGGTTCCTTCCCTATATATGTCACTCCCTTTGGTTCCTTCTCTATATATGTCACTCCCTTTGGATCCTTCCCTATATATGTCACTCCCTTTGGTTCCTTCCCTATATATGTCACTCCCTTTGGTTCCTTCCCTATATATGTCCCTCCCTTTGGTTCCTTCCCTATATACGTTACTCCCTTTGGTTCCTTCCCTATATATGTCACTCCCTTTGGTTCCTTCCCTATATATGTCACTCCCTTTGGTTCTTTCCCTATATATGTCACTCCCTTTGGTTCCTTCCCTATATATGTCACTCCCTTTGGTTCTTTCCCTATATATGTCACTCCCTTTGGTTCCTTCCCTATATATGTCACTCCCTTTGGTTCCTTCCCTATATACGTTACTCCCTTTGGTTCCTTCCCTATATATGTCACTCCCTTTGGTTCCTTCCCTATATACGTTACTCCCTTTGGTTCCTTCCCTATATACGTTACTCCCTTTGGTTCTTTCCCTATATATGTCACTCCCTTTGTTTCATTCCCTATATATGTCACTCCCTTTGGTTCCTTCCCTATATACGTTACTCCCTTTGGTTCCTTCCCTATATATGTCACTCCCTTTGGTTCCTTCCCTATATATGTCCCTGCCTTTGGTTCCTTCTCTATATATGTCACTCCCTTTGGTTCCTTCCCTATATACGTTACTCCCTTTGGTTCCTTCCCTATATATGTCACTCCCTTTGGTTCCTTCCCTATATATGTCATTCCCTTTGGTTCCTTCCCTATATATGTCACTCCCTTTGGTTCCTTCCCCAGGCATCATTGTTTCTGTTTCAGTGTCATGTCTGTGCGTTGTTCTTGTTTCTTGTTTTCTATTATTTGGTTTTTTCATTTTTTAAATGATTCACTCCCTGAAGAATTTCTTCCCGACTCCTGACTTCCCGACGTTACAGAAATATTTAAATCAACTCCCAACTTCTGTTCATTGACGAATAACATAAGCTGGTAATTATTCTAGGTGAGGGAGAAATCGCAAATATTACTGCCAGACATGACCATTCATTTATTGAAGTATTTACATTGTATATAACTGACAGTAATACATAGTGGAACCATCATCATGTACATGTTGTTGTTTACTTATTAGCCATTCTTTCTTTTTCATAATCATATTTTTATTTAATTAAATGTATCGACTGAATATTACACAATACAACAGCAGTAGTGTTGTACCTGTATACATGATTATATGCTCTGTTA
Organism: Oncorhynchus gorbuscha; assembly: GCF_021184085.1. Classification (NCBI taxonomy): domain Eukaryota; kingdom Metazoa; phylum Chordata; class Actinopteri; order Salmoniformes; family Salmonidae; genus Oncorhynchus; species Oncorhynchus gorbuscha. The sequence goes on along the minus strand of NC_060183.1, from coordinate 67,509,024 downwards.
TTGCTACTACTAAAATTAACTGTATTTCATTATCCTCATTGCATTTTACTGTATTTACTGAAATGCTGTACCATTATACTGCTTTGGCAATATCTATACATTTCATTTCATGCAAATAAAGCAATCTGAATTTGAATTAGAGAACCTTTGTAATTCATGTCCCTCCCTGCCGGGCCGTCGGCCATTACTTCACCCTCCATCACCAACACCTCTTGGAGCTTGGCAGCCCTCTCCACGGAGATTCAGCGACAGATATTCAAAATATGATTCTCAGCTCCTTTATGTCTCTGAGATGTCCCATTCATGTGCCTCTGGTTTTGAGGACGCCCGTCACTTAGGCTCATGATTAATCCTGGGCTGGCAAAGTACGAGAGAGAGGAGAGAGGGAGGAAGAGAGAGAGGAAGAGAGAGAGAGAGAGAGAGAGAGAGAGAGAGAGAGAGAGAGAGAGAGAGAGAGAGAGAGAAAGAAAGAAAGAAAGAAAGAAAGAAAGAAAGAAAGAAAGAAAGAGAGCGGGAGAGAGAGAGAGAAAAGATGGAGAGAAATTGTGTGTGGCAAACAGACAGACAGACAGACAGACAGACAGACAGACAGACAGACAGACAGACAGACAGACAGACAGACAGACAGACAGACAGACAGACAGACAGACAGACAGACAGACAGACAGACAGACAGACAGACAGACAGACAGACAGACAGACAGACAGACAGACAGACAGACAGACAGACAGAAAGGGAGACAGACAGACAGACAGACAGAAAGGGAGACAGAAAGGGAGACAGAAAGGGAGACAGAAAGGGAGACAGAAAGGGAGACAGAGAGGGAGACAGAAAGGGAGAGAGAGACAGACAGACAGACAGACAGACAGACAGACAGACAGAAAGGGAGAGAGAGAGAGAAAGTGAGAGAAATGGAGAAAGAGAGAGAGAGAGAGAGAGAGAGAGAGAGAGAGAGAGAGAGAGAGAGAGAGAGAGAGATGGAGAAAGATGGAAAGAGCAAGAGAGAGTGAAAGGGAGGGAGGGAGATAGAGATATTAATAAAATAGAGGGAGAGGGAGAGGGAGAGAGAGCTCCAGCTCCATAAAAGTGGGATTGAACAACGGGACTGGATAGAGGGCCCACAGGGGAAGGGCATCTCATGTCTCAGTCCTAATGACTCCACTAATCATTCTCATTTTAGCTGGGCTTCAGAACTCATGGGCGAGAGGATGAAGGAAAGAAGGAAGGGGAAAGAGGAATGGGTTTTATGTCTTTGTTTTTGGCACTGGGTTGTCTCTATTTGTCTGTCCGTTGGGCAAGTTTAATAGGCTTGTTGTTGTTGGATTTTTACACAGCAGAGGACTTTGGGGGAAATGAGAGCTCACTAGGTCATAGGACAGAAGTGTTGTTGACAGTTTATGAGGCTGATTATGTTGTGCTCTGGGCTGTTTGTAGAGGTGTTGATGACAGAGATGTTTATGAGGCTGATTATGTTGTGCTCTGGGCTGTTTGTAGAGGTGTTGATGACAGAGATGTTTATGAGGCTGATTATGTTGTGCTCTGGGCTGTTTGTAGAGGTGTTGATGACAGAGATGTTTATGAGGCTGGTTATGTTGTGCTCTGGGCTGTTTGTAGAGGTGTTGATGACAGAGATGTTTATGAGGCTGGTTATGTTGTGCTCTGGGCTGTTTGTAGAGGTGTTGATGACAGAGATGTTTATGAGGCTGATTATGTTGTGCTCTGGGCTGTTTGTAGAGGTGTTGATGACAGAGATGTTTATGAGGCTGGTTATGTTGTGCTCTGGGCTGTTTGTAGAGGTGTTGATGACAGAGATGTTTATGAGGCTGGTTATGTTGTGCTCTGGGCTGTTTGTAGAGGTGTTGATGATAGAGATGTTTATGAGGCTGGTTATGTTGTGCTTTAGGCTGATTGTAGAGTTGTGGTAACACTAAAATGGAAGAGGCATTTACTCTCAGACAGGAGCATTTCTCTCTCTATCTATGTATATCACTCATCCACAGTCACACACACACACTCATGGTTGGTAGTCACTCACACACATGGTTGCACGCACACACACACATACACACACACACACACACACACACACACACACACACACACACACACACACACACACACACACACACACACACACACACACACACACACACACACACACACACACACACACACACACACACACACACACACACACACACACACACACACACACACACACACACACGCTCTAGCAGTCATTGACAATGATAGCGGTGCTGTTTCTCTCTTTCACTGTGCGTGGTGCTTGCTGTCGTCTGTGCTGAACACAAATGGCTTATTTACAAACAAACACAAAGTTTAGTCTCGCAAGTCAGACAATGAAATGTTAAATATTACATGTACCCCAAGGCAGCGTGAGAAAGTAAGGCTGGTATTGAGGCTACTAATGGTTAGTAGTCATTATAAACTGGGTGGTTCGAGCCCTGAATGCTGATTGTCTGACAGCTGTGGAATATCAGATCATATACCAGGGATGTAACAAAACGTTTATTTTTAATGCTCTAATTAGGTTGGTAACCAGTTTATAATAGCAATAAGGCACCTCTGGGGTTGTGTCGTGCCTAAGAACAGACCTTAGCCGTGGTATGTTGATCATATACAACACCGTCTTGGGCCTTATTGCTTAATTAACACACACATGGTTGGTATTAATTAACACACACATGGTTGGTAGTCATTACACACACACATGGTTGGTAGTCATTAACACACACATGGTTGGCAGTCATTACACACACATGGTTGGTAGTCATTAACACACACATGGTTTAGTCATTAACACACACATGGTTGGTAGTCATTAACACACACATGGTTGGTAGTCATTAACACACACATGGTTGGTAGTCATTAATACACACATGGTTGGTAGTCATTAATACACACATGGTTGGTAGTCATTAACACACACATGGTTGGTAGTCATTAAAACACACATGGTTGGTAGTCATTAACACACACATGGTTTGTAATAATTAATACACACATGGTTGGTAGTCATTCATGGTTGGTAGTCACTAACACACACATGGTTGGTAGTCATTAATACACACATGGTTGGTAGTCATTAACACACACATGGTTGGTAGTCATTAATACACACATGGTTTGTAATCATTAATACACACATGGTTGGTAGTCATTAACACACACATGGTTGGTAGTCATTAATACACACATGGTTGGTAGTCATTAACACACACATGGTTGGTAGTCATTAATACACACATGGTTGGTAGTCATTAACACACACATGGTTGGTAATCATTAACACACACATGGTTGGTAGTCATTAACACACACATGGTTGGTAGTCATTAACACACACATGGTTGGTAGTCATTAATACACACATGTTTGGCAGTCATTAATACACAGATGGTTGGTAGTCATTAAGACACACATGGTTGGTAGTCATTAACACACACATGGTTGGTAGTCATTAACACACATGGATGGTAGACATTAACACACACATGGTTGGTAGTCATTAACACGCACATGGTTTATGATCATTAACACACACATGGTTGGTAGTCATTAACACACAAATGGTTGGTAGTCATTAACACACACATGGTTGGTAGTCATTAACACACACATGGTTTGTAGTCATGGTTTAGTCATTACACACATGGTTGGTAGTCATTAATACACACATGGTTGGTAGTCATTAACACACACACATGGTCATTAACACATGGTTTGTAATCATTAATACACACATGGTTGGTAGTCATTAACACACATGGTTGGTTGTCATTAACACACACATGGTTGGTAGTCATTAACACACACATGGTTGGTAGTCATTAACACACACATGGTTGGTAGTCATTAACACACACATGGTTTGTAATCATTAATACACACATGGTTGGTAGTCATTAACACACACATGGTTTGTAATCATTAATACACACATGGTTGGTAGTCACTAACACACACATGGTTGGTAGTCATTAACACACACATGGTTTGTAATCATTAATACACACATGGTTGGTAGTCATTAATACACACATGGTTGGTAGTCATTAATACACACATGGTTGGTAGTCATTAACACACACATGGTTGGTAGTCATTAACACACACATGGTTTGTAATCATTAATACACACATGGTTGGTAGTCATTAATACACACATGGTTGGTAGTCATTAACACACACATGGTTGGTAGTCATTAACACACACATGGTTTGTAATCATTAATACACACATGGTTGGTAGTCATTAATACACACATGGTTGGTAGTCATTAATACACACATGGTTGGTAGTCATTAATGGTTGGTAGTCATTAACACACATGGTTGGTAGTCATTAACACACACATGGTTGGTAGTCATTAACACACACATGGTTGGTAGTCATTAACACACACATGGTTGGTAGTCATTAATACACACATGGTTGGTAGTCATTAACACACACATGGTTGGTAGTCATTAACACACACATGGTTTGTAATCATTAACACACACATGGTTGGTAGTCATTAACACACACATGGTTGGTAGTCATTAAACACACATGGTTGGTAATCATTAATACACACATGGTTGGTAGTCATTAATACACACATGGTTGGTAGTCATTAACACACACATGGTTGGTAGTCATTAACACACACATGGTTGGTAGTCATTAACACACACATGGTTGGTAGTCATTAACACACACATGGTTGGTAGTAATACACACATGGTTGGTAATACACACATGGTTGGTAGTCATTAACACATGGTTTGTACACATGGTTTGGTAGTCATTAACACACACATGGTTTGGTAGTCATTAACACACACATGGTTGGTAGTCATGGTTTAACACACACATGGTTGGTAGTCATTAATACACACATGGTTGTAATAGTCATTAACACACACATGGTTGGTAGTCATTAACACACACATGGTTGGTAATCATTAACACACACATGGTTGGTAGTCATTAACACACACATGGTTGGTAGTCATTAACACACACATGGTTGGTAGTCATTAACACACACATGGTTTGTAATCATTAATACACACATGGTTGGTAGTCATTAACACACACATGGTTTGTAATCATTAATACTGTCATGGTTTGTGTCATTACACACACACATGGTTGGTAGTCATGGTTTGTAATCATTAACACACACATGGTTGGTAGTCATTAACACACACATGGTTGGTAGTCACACACATGGTTTGTAACACACATGGGTAGTCATTAACACACTTTTGGTAGTAACACACACATGGTTTGTAATCACACACACATGGTTGGTAGTCATTAACTCACATGGTTGGTCTCATTAACACACACAATTCTCATGGTTTAGTCATTACACACATGGTTGGTAGTCCTTAACCACTCTTCCTCATTCCCACATGGTTGGTAATCACACATGGTTGTAGTAGTCTTTCCACACATGGTTAGTCTATCTTGTAATCATTAATACACACATGGTTGGTAGTCATTAACACACACATGGTTGGTAGTCATTAATACACACATGGTTGGTATCATTAATACTGTTCACATGGTTGGTAGTCATTAACACACACATGGTTGGTAGTCATTAACACACACATGGTTGGTAGTCATTCAGACATGGTTGGTAGTCATTAACACACACATGGTTGGTGTCATTAACACACACAGCATGGTTGGTAGTCATTAACACACACATGGTTTCATGGTTGGTAGTCTAATACACACATGGTTGGTAGTCATTAACACCACACAATGGTTGGTAGTCATTACATAACACACACATGGTTGGTAGTCATTAATACAGTCAGTTAACACACACATGGTTGGTAGTCATTAATACACACATGGTTGGTAGTCATTAACACACACATGGTTTGTAAATAGTTTCATGGTTGGTAGTCTTTAACACACATGGTTGGTAGTCATTAACACACACATGGTTTGTACACACTAACACACAAATGGTTGGTAGTCATTAACACACACATGGTTGGTAGTCATTAACAACACATGGTTTGGTAGTCATTAATGGTTTGTAATAATTAACACACTCATGGTTGGTAATTAAGACACACATGGTTGGTAGTCACTAACACACACATGGTTGGTAATAATTAATACACACATGGTTGGTAGTCCTCATTCACACATGGTTGGTAATAATTAATACACACATGGTTGGTAGTCATTAATACACAGATGGTTGGTAGACATTAACACACACATGGTTGGTAGTCATTAACACACACATGGTTGGTAGTCATTAACACACACATGGTTGGTAGTCATTAACACACACATGGTTGGTAGTCATTAATACACACATGGTTGGTTAGTCATTATGGTTTGTAATCATTAACACACACATGGTTGGTAGTCACTAACACACACATGGTTTGTAATCATTAATACACACATGGTTGGTAGTCATTAATATACACATGGTTGGTAGTCATTAATACACACATGGTTGTTAGTCATTAATATACAGATGGTTTGTAACCATTAATACACAGATGGTTTGTAATCATTAACACACACATGGTTGGTCGTCATTAATACACACATGGTTGGTAGTCATTAATATACAGATGGTTTGTAATCATTAATACACATATGTTTTGTAATCATTAACACACACATGGTTGGTAGTCATTAATACACAGATGGTTGGTAGTCATTAATACACACATGGTTTGTAATCATTAACACACACATGGTTGTTAGTCATTAATACACAGATGGTTGGTAGTCATTAATACACAGATGGTTGGTAGTCATTAAAACACAGATGGTTGGTAGTTATTAATACACAGATGGTTTGTAATCAACACACACACATGGTTGGTAGTCCTTAACATACTCATCCATTAGCAGCAGACTCTTCCCATGGTGGTTGTGTCTGTAGGCCAGCCCTCAGGCCCTGTTCAACTGCCTAACTGCTGTGATTTACTCTAACTAATGCAGGCATTTATACTAATGCACTCAACCTCTCACCAACAGTCACACACACACACACACACACACACACACACACACACACACACACACACACACACACACACACACACACACACACACACACACACACACACACACACACACACACACACACACACACACACACACACACACACACACACACACACACACACACACACACACACACACACACACACACACACACACACACACACACACACACACACACACACACACACACACACACAATACTTTTCTTTGTCATAAAAAAAGCAGAGGCAGTCCTGTTCACTGGCAGTCACACAAACACCAACACAGACCCAGAAAAGCAGCCCAAAGCCTCCCCTCTAATCCTCTGAATGGCCATTATGTGGCCACTACTGTCATAAATGGTCTCTGTGTTGGGATAATTTGGTCATTTATGAAGGACTATAACCCATCTGACTGGTGTTAGAGTAGCAGCTTAACATGCTGTTTGGTAACTGAAGCTTGCACCTTCACTCTTTCTCTTTCTCTCGCTCTCTCTTTCTCTCTCTCTCTCTCTCTCTCTCTCTCTCACTCTGTATCCCCTCGTGACGATCCATTCCACTCCACTCCCCTTCCATTTTATTATCTTTCTATCCATACATTTGATCTCCTCTTTGCTAGACATGCTTAAGACCATTTCTCCAGACCATTCTGTTTGTCCGCGAACATTTATAATTTGTGTTTGAACAGGGATCTGCGTGTGTCTTTGTATGGATGACGTACTCTGTGTGTGTGTGTGTGTGTGTGTGTGTGTGTGTGTGTGTGTGTGTGTGTGTGTGTGTGTGTGTGTGTGTGTGTGTGTGTGTGTGTGTGTGTGTGTGTGTGTGTGTGTGTGTGTGTGTGTGTGTGTGTGTGTGTGTGTGTGTGTGTGTGTGTGTGTGTGTGTGTGTGTGTGTGTGTGTGTGAGTGTGAGTGTGTGTGTGTGTGTGTGTGTGTGCACATCTATCTATTTCTGTGTGTTTGTTAACCAGCATCCAGGAAGTGAGTAGCAGTGAGAAGCCAGGGGACCTCCCTCACATACAGATCACTGCATAATCATCCAGATATATGCAATATTGATGAGATGGGGGTATGTAGGTCAGAATAGAATAATGCAGGAAACAAACAAAAATATAGAGAGAGAAACAGACAGAGATAGAAAACGAGAGAATGAGAAAGAGAAAGAAACAGACTAGAATAGACAGAGGCATAAACAGAGAAAGAGGGGGATAAATAGAGGAAATAAAGTAGATGTGTGTGAGAGAGGGCGAGAGCGAGAGAGAGAGAGAGAGAGAGAGAGAGAGAGAGAGAGAGAGAGAGAGAGAGAGAGAGAGAGTTAGAGTGGTTCGGTGATGCTGGCTCTCTCTCTCCTTCTCTCGCTCTCTCTTGTCTTTGTGTCAAAGCTGATTACATATCTGTGTCTGTGGTTGGGAGACATCTCTATCATTTAGAGGCGAGAGCTGCTCTTTCTTTGCCTATGGACTTACAACCCCCCTGCGTTGCCAGATATGCACATTTATTAATCATGGCCCATGAGCTCTGAGCTCTGCCACTCTGCCTGCATTTCCTGCTCAACCCATTGGGTTGCCAGATTCTCAGATCTCTTAATTACTCCTGCATAGCACAGGACACAGACACAGACGGCTCTTATCATAGAACTGAATGTGTTCCATTTAAAGTGTTGGTGTAATATCAGGTGCTGTTTATGTTTGCTTACTGGGTTGGAAATGACTTGCAGTCTTGCTTGGTGAAGTCTTGGTTGCTGTCCATATTGCTCATTTAGTACAGTATGTGATCCATGTGATGGGTTTCAAAGTCATTACATTCCCTATGTGTTTTCTATTGCATGTGTTGGCTTTACGAACATTGAAGTTGTGGCAGTGCTCCCCCTTCTTGCCTTTATACAATGCCAGCCTGCTACTTAGACACACAAGATAACGCACTACTTGTCATGACAAACAAATAGCTTTCTCAATCAGTTGTGATCAGGGGTGGGGATGGAATTGGTTTTGTGAGGCTGTTATATTCCCACTACTCTATGCATACATCACACAATTATTAAACCATAGCTTACGCTGCCCATGATTTAAATTATTATTATTATTGCATTTTTTTATTGGTCACTCGGCCAGCTATCAAAACTTGTAGTAAGCATGGTTGAATTACCAACCAGGGTGGGGCCCATTGATCATCAGTTGTCATATTAAAAACTACAAATATTTGCTTTGAACCTATCGCAAATGTGTAGAATTGCAGGAAATTAGCTGCAAAACTGTGAATTTTTGTCTCCACCCCAAGGCTAAATGAATTACATGAAATTAGTTATAAAATGTATAATGTTTTATTTGACCTTTCCTTCTTTTTTCTACATTCCACAAAAAAACAGACAAACTTAATCATATGAACGACTGTAAGGGTTTTCCTGTGGTGAAGGAGAGGCGGACCAAAACGCAGAGTGGTGGTTATTCATGTTCTTTAATAAAGGAACTAGACATGAAATAACTAACAAAACAATAAATGTGCGAAAACCTAAACAGTCCTATCTGGTGCAAACACAGAGACAGGAACAATCACCCACAAACACACAGTGAAACCCAGGCTACCTAAGTATGATTCTCAATCAGAGACAACTAATGACACCTGCCTCTGATTGAGAACCCTACTAGGCCGAAACAGAAATACCCAAAACCTAGAAAAACAAACATAGACTGCCCACCCAACTCACGCCCTGACCATACTAAATAAATACAAAACAAAGGAAATAAAGGTCAGAACGTGACAACGACAACTCACAGACACCCACAAATAATGACCACATCTCCTCTGCCCAGACCCACATGCTCACCTCCCCATCCCTAGCGTCTGCATTATTGTTTGCCACTTGGTCTTAAATTGTACCAACTTGTTTCTCTCAGTCGCCCATGCTATTTCAATATTTCAATAATACATCATCAGATTTCTCCATTGTGTCGTTGATGGCGGATTGATTGACTTCCAAGATCTCGTCACGGTATCTCTGTGCATTCAAACTGCCATCAATAAAATGAAATTGTGTTCGTTTCCCTTGGCTTATGCCTGCCCATACCATAACCTCACTACCACCATAAGGCGCTCTGTTCACAACGTTGACATCAGCAAACCGCTCACCCACACAATGCCATACACGTGGTCTGTCATTTTGAGGTCGGTTGGCGAGTTATGGTAGAGAAATGAACTTTAAATTATCTGGCAACAGCTCCGGTGGACATTCCTGCAGCCAACATGCCAATTGCATGCTCTCTGCATTGTATTTTGTAACAAAATCTCATTTTATAGTTGCCTTTTTTCACCCCCAGCACAAGGTGCACCTTCATAGTGATCGTGCTGTTTAATCAGCTTCTTGATATGCCACTCCTGTCTGATTATCTTGTAAAATGAGAACTGTTCACTAATAAGGAAATAAACACATTTGTGCACCAAATTTGAGAGAAATAAGCTTTTTGTGAGTATGGAACATTTCTGGGATATTTTATTTCAGCTCCTGAAACACTTTACATGTTGCGCTTCTATTTTTTTCAGTGTATTTGAAACTACCCACATTGGTCAGCCCAAAATTACTTTTTAATTATGTAATGGAAATAAATGTATTTGCTCTTACCAAGTCATTTATGGTTTCTATGCCTTTAGTTTTTCATGTGGGACAATTGAATTCTGAAAAGCTGTCCAAGGATTATTCCATAAGGTTGTGTTTCTATGGAGGGATATTTGTTTTTGTAAAATACGTTTCATTTTCTTCTATATCGTTATAATATTCTTAACTATGACGTTGTTAATGTTCTTAGCGTAAAAATAGACAGCTAAAAATATTCTGGGGATGAGCATGCACATCTTCAATATATACCCATCAATATATACCCATACACCCATATTCCTCTTTAGTTCATTCAAATATATGTTGCAAGTAAAAGCCTTGGGTAGTGAGTTGATACAATTTCAAATCTGGAAGGTTAAAACCACCCTCAGATTTAGGAAGACGTAAAACTTTCCTTTTTATTCTATTAATTTTATTAGCCTATAACGAGTTTGTTATGATTGAGTATACTTTTTTGAAGAATGTCTTCGGTGGAGTAATTGGTATTACTGAAAGTAGACACACAAACTTTGGCAGCCATGCCATTCTAAAGAGGTTAATTCTACCTGTAAGATTTATGGGAAGATATTCAATTTAATTAGGTCTCAAATCAAATCGATTTATTTGTCACATGCGCCGAATACAACACCTTCACCTTACAGTGAAATGCTGACTTACACGCCCCTAACCGACAGTGCAGTTTTTAAAAATACAGATAAGAGTAAGAGATACAAATAACAAGTAATTAAAGAAGAGCAAAAAAAAAAAAATATATATATATATATATACAGGGGGTGCCGGTACAGAGTCAATGTGCGGAGGCACCAGTTAGTTGAGGTATTATGTACATGTAGGTAGAGTTATTTAAAGTGACTATGCATAGATGACAAAAGATAGTGGCAGTGGTGTGGAGAGGGGAGGAGGGGGGCAATGTGAAGAGTATGGGTAGCCATTTGACTAGATGTTCAGGAGTCTTATGGCTTGAGGGTAGAAGCTGTTTAGAAGCCTCTTGGACCTAGACTTGGCGTTCCGGTACCACTTGCCATGTGGCAGCAGAGAGAACAGTCTATGACTAGGGTGGCTGGAGTCTTTGACAATTTTCAGGGCTTCCTCTGACACCGCCTGGTATAGAGGTCCTGGATGTCAGGACGCTTGGCCCCAGTGATGTACTGGGCCGTTCGCACTACCCTCTGTAGTGCCTTGCGGTCAGAGGCCGAGCAGTTGCCAAACCAGGCAGTGATGCAACCAGTCAGGATGGTACAGCTGTAAAACCTTTTGAGGATCTAAGGACCCATGCCAAATCTTTAAGTTTTGTCTGCTTTCATATTGTTGAGTAATGGAATAAAGTGATATTTTTATATGTATTTTATAATTAATATTTTTTGTGTTCCACTTAAAGGATTGCTGTAAATTGTGAGTTAATATTTTATTTTCCCTATCGCCATTTTTTGTTTGTTTTTCCAAATTCATTTTATAACCTGACATTTTTGAGTATTCAAAAAAGTTTTTTTTTAGCAAAGGGGTCATTGAGTTTTCAATACTGGTCTGGTATATGAGGAGATCAACTGCAAAAAATAGTTTATATTCATGTTTACTATTATTATTATTATGTTTTTTTATTTCAGCTGTAAAAATGAAAGCTTCCAAAGTTTTGGATGGAAAGGCCATTCAAGATAATTGACACACTTTTCGGCATTATTGGTAAATCTTTATCTTGTTTTTTTTGCGTATTGTATTAAACTGAAACATGTTTTTGTTTTTGGCTGTAAGTGACTATTTTTAATAAACCCTCTGTAAGGGGTGTGTACTGGCGGCAGAACAGTCAGGCGCAGGAGAGCAAAAACTGTGTTCCAACGGAGCACTTTAATAATAAAAAACACTGTAAAATAGAACAAACAATCAATGGGTAACAAAACCCGTCACACGCCAGCATAACGTGCACAAGCACTACAAATAAACAATTCCGGACAAGGACATGGGGGGAACAGAGGGTTAAATACACAACAAGTAATGATGGAATTGAAACGAGGTGTGTGAGAAGACAAGACAGGGATCCAACATGTCCAACATGTCCTCCACCGGAACCCAGCATACCACTCCCAGTCCACGAGGTACTGAAGGCCCCTTGCCCGACGCCTCGAATCTCGTATGGAATGAATGGAGTACGCCGGGGCCCCCTCGATGTCCAGAGGGGGCAGAGGAACCTCCCGCACCTCAGACTCCTGAAGTGGACCAGCCACCACCGGCCTGAGGAGAGACACATGGAACGAGGGGTTAATACGCTAATCGGAGGGGAACCTGTTACCTGTAACTCACCTCGTTCAGTCTCCTCAGGACTTTAAATGGCCCCACAAAACACGGACCCAGTTTCCGGCAGGGTGAGGGTGAGGGGCAGGGCAGGTGAAGTGACATGTGTTATCATTTTGTCGAAAAATGTTGAATAGAATTCATGGCGAAACCATCCATTCCTGGTGCTTTTATCAGTACAAATGTTTTAACAGTATCTAATATTTCTTCTTGCGTGATCTCTGTTTTTAATTATCATTTTTTGTCTGCTGATAGTAGTTTCTTAGTTGTTGAGTCTAAGAAGGCTACAGGATCCATCCCTCTGTTGAATTCTGATATACTGTATATACATTTTCATAGAAACTTTTAAAATTGTCATTAATCGCATTGTTGTTTCTAATCACCACTTTGTATCTTTATCTTTAAGATGATAACTGGTTTAGCATGTATTCCTTTTGTGAGTGCTGTGAGATGTTTAGCAGATTGATTTGACATTAAGGAGATGCTTTATTTGAGTTTAACCTGTAGTTCTTGACTCTCTTCAGAAGTAAAAGATCGTATTTCTGCTTAATTTCAGAAATTTGTATTTTCTTATTTACCATCTAAAGATTTTTATGGGATTTTGCTAAAATAGTGATTTATTAGTATTTTTCTTAAAAGTTTATTTCTAAATCAGACTTAACTTTAGCATAATATGAGATTATCATTCCCCAAATTATATAGGCGGTTGTCTTTTCTCTGTCCTCTATGTCTACATTTGTAATGGTAATGATCAAAAATGTTTGTTTACATACACTACCATTCAAAAGCTTGGGGTCACTTAGAAATGTTCTTGTTTTTGAAAGAAAAGCACCTTTTTTGTCCATTAAAATAACATCAAATTGATCATTAATACATTGTTAATGTTGTAGATGACTATTGTTGCTGGAAACGGCAGATTTTTTTTGAAATATTTCCCTATGCGTACAGAGGCCCATTATCAGCAACCATCACTCCTGTGTTCCAATGGAACGTTGTGTTAGCTAATCAAAGTTGATCATTTTAAAAGGCTAATTGAACATTAGAAAAACATTTTGCAATTATGTTAGCACAGCTGAAAACTTTTGTTCTGATTAAAGAAGCAATAAAACTGGTCTTCTTTAGATTAGTTGAGATTATTATTATTATTATTATTATTATTATCTGGAGCATCAGCATTTGTGGGTTCAATTAAAAGGCTCAGAATGGCCAGAAACAAGGCTTTTCTTCTGAATCTTGTCATTCTATTCTTGTTCTGAGAAGTGAAGGCTACTCCATGCGAGAAATTGCCAAGAAACTGAAGATCTGATACAACGCTGTGTACTACTCCCTCACAGAACAGCGCAAACTGACTCTAACCAGAATAGAAAGAGGAGTGGGAGGCCCTGAGCAAGAGGACAAGTATATTCGAGTATCGAGTTTGAGAAACAGATGCCTCACAAGTCCTCAACTGGCAGCTTCATTAAATAGTAACCGCAAAACACCAGCCTCAACATCAACGGTGAAGAGGCGACTCTGGGATGCTGTCCTTCTAGGCAGAGTTCCTCTGTCCAGTGTCTGTGTTCTTTTGCCCATCTTAATCTTTTATTTTTATTGGTCGGTCTGAGATATGGTTTTTCTTTGCAACTCTGACTAGAAGACAGACATTTCAAAATTTACAAGGCCGTGAGGCCAGACGGATTACCAGGACGTGTATTATTACCAGGACGTGTATTATTACCAGGACGTGTATTATTACCAGGATGTGTATTATTACCAGGAAGCGTATTATTACAAGGACATGTATTATTACCAGGATGTGTATTATTACCAGGAAGCGTATTATTACAAGGACATGTATTATTACCAGGACGTGTATTATTACCAGGATGTGTATTATTACCAGGAAGCGTATTATTACCAGGAAGCGTATTATTACAAGGACGTGTATTATTACCAGGACGTGTATTATTACCAGGACGTGTATTATTACCAGGACGTGTATTATTACCAGGATGTGTATTATTACCAGGAAGCGTATTATTACAAGGACGTGTATTATTACCAGGACGTGTATTATTACCAGGATGTGTATTAATACCAGGACGTGTATTAATACCAGGACATGTATTATTACCAGGACGTGTATTATTACCAGGACTTGTATTATTACCAGGACGTGTATTATTACCAGGACATGTATTATTTCCAGGATGTGTATTATTACCAGGACGTGTATTATTACCAGGACGTGTATTATTACCAGGACGTGTATTATTACCAGGACGTGTATTATTACCAGGACGTGTATTATTACCAGGACGTGTATTCAGAGCATGAGTGGACCAACTGGCAAGTGTCTTCACTGACATTCTCAACCTCTCCCTGTCCAAGTCTGCAATACCAACATGTTTCAAGCAGACCACCATAGTCCCTGTGCCCAAGAACCCTCAGGTAACCTGCCTAAATTATTTGATTTGATTTATAGTGATGTCAGAGAATGGTCCGATATCACTATATCATTAATTTTTGTATTCAGTAAATTATTGTGTACTAATAATTTGGAAATAAAATTGTAGTCAATTCTTGAATAGCTTTCTTACTTTGAGAAAAAAAAATAGTATTATGTAGTTGGGAATAGTAATCTCCAGGTGTCCTGTAGATTATCCTGTAGATTATTTGTAGAAATGACATTTATCAGCCTCTTTGGAGGCTCTCTAAATGTGACTTTTTTTTACTACGTCTGTCTGTCCTGTCAAATGTGTGATTTTGGTCAGCTGCTAAAATAATACTTTCTGTCTGGATTGGGATGGTCAATGAAATCAATATGTATTTTTCATCATGTTAGGTACAATTCAACATCACAAAATGGCATTCTTGATCTATATTCTAGGATATAAGGGAAAACGGTGTATTCTTATTTATAAAATATGTATATATAAAGCAAAGTACACCTGTAGTTGAGGCGCCATGCCTTTTAATGGCCTTTAACTCCAACTCTTATCCTAATGTACCAAAGACTATGGGTGCATACAGTACATTGTACATAATTTTACATACATTGTACAGTCATGGCCAAAGGTTTTGAGAATGACACAAATATACATTTTCAAAAAGTCTGCTGCTTCAGTGTCTTTAGATATTTTTGTCAGATGTTACTATGGAATACTGAATATAGTAGTATAACTACAAGCATTTCATAAGTGCCAAAGGCTTTTATTGACAATTATATGAAGTTGATACAAAGAGTCAATATTTGCAGTGTTGACCCTTCTTTTTCAAGACCTCTGCAATCTGCCCTAGGATGCTGTCAATTAACTTCTGGGCCACATCCTGAATGATGGCAGCCCATTCTGGCATAATCAATGCTTGGAGTTTGTCAGAATTTGTGGGTTTTTGTTTGTCCACCTACCTCTTGAGGATTGACCACAAATTCTCAATGGGATTAAGGTCTGGGGAGTTTCCTGGCCATGGACCCAAAATATTGATGTTTTGTTCCCCAAGCCACTGAGTTATCACTTATGCCTTATAGCAAGGTGCTCCACCATGCTGGAAAAAGCATTGTTCGTCACCAAACTGTTCCTGGATGGTTGGGAGAAGTTGCTCTCAGAGGATGTGTTCTTTATTCATGGCGGTGTTCTTAGGCAAAATTGTGAGTGAGCCCACTCCCTTGGCTGAGAAGCAACCCCACACATGAATGGTCTCAGGATGCTTTACTGTTGGCATGCCACAGGACTGATGATAGCCGCTCACCTTGTCTTCTCCGGACAAGCTTTTTTCTGGATGCCCCAAACAATCGGGAAGGGGATTCATCAGAGAAAATAACTTTACCCCAGTCCTCAGCAGTCCAATCCCTGTACATTTTGCAGGATATCAGTCTGTCCCTGATGTTTTTCCTGGAGAGAAGTGGTTTCTTTGTTGTCGTTCTTGACACCAGGCCATCCTCCAAAAGTCTTCACCTCACTGTGCGTGCAGATGCACTCCCACCTGCCTGCTGCCATTTCTGAGCAAGCTCTGTACTGTTGGTGCCCCGATCCCGCAGATGAATCAACTTTAGGAGACGGTCCTGGCACTTGCTGGACTTTCTTGGGCACCCTGAAGCCTTCTTCACAACAATTGAACCGCTCGCCTTGAAGTTCTTGATGATCAGATAAATGGGTTGATTTGGGTGCAATCTTACTGGCAGCAATATCCTTGCCTGTGAAGCCCTTTTTGTGCAAAGCAATGATGACAGCACGTGTTTCCTTGCAGGTAACCATGATTGACAGAGGAAGAACAATGATTCCAAGCACCACCCTCCTTTTGAAGCTTCCAGTCTGTTATTCGAACTCAATCAGCATGACAGAGTGATCTCCAGCCGTGTCCTCGTCAACACTCACACCTGTGTTAACGAGAGAATCACTGACATGATGTCAACTGGTCCTTTTGTGGCAGGGCTGAAATGCAGTGGAAATGTTTTTTGGGGGATTCAGTTCATTTGCATGGCAAAGAGGGACTTTGCAATTAATTGCGATTCATCTGATCACGCTTCATAACATTCTGGAGTATATGCAAATTGCTATTATACAAACTGAGGCAGCAGACTGTGTGAAAATGTATATTTGTGTCATTCTCAGCACTTTTGGCCACGACTGTACATACTTTTGATAATCTATCCCATAACTCTTATTCATTTTACCATTGGTTTATAAGTCCTAAAAAAATAGTTATATTGTGGTATCATTAAGTCCTTCCTTCTCTCTTCCAAGCCAAATCCATCCCTCTCCACCACCCCTTCTCTGTTCTCCCCCCTTTATTCCACCCAATCCAAGCTTATCCCCACCTCCCATCTTTACTCACCCTTTTCCCCCAAAGCCAAGCCTGTCCCACCCTCCCATCCTTGCCCCCCATCACCACCACCTCACCTCCTTACCCTCATTTACTGTTAGAGGAATTTAGTTCTTATGTGTTCATTAACCAATTCAATTTAAACACTCTGTCCGATTCTAAGAACTTGTAAGGTTCTTATTTGCATGAAATGGACAGAGACCAGCCACCAAAATTTGCAAATAGCATTTATTCTCAAGAGGTCTGGTCATAATACCATGTACATTGGTTTCTATACATCACATTTCGTCATAAATATCCCTCCTCCTCTCCTCATTCTCCCCTTCATATACACAGACGCATATCCACACATACTGTACACCCTCTCTCATTCTCCCCTTCATATACACAGACGCATATCCACACATACTGTACACCCTCTCTCATTCTCCCCTTCATATACACAGACGCATATCCACACACCCTCTCTCATTCTCCCCTTCATATACATATCCACACATACTGTGCCCCTCTCATTCTCCCCTTCATATACACAGACACATATCCACACATACTGTACACCCTCTCTCATTCTCCCTTCATATACACAGACACATATCCACACATACTGTACACCCTCTCTCATTCTCCCCTTCATATACACAGACACATATCCACACATACTGTACACCCTCTCTCATTCTCCCCTTCATATACACAGACACATATCCACACATACTGTACACCCTCTCTCATTCTCCCCTTCATATACACACATACTGTACACCCTCTCTCATTCTCCCCTTCATATACACAGACGCATATCCCACACATACTGTACACCCTCTCTCATTCTCCCCTTCATATACACAGACACATATCCACACATACTGTACACCCTCTCTCATTCTCCCCTTCATATACACACATACTGTACACCTCTCTCTCATTCTCCCTTCATATACACACATACTGTACACCCTCTCTCATTCTCCCCTTCATATACACACATACTGTACACCCTCTCTCATTCTCCCCTTCATATACACAGACGCATATCCACACATACTGTACACCCTCTATCATTCTCCCCTTCATATACACAGACGCATATCCACACATACTGTACACCCTCTATCATTCTCCCCTTCATATACACAGACGCATATCCACACATACTGTACACCCTCTCTCATTCTCCCCTTCATATACACAGACACATATCCACACATACTGTACACCCTCTCTCATTCTCCCCTTCATATACACAGACGCATATCCACACATACTGTACACCCTCTATCATTCTCCCCTTCATATACACAGACACATATCCACACATACTGTACACCCTCTCTCATTCTCCCCTTCATATACACAGACACATATCCACACATACTGTACACCCTCTCTCATTCTCCCCTTCATATACACAGACACATATCCACACATACTGTACACCCTCTCTCATTCTCCCCTTCATATACACAGACGCATATCCACACATACTGTACACCCTCTATCATTCTCCCCTTCATATACACAGACGCATATCCACACATACTGTACACCCTCTCTCATTCTCCCCTTCATTTACACAGACGCATATCCACACATACTGTACACCCTCTCTCATTCTCCCCTTCATATACACAGACGCATATCCACACATACTGTACACCCTCTATCATTCTCCCCTTCATATACACAGACGCATATCCACACATACTGTACACCCTCTATCATTCTCCCCTTCATATACACAGACGCATATCCACACATACTGTACACCCTCTCTCATTCTCCCCTTCATATACACAGACGCATATCCACACATACTGTACACCCTCTCTCATTCTCCCTTCATATACACAGACGCATATCCACACATACTGTACACCCTCTCTCATTCTCCCCTTCATATACACAGACACATATCCACACATACTGTACACCCTCTCTCATTCTCCCCTTCATATACACAGACGCATATCCACACATACTGTACACCCTCTCTCATTCTCCCCTTCATATACACAGACACATATCCACACATACTGTACACCCTCTATCATTCTCCCTTCATATACACAGACGCATATCCACACATACTGTACACCCTCTCTCATTCTCCCCTTCATATACACAGACACATATCCACACATACTGTACACCCTCTCTCATTCTCCCCTTCATATACACACATACTGTACACCCTCTCTCATTCTCCCTTCATATACACAGACGCATATCCACACATACTGTACACCCTCTCTCATTCTCCCCTTCATATACACAGACACATATCCACACATACTGTACACCCTCTCTCATTCTCCCCTTCATATACACACATACTGTACACCCTCTCTCATTCTCCCCTTCATATACACACATACTGTACACCCTCTCTCATTCTCCCCTTCATATACACACATACTGTACACCTCTCTCATTCTCCCCTTCATATACACAGACGCATATCCACACATACTGTACACCCTCTATCATTCTCCCCTTCATATACACAGACGCATATCCACACATACTGTACACCCTCTATCATTCTCCCCTTCATATACACAGACGCATATCCACACATACTGTACACCCTCTCTCATTCTCCCCTTCATATACACAGACACATATCCACACATACTGTACACCCTCTCTCATTCTCCCCTTCATATACACAGACGCATATCCACACATACTGTACACCCTCTATCATTCTCCCTTCATATACACAGACGCATATCCACACATACTGTACACCCTCTCTCATTCTCCCTTCATATACACAGACACATATCCACACATACTGTACACCCTCTCTCATTCTCCCCTTCATATACACAGACACATATCCACACATACTGTACACCCTCTCTCATTCTCCCCTTCATATACACAGACGCATATCCACACATACTGTACACCCTCTATCATTCTCCCCTTCATATACACAGACGCATATCCACACATACTGTACACCCTCTCTCATTCTCCCTTCATATACACAGACGCATATCCACACATACTGTACACCCTCTCTCATTCTCCCTTCATATACACAGACACATATCCACACATACTGTACACCCTCTATCATTCTCCCCTTCATATACACAGACGCATATCCACACATACTGTACACCCTCTATCATTCTCCCCTTCATATACACAGACGCATATCCACACATACTGTACACCCTCTCATTCTCCCCTTCATATACACAGACGCATATCCACACATACTGTACACCTCTCTCATTCTCCCACCCTCTCTCATTCTCCCCTTCATATACACAGACACATATCCACACATACTGTACACCCTCTCTCATTCTCCCCTTCATATACACAGACACATATCCACACATACTGTACACCCTCTCTCATTCTCCCCTTCATATACACAGACGCATATCCACACATACTGTACACCCTCTCTCATTCTCCCCTTCATATACACACATACTGTACACCCTCTCTCATTCTCCCTTCATATACACAGACGCATATCCACACATACTGTACACCCTCTATCATTCTCCCCTTCATATACACAGACGCATATCCACACATACTGTACACCCTCTATCATTCTCCCCTTCATATACACAGACGCATATCCACACATACTGTACACCCTCTATCATTCTCCCCTTCATATACACAGACACATATCCACACATACTGTACACCCTCTCTCATTCTCCCCTTCATATACACAGACACATATCCACACATACTGTACACCCTCTCTCATTCTCCCCTTCATATACACAGACACATATCCACACATACTGTACACCCTCTCTCATTCTCCCCTTCATATACACAGACACATATCCACACATACTGTACACCCTCTCTCATTCTCCCCTTCATATACACAGACGCATATCCACACATACTGTACACCCTCTCTCATTCTCCCCTTCATATACACAGACGCATATCCACACATACTGTACACCCTCTCTCATTCTCCCCTTCATATACACAGACGCATATCCACACATACTGTACACCCTCTATCATTCTCCCCTTCATATACACAGACGCATATCCACACATACTGTACACCCTCTATCATTCTCCCCCTTCATATACACAGACGCATATCCACACATACTGTACACCCTCTATCATTCTCCCCTTCATATACACAGACGCATATCCACACATACTGTACACCATTCTCCCTTCTCATTCTACACCCCTTCATTCTCCCCTTCATATACACAGACACATATCCACACATACTGTACACCCTCTCTCATTCTCCCCTTCATATACACAGACACATATCCACACATACTGTACACCCTCTCTCATTCTCCCCTTCATATACACAGACACATATCCACACATACTGTACACCCTCTCTCATTCTCCCCTTCATATACACAGACACATATCCACACATACTGTACACTCTCATTCTCCCCCTTCATATCAGACCATATCATACTGTACACCCCTCTCTCATTCTCCCCTTCATATACACAGACGCATATCCACACATACTGTACACCCTCTCTCATTCTCCCCTTCATATACACAGACACATATCCACACATACTGTACACCTCTCTCATTCTCCCCTTCATATACACAGACACATATCCACACATACTGTACACCCTCTCTCATTCTCCCCTTCATATACACAGACACATATCCACACATACTGTACACCCTCTCTCATTCTCCCCTTCATATACACACATACTGTACACCCTCTCTCATTCTCCCTTCATATACACAGACGCATATCCACACATACTGTACACCCTCTCTCATTCTCCCTTCATATACACAGACACATATCCACACATACTGTACACCCTCTCTCATTCTCCCCTTCATATACACAGACTGTACACCCTCTCTCATTCTCCCCTTCATATACACACATACTGTACACCCTCTCTCATTCTCCCCTTCATATACACACATACTGTACACCCTCTCTCACACATCCACACATACTGTACACCCTCTATCATTCTCCCCTTCATATACACAGACGCATATCCACACATACTGTACACCCTCTATCATTCTCCCTTCATATACACAGACGCATATCCACACATACTGTACACCCTCTCTCATTCTCCCCTTCATATACACAGACACATATCCACACCTCTCTCATTCTCCCTTCATACTGTACACACCTCTATCATTCTCCCCTTCATATACACAGACACATATCCACACATACTGTACACCCTCTCTCATTCTCCCCTTCATATACACAGACACATATCCACACATACTGTACACCCTCTCTCATTCTCCCCTTCATATACACAGACACATATCCACACATACTGTACACCCTCTCTCATTCTCCCCTTCATATACACAGACGCATATCCACACATACTGTACACCCTCTCTCATTCTCCCCTTCATATACACAGACACATATCCACACATACTGTACACCCTCTCTCATTCTCCCCTTCATTTACACAGACACATATCCACACATACTGTACACCCTCTCTCATTCTCCCCTTCATATACACAGACGCATATCCACACATACTGTACACCCTCTATCATTCTCCCCTTCATATACACAGACGCATATCCACACATACTGTACACCCTCTATCATTCTCCCCTTCATATACACAGACGCATATCCACACATACTGTACACCCTCTCTCATTCTCCCCTTCATATACACAGACGCATATCCACACATACTGTACACCCTCTATCATTCTCCCCTTCATATACACAGACGCATATCCACACATACTGTACACCCTCTCTCATTCTCCCCTTCATATACACAGACACATATCCACACATACTGTACACCCTCTCTCATTCTCCCCTTCATATACACAGACACATATCCACACATACTGTACACCCTCTCTCATTCTCCCTTCATATACACAGACACATACTACTGTACACCCTCTATCATTCTCCCCTTCATATACACAGACACATATCCACACATACTGTACACCCTCTCTCATTCTCCCCTTCATATACACAGACACATATCCACACATACTGTACACCCTCTCTCATTCTCCCCTTCATATACACAGACGCATATCCACACATACTGTACACCCTCTCTCATTCTCCCCTTCATATACACAGACACATATCCACACATACTGTACACCCTCTCTCATTCTCCCCTTCATATACACAGACATACTGTACATATCCACACATACTGTACACCTCTCTCATTCTCCCCTTCATATACACAGACGCATATCCACACATACTGTACACCCTCTCTCATTCTCCCCTTCATATACACAGACGCATATCCACACATACTGTACACCCTCTCTCATTCTCCCCTTCATATACACAGACGCATATCCACACATACTGTACACCCTCTCTCATTCTCCCCTTCATATACACAGACACATATCCACACATACTGTACACCTCTCTCATTCTCCCTTCATATACACAGACACATATCCACACATACTGTACACCTCTCTCATTCTCCCCTTCATATACACAGACACATATCCACACATACTGTACACCCTCTCTCATTCTCATTCTACACAGACACATATCACACATACTGTACACCCTCTCTCATTCTCCCCTTCCTTATATACACACATACTGTACACCCTCTCTCATTCTCCCCTTCATATACACAGACACATATCCACACATACTGTACACCCTCTATCATTCTCCCTTCATATACACAGACGCATATCCACACATACTGTACACCCTCTCTCATTCTCCCCTTCATATACACAGACGCATATCCACACATACTGTACACCCTCTCTCATTCTCCCCTTCATATACACAGACGCATATCCACACATACTGTACACTCCATTCTCCCCTTCATTCATATCCACACATACTGTACACCCTTCATTCTCCCCTTATACACAGACGCATATCCACACATACTGTACACCCTCTCTCATTCTCCCCTTCATATACACAGACACATATCCACACATACTGTACACCCTCTCTCATTCTCCCCTTCATATACACAGACACATATCCACACATACTGTACACCCTCTCTCATTCTCCCCTTCATATACACAGACACATATCCACACATACTGTACACCTCTCTCATTCTCCCTTCATATACACAGACACATATCCACACATACTGTACACCCTCTCTCATTCTCCCCTTCATATACACAGACGCATATCCACACATACTGTACACCCTCTATCATTCTCCCCTTCATATACACAGACGCATATCCACACATACTGTACACCCTCTCTCATTCTCCCCTTCATATACACAGACGCATATCCACACATACTGTACACCCTCTCATTCTCCCTTCATATACACAGACACATATCCACACATACTGTACACCCTCTATCATTCTCCCCTTCATATACACAGACGCATATCCACACATACTGTACACCCTCTCTCATTCTCCCCTTCATATACACAGACACATATCCACACATACTGTACACCCTCTCTCATTCTCCCCTTCATATACACAGACGCATATCCACACATACTGTACACCCTCTATCATTCTCCCCTTCATATACACAGACGCATATCCACACATACTGTACATTCTCCCCTCTCTCATTCTCCCCTTCATATACACAGACACATATCCACACATACTGTACACCCTCTCTCATTCTCCCTTCATATACACAGACGCATATCCACACATACTGTACACCCTCTATCATTCCCCCCTTCATATACACAGACGCATATCCACACATACAGTACACATACTGTACACCTCTCTCATTCTCCCCTTCATATACACAGACGCATATCCACACATACTGTACACCCTCTCTCATTCTCCCCTTCATATACACAGACGCATATCCACACATACTGTACACCCTCTCATTCTCCCCTTCTTCATATCCACACATACTGTACACCCTCTCTCATTCTCCCCTTCATATACACAGACGCATATCCACACATACTGTACACCCTCTCTCATTCTCCCCTTCATATACACAGACACATATCCACACATACTGTACACCCTCTCTCATTCTCCCCTTCATATACACAGACACATATCCACACATACTGTACACCCTCTCTCATTCTCCCCTTCATATACAGACATATCCACACATACTGTACACCCTCTCTCATTCTCCCCTTCATATACACACATACTGTACACCCTCTCTCATTCTCCCCTTCATATACACAGACGCATATCCACACATACTGTACACCCTCTATCATTCTCCCTTCATATACACAGACACATATCCACACATACTGTACACCCTCTATCATTCTCCCCTTCATATACACACAGACGCATATCCACACATACTGTACACCTCTCATTCTCATTCTCCCCTTCATATACACAGACACATATCCACACATACTGTACACCCTCTCTCATTCTCCCCTTCATATACACAGACACATATCCACACATACTGTACACCCTCTCTCATTCTCCCCTTCATATACACAGACACATATCCACACATACTGTACACCCTCTCTCATTCTCCCCTTCATATACACAGACACATATCCACACATACTGTACACCCTCTCTCATTCTCCCCTTCATATACACAGACACATATCCACACATACTGTACACCCTCTCTCATTCTCCCCTTCATATACACAGACGCATATCCACACATACTGTACACCCTCTATCATTCTCCCTTCATATACACAGACGCATATCCACACATACTGTACACCCTCTCTCATTCTCCCCTTCATATACACAGACGCATATCCACACATACTGTACACCCTCTCTCATTCTCCCCTTCATATCATATCCACACATACTGTACACCCTCTATCATTCTCCCCTTCATATACACAGACGCATATCCACACATACTGTACACCCTCTATCATTCTCCCCTTCATATACACAGACGCATATCCACACATACTGTACACCCTCTCTCATTCTCCCCTTCATATACACAGACGCATATCCACACATACTGTACACCCTCTCTCATTCTCCCTTCATATACACAGACACATATCCACACATACTGTACACCCTCTCTCATTCTCCCCTTCATATACACAGACACATATCCACACATACTGTACACCCTCTCTCATTCTCCCCTTCATATACACAGACGCATATCCACACATACTGTACACCCTCTCTCATTCTCCCCTTCATATACACAGACGCATATCCACACATACTGTACACCCTCTATCATTCTCCCCTTCATATACACAGACGCATATCCACACATACTGTACACCCTCTCTCATTCTCCCCTTCATATACACAGACACATATCCACACATACTGTACACCCTCTCTCATTCTCCCCTTCATATACACAGACGCATATCCACACATACTGTACACCCTCTCTCATTCTCCCCTTCATATACACAGACACATATCCACACATACTGTACACCCTCTCTCATTCTCCCCTTCATATACACAGACACATATCCACACATACTGTACACCCTCTCTCATTCTCCCCTTCATATACACACATACTGTACACCCTCTCTCATTCTCCCCTTCATATACACACATACTGTACACCCTCTCTCATTCTCCCCTTCATATACACACATACTGTACACCCTCTCTCATTCTCCCCTTCATATACACAGACGCATATCCACACATACTGTACACCCTCTATCATTCTCCCCTTCATATACACAGACGCATATCCACACATACTGTACACCCTCTCTCATTCTCCCCTTCATATACACAGACGCATATCCACACATACTGTACACCCTCTATCATTCTCCCCTTCATATACACAGACGCATATCCACACATACTGTACACCCTCTATCATTCTCCCTTCATATACACAGACGCATATCCACACATACTGTACACCCTCTCTCATTCTCCCCTTCATATACACAGACACATATCCACACATACTGTACACCCTCTCTCATTCTCCCCTTCATATACACAGACGCATATCCACACATACTGTACACCCTCTATCATTCTCCCCTTCATATACACAGACTCATATCCACACATACTGTACACCCTCTCTCATTCTCCCCTTCATATACACAGACACATATCCACACATACTGTACACCCTCTCTCATTCTCCCTTCATATACACAGACACATATCCACACATACTGTACACCCTCTCTCATTCTCCCCTTCATATACACAGACGCATATCCACACATATTGTACACCCTCTATCATTCTCCCCTTCATATACACAGACGCATATCCACACATACTGTACACCCTCTCTCATTCTCCCCTTCATATACACAGACGCATATCCACACATACTGTACACCCTCTCTCATTCTCCCCTTCATATACACAGACACATATCCACACATACTGTACACCCTCTATCATTCTCCCCTTCATATACACAGACGCATATCCACACATACTGTACACCCTCTATCATTCTCCCCTTCATATACACAGACGCATATCCACACATACTGTACACCCTCTCTCATTCTCCCCTTCATATACACAGACGCATATCCACACATACTGTACACCCTCTCTCATTCTCCCCTTCATATACACAGACACATATCCACACATACTGTACACCCTCTCTCATTCTCCCCTTCATATACACAGACGCATATCCACACATACTGTACACCCTCTCTCATTCTCCCCTTCATATACACAGACGCATATCCACACATACTGTACACCCTCTCTCATTCTCCCCTTCATATACACAGACGCATATCCACACATACTGTACACCCTCTCTCATTCTCCCTTCATATACACAGACACATATCCACACATACTGTACACCCTCTATCATTCTCCCTTCATATACACAGACGCATATCCACACATACTGTACACCCTCTCTCATTCTCCCCTTCATATACACAGACACATATCCACACATACTGTACACCCTCTCTCATTCTCCCCTTCATATACACAGACACATATCCACACATACTGTACACCCTCTCTCATTCTCCCCTTCATATACACACATACTGTACACCCTCTCTCATTCTCCCCTTCATATACACAGACGCATATCCACACATACTGTACACCCTCTCTCATTCTCCCCTTCATATACACAGACACATATCCACACATACTGTACACCCTCTCTCATTCTCCCCTTCATATACACACATACTGTACACCCTCTCTCATTCTCCCCTTCATATACACACATACTGTACACCCTCTCTCATTCTCCCCTTCATATACACACATACTGTACACCCTCTCTCATTCTCCCCTTCATATACACAGACGCATATCCACACATACTGTACACCCTCTATCATTCTCCCCTTCATATACACAGACGCATATCCACACATACTGTACACCCTCTATCATTCTCCCCTTCATATACACAGACGCATATCCACACATACTGTACACCTCTCTCATTCTCCCCTTCATATACACAGACGCATATCCACACATACTGTACACCCTCTATCATTCTCCCCTTCATATACACAGACGCATATCCACACATACTGTACACCCTCTATCATTCTCCCCTTCATATACACAGACGCATATCCACACATACTGTACACCCTCTCTCATTCTCCCCTTCATATACACAGACACATATCCACACATACTGTACACCCTCTCTCATTCTCCCCTTCATATACACAGACGCATATCCACACATACTGTACACCCTCTATCATTCTCCCCTTCATATACACAGACTCATATCCACACATACTGTACACCCTCTCTCATTCTCCCCTTCATATACACAGACACATATCCACACATACTGTACACCCTCTCTCATTCTCCCCTTCATATACACAGACACATATCCACACATACTGTACACCCTCTCTCATTCTCCCCTTCATATACACAGACGCATATCCACACATATTGTACACCCTCTATCATTCTCCCTTCATATACACAGACGCATATCCACACATACTGTACACCCTCTCTCATTCTCCCCTTCATATACACAGACGCATATCCACACATACTGTACACCTCTCTCATTCTCCCCTTCATATACACAGACACATATCCACACATACTGTACACCCTCTATCATTCTCCCCTTCATATACACAGACGCATATCCACACATACTGTACACCCTCTATCATTCTCCCCTTCATATACACAGACGCATATCCACACATACTGTACACCCTCTCTCATTCTCCCCTTCATATACACAGACGCATATCCACACATACTGTACACCCTCTCTCATTCTCCCCTTCATATACACAGACACATATCCACACATACTGTACACCCTCTCTCATTCTCCCCTTCATATACACAGACGCATATCCACACATACTGTACACCCTCTCTCATTCTCCCCTTCATATACACAGACGCATATCCACACATACTGTACACCCTCTCTCATTCTCCCCTTCATATACACAGACGCATATCCACACATACTGTACACCCTCTCTCATTCTCCCTTCATATACACAGACACATATCCACACATACTGTACACCCTCTATCATTCTCCCCTTCATATACACAGACGCATATCCACACATACTGTACACCCTCTCTCATTCTCCCCTTCATATACACAGACACATATCCACACATACTGTACACCCTCTCTCATTCTCCCTTCATATACACAGACACATATCCACACATACTGTACACCCTCTCTCATTCTCCCTTCATATACACACATACTGTACACCTCTCTCATTCTCCCTTCATATACACAGACGCATATCCACACATACTGTACACCCTCTCTCATTCTCCCCTTCATATACACAGACACATATCCACACATACTGTACACCCTCTCTCATTCTCCCCTTCATATACACATACTGTACACCCTCTCTCATTCTCCCCTTCATATACACACATACTGTACACCCTCTCTCATTCTCCCCTTCATATACACACATACTGTACACCCTCTCTCATTCTCCCCTTCATATACACAGACGCATATCCACACATACTGTACACCCTCTATCATTCTCCCCTTCATATACACAGACGCATATCCACACATACTGTACACCCTCTATCATTCTCCCCTTCATATACACAGACGCATATCCACACATACTGTACACCCTCTCTCATTCTCCCCTTCATATACACAGACACATATCCACACATACTGTACACCCTCTCTCATTCTCCCCTTCATATACACAGACGCATATCCACACATACTGTACACCCTCTATCATTCTCCCCTTCATATACACAGACACATATCCACACATACTGTACACCCTCTCTCATTCTCCCCTTCATATACACAGACACATATCCACACATACTGTACACCCTCTCTCATTCTCCCCTTCATATACACAGACACATATCCACACATACTGTACACCCTCTCTCATTCTCCCCTTCATATACACAGACGCATATCCACACATACTGTACACCCTCTATCATTCTCCCCTTCATATACACAGACGCATATCCACACATACTGTACACCCTCTCTCATTCTCCCCTTCATATACACAGACGCATATCCACACATACTGTACACCCTCTCTCATTCTCCCCTTCATATACACAGACGCATATCCACACATACTGTACACCCTCTATCATTCTCCCCTTCATATACACAGACGCATATCCACACATACTGTACACCCTCTATCATTCTCCCTTCATATACACAGACACATATCCACACATACTGTACACCCTCTCTCATTCTCCCCTTCATATACACAGACGCATATCCACACATACTGTACACCCTCTCTCATTCTCCCCTTCATATACACAGACACATATCCACACATACTGTACACCCTCTCTCATTCTCCCCTTCATATACACAGACGCATATCCACACATACTGTACACCCTCTCTCATTCTCCCCTTCATATACACAGACGCATATCCACACATACTGTACACCCTCTCTCATTCTCCCTTCATATACACAGACACATATCCACACATACTGTACACCCTCTATCATTCTCCCCTTCATATACACAGACGCATATCCACACATACTGTACACCCTCTCTCATTCTCCCCTTCATATACACAGACGCATATCCACACATACTGTACACCCTCTCTCATTCTCCCCTTCATATACACAGACACATATCCACACATACTGTACACCCTCTCTCATTCTCCCTTCATATACACAGACACATATCCACACATACTGTACACCCTCTCTCATTCTCCCCTTCATATACACAGACGCATATCCACACATACTGTACACCCTCTCTCATTCTCCCCTTCATATACACACATACTGTACACCCTCTCTCATTCTCCCCTTCATATACACAGACGCATATCCACACATACTGTACACCCTCTATCATTCTCCCTTCATATACACAGACGCATATCCACACATACTGTACACCCTCTATCATTCTCCCCTTCATATACACAGACGCATATCCACACATACTGTACACCCTCTCTCATTCTCCCCTTCATATACACAGACGCATATCCACACATACTGTACACCCTCTATCATTCTCCCTTCATATACACAGACACATATCCACACATACTGTACACCCTCTCTCATTCTCCCCTTCATATACACAGACACATATCCACACATACTGTACACCCTCTCTCATTCTCCCCTTCATATACACAGACACATATCCACACATACTGTACACCTCTCTCATTCTCCCCTTCATATACACAGACGCATATCCACACATACTGTACACCCTCTATCATTCTCCCCTTCATATACACAGACGCATATCCACACATACTGTACACCCTCTCTCATTCTCCCCTTCATATACACAGACGCATATCCACACATACTGTACACCCTCTCTCATTCTCCCTTCATATACACAGACGCATATCCACACATACTGTACACCCTCTATCATTCTCCCTTCATATACACAGACGCATATCCACACATACTGTACACCCTCTATCATTCTCCCTTCATATACACAGACGCATATCCACACATACTGTACACCCTCTCTCATTCTCCCTTCATATACACAGACGCATATCCACACATACTGTACACCCTCTCTCATTCTCCCCTTCATATACACAGACGCATATCCACACATACTGTACACCCTCTCTCATTCTCCCCTTCATATACACAGACACATATCCACACATACTGTACACCCTCTCTCATTCTCCCTTCATATACACAGACGCATATCCACACATACTGTACACCCTCTCTCATTCTCCCCTTCATATACACAGACACATATCCACTGTACACCCTCTATCATTCTCCCCTTCATATACACAGACGCATATCCACACATACTGTACACCCTCTCTCATTCTCCCCTTCATATACACAGACACATATCCACACATACTGTACACCCTCTCTCATTCTCCCCTTCATATACACACATACTGTACACCCTCTCTCATTCTCCCCTTCATATACACAGACGCATATCCACACATACTGTACACCCTCTCTCATTCTCCCCTTCATATACACAGACACATATCCACACATACTGTACACCCTCTCTCATTCTCCCCTTCATATACACACATACTGTACACCCTCTCTCATTCTCCCCTTCATATACACATACTGTACATATTCTCCCCTTCCACACATACTGTACACCCTCTCTCATTCTCCCTTCATATACACAGACGCATATCCACACATACTGTACACCCTCTATCATTCTCCCCTTCATATACACAGATGCATATCCACACATACTGTACACCCTCTATCATTCTCCCCTTCATATACACAGACACATATCCACACATACTGTACACCCTCTCTCATTCTCCCCTTCATATACACAGACACATATCCACACATACTGTACACCCTCTCTCATTCTCCCCTTCATATACACAGACGCATATCCACACATACTGTACACCCTCTATCATTCTCCCCTTCATATACACAGACACATATCCACACATACTGTACACCCTCTCTCATTCTCCCTTCATATACACAGACACATATCCACACATACTGTACACCCTCTCTCATTCTCCCCTTCATATACACAGACACATATCCACACATACTGTACACCCTCTCTCATTCTCCCCTTCATATACACAGACGCATATCCACACATACTGTACACCCTCTATCATTCTCCCCTTCATATACACAGACGCATATCCACACATACTGTACACCCTCTCTCATTCTCCCTTCATATACACAGACGCATATCCACACATACTGTACACCCTCTCATCATTCTCCCCTTCATATACACAGACACATATCCACACATACTGTACACCCTCTATCATTCTCCCTTCATATACACAGACGCATATCCACACATACTGTACACCCTCTATCATTCTCCCTTCATATACACAGACGCATATCCACACATACTGTACACCCTCTCTCATTCTCCCCTTCATATACACAGACGCATATCCACACATACTGTACACCCTCTCTCATTCTCCCCTTCATATACACAGACACATATCCACACATACTGTACACCCTCTCTCATTCTCCCCTTCATATACACAGACACATATCCACACATACTGTACACCCTCTCTCATTCTCCCCTTCATATACACAGACGCATATCCACACATACTGTACACCCTCTCTCATTCTCCCTTCATATACACAGACACATATCCACACATACTGTACACCCTCTATCATTCTCCCCTTCATATACACAGACGCATATCCACACATACTGTACACCCTCTCTCATTCTCCCCTTCATATACACAGACACATATCCACACATACTGTACACCCTCTCTCATTCTCCCCTTCATATACACAGACGCATATCCACACATACTGTACACCTCTCTCATTCTCCCTTCATATACACAGACACATATCCACACATACTGTACACCCTCTCTCATTCTCCCCTTCATATACACAGACACATATCCACACATACTGTACACCCTCTCTCATTCTCCCCTTCATATACACACATACTGTACACCCTCTCTCATTCTCCCTTCATATACACACATACTGTACACCCTCTCTCATTCTCCCCTTCATATACACACATACTGTACACCCCTCTCATTCTCCCCTTCATATACACAGACGCATATCCACACATACTGTACACCCTCTATCATTCTCCCTTCATATACACAGACGCATATCCACACATACTGTACACCCTCTCTCATTCTCCCCTTCATATACACAGACGCATATCCACACATACTGTACACCCTCTATCATTCTCCCCTTCATATACACAGACGCATATCCACACATACTGTACACCCTCTATCATTCTCCCCTTCATATACACAGACGCATATCCACACATACTGTACACCCTCTCTCATTCTCCCCTTCATATACACAGACACATATCCACACATACTGTACACCCTCTCTCATTCTCCCTTCATATACACAGACGCATATCCACACATACTGTACACCCTCTATCATTCTCCCCTTCATATACACAGACTCATATCCACACATACTGTACACCCTCTCTCATTCTCCCCTTCATATACACAGACACATATCCACACATACTGTACACCCTCTCTCATTCTCCCCTTCATATACACAGACACATATCCACACATACTGTACACCCTCTCTCATTCTCCCCTTCATATACACAGACGCATATCCACACATATTGTACACCCTCTATCATTCTCCCCTTCATATACACAGACGCATATCCACACATACTGTACACCCTCTCTCATTCTCCCCTTCATATACACAGACGCATATCCACACATACTGTACACCCTCTCTCATTCTCCCCTTCATATACACAGACACATATCCACACATACTGTACACCCTCTATCATTCTCCCCTTCATATACACAGACGCATATCCACACATACTGTACACCCTCTATCATTCTCCCCTTCATATACACAGACGCATATCCACACATACTGTACACCCTCTCTCATTCTCCCCTTCATATACACAGACGCATATCCACACATACTGTACACCCTCTCTCATTCTCCCCTTCATATACACAGACGCATATCCACACATACTGTACACCCTCTCTCATTCTCCCCTTCATATACACAGACGCATATCCACACATACTGTACACCCTCTCTCATTCTCCCCTTCATATACACAGACGCATATCCACACATACTGTACACCCTCTCTCATTCTCCCCTTCATATACACAGACGCATATCCACACATACTGTACACCCTCTCTCATTCTCCCCTTCATATACACAGACACATATCCACACATACTGTACACCCTCTATCATTCTCCCCTTCATATACACAGACGCATATCCACACATACTGTACACCCTCTCTCATTCTCCCCTTCATATACACAGACACATATCCACACATACTGTACACCCTCTCTCATTCTCCCCTTCATATACACAGACACATATCCACACATACTGTACACCCTCTCTCATTCTCCCCTTCATATACACACATACTGTACACCCTCTCTCATTCTCCCCTTCATATACACAGACGCATATCCACACATACTGTACACCCTCTCTCATTCTCCCTTCATATACACAGACACATATCCACACATACTGTACACCCTCTCTCATTCTCCCCTTCATATACACACATACTGTACACCCTCTCTCATTCTCCCTTCATATACACACATACTGTACACCCTCTCTCATTCTCCCCTTCATATACACACATACTGTACACCCTCTCTCATTCTCCCCTTCATATACACAGACGCATATCCACACATACTGTACACCCTCTATCATTCTCCCTTCATATACACAGACGCATATCCACACATACTGTACACCCTCTATCATTCTCCCCTTCATATACACAGACGCATATCCACACATACTGTACACCCTCTCTCATTCTCCCCTTCATATACACAGACACATATCCACACATACTGTACACCCTCTCTCATTCTCCCCTTCATATACACAGACGCATATCCACACATACTGTACACCCTCTATCATTCTCCCTTCATATACACAGACACATATCCACACATACTGTACACCTCTCTCATTCTCCCCTTCATATACACAGACACATATCCACACATACTGTACACCCTCTCTCATTCTCCCCTTCATATACACAGACACATATCCACACATACTGTACACCCTCTCTCATTCTCCCCTTCATATACACAGACGCATATCCACACATACTGTACACCTCTATCATTCTCCCCTTCATATACACAGACGCATATCCACACATACTGTACACCCTCTCTCATTCTCCCCTTCATATACACAGACGCATATCCACACATACTGTACACCCTCTCTCATTCTCCCCTTCATATACACAGACGCATATCCACACATACTGTACACCCTCTATCATTCTCCCCTTCATATACACAGACGCATATCCACACATACTGTACACCCTCTATCATTCTCCCCTTCATATACACAGACACATATCCACACATACTGTACACCCTCTCTCATTCTCCCCTTCATATACACAGACGCATATCCACACATACTGTACACCCTCTCTCATTCTCCCCTTCATATACACAGACACATATCCACACATACTGTACACCCTCTCTCATTCTCCCCTTCATATACACAGACGCATATCCACACATACTGTACACCCTCTCTCATTCTCCCCTTCATATACACAGACGCATATCCACACATACTGTACACCCTCTCTCATTCTCCCCTTCATATACACAGACACATATCCACACATACTGTACACCCTCTATCATTCTCCCCTTCATATACACAGACGCATATCCACACATACTGTACACCCTCTCTCATTCTCCCCTTCATATACACAGACACATATCCACACATACTGTACACCCTCTCTCATTCTCCCCTTCATATACACAGACACATATCCACACATACTGTACACCCTCTCTCATTCTCCCCTTCATATACACAGACACATATCCACACATACTGTACACCCTCGCTCATTCTCCCCTTCATATACACAGACGCATATCCACACATATTGTACACCCTCTATCATTCTCCCCTTCATATACACAGACGCATATCCACACATACTGTACACCCTCTCTCATTCTCCCCTTCATATACACAGACGCATATCCACACATACTGTACACCCTCTCTCATTCTCCCCTTCATATACACAGACACATATCCACACATACTGTACACCCTCTATCATTCTCCCCTTCATATACACAGACGCATATCCACACATACTGTACACCCTCTATCATTCTCCCCTTCATATACACAGACGCATATCCACACATACTGTACACCCTCTCTCATTCTCCCCTTCATATACACAGACGCATATCCACACATACTGTACACCCTCTCTCATTCTCCCCTTCATATACACAGACACATATCCACACATACTGTACACCCTCTCTCATTCTCCCCTTCATATACACAGACACATATCCACACATACTGTACACCCTCTCTCATTCTCCCCTTCATATACACAGACGCATATCCACACATACTGTACACCCTCTCTCATACTCCCCTTCATATACACAGACGCATATCCACACATACTGTACACCCTCTCTCATTCTCCCCTTCATATACACAGACGCATATCCACACATACTGTACACCCTCTCTCATTCTCCCCTTCATATACACAGACGCATATCCACACATACTGTACACCCTCTCTCATTCTCCCCTTCATATACACAGACACATATCCACACATACTGTACACCTCTATCATTCTCCCCTTCATATACACAGACGCATATCCACACATACTGTACACCCTCTCTCATTCTCCCCTTCATATACACAGACACATATCCACACATACTGTACACCCTCTCTCATTCTCCCCTTCATATACACAGACACATATCCACACATACTGTACACCCTCTCTCATTCTCCCCTTCATATACACACATACTGTACACCCTCTCTCATTCTCCCCTTCATATACACAGACGCATATCCACACATACTGTACACCCTCTCTCATTCTCCCCTTCATATACACAGACACATATCCACACATACTGTACACCCTCTCTCATTCTCCCCTTCATATACACACATACTGTACACCCTCTCTCATTCTCCCCTTCATATACACACATACTGTACACCCTCTCTCATTCTCCCCTTCATATACACACATAATGTACACCCTCTCTCATTCTCCCCTTCATATACACAGACGCATATCCACACATACTGTACACCCTCTATCATTCTCCCTCATTCTCCCCTTCATATACACAGACGCATATCCACACATACTGTACACCCTCTATCATTCTCCCCTTCATATACACAGACGCATATCCACACATACTGTACACCCTCTCTCATTCTCCCCTTCATATACACAGACACATATCCACACATACTGTACACCCTCTCTCATTCTCCCCTTCATATACACAGACGCATATCCACACATACTGTACACCCTCTATCATTCTCCCCTTCATATACACAGACACATATCCACACATACTGTACACCCTCTCTCATTCTCCCCTTCATATACACAGACACATATCCACACATACTGTACACCCTCTCTCATTCTCCCCTTCATATACACAGACACATATCCACACATACTGTACACCCTCTCTCATTCTCCCCTTCATATACACAGACGCATATCCACACATACTGTACACCCTCTATCATTCTCCCCTTCATATACACAGACGCATATCCACACATACTGTACACCCTCTCTCATTCTCCCCTTCATATACACAGACGCATATCCACACATACTGTACACCCTCTCTCATTCTCCCTTCATATACACAGACGCATATCCACACATACTGTACACCCTCTATCATTCTCCCCTTCATATACACAGACGCATATCCACACATACTGTACACCCTCTATCATTCTCCCCTTCATATACACAGACGCATATCCACACATACTGTACACCCTCTCTCATTCTCCCCTTCATATACACAGACGCATATCCACACATACTGTACACCCTCTCTCATTCTCCCCTTCATATACACAGACACATATCCACACATACTGTACACCCTCTCTCATTCTCCCCTTCATATACACAGACACATATCCACACATACTGTACACCCTCTCTCATTCTCCCTTCATATACACAGACGCATATCCACACATACTGTACACCCTCTCTCATTCTCCCCTTCATATACACAGACACATATCCACACATACTGTACACCCTCTATCATTCTCCCTTCATATACACAGACGCATATCCACACATACTGTACACCCTCTCTCATTCTCCCCTTCATATACACAGACACATATCCACACATACTGTACACCCTCTCTCATTCTCCCTTCATATACACAGACACATATCCACACATACTGTACACCCTCTCTCATTCTCCCCTTCATATACACAGACGCATATCCACACATACTGTACACCCTCTCTCATTCTCCCCTTCATATACACAGACACATATCCACACATACTGTACACCCTCTATCATTCTCCCCTTCATATACACAGACGCATATCCACACATACTGTACACCCTCTCTCATTCTCCCCTTCATATACACAGACACATATCCACACATACTGTACACCCTCTCTCATTCTCCCCTTCATATACACACATACTGTACACCCTCTCTCATTCTCCCCTTCATATACACAGACGCATATCCACACATACTGTACACCCTCTCTCATTCTCCCTTCATATACACAGACACATATCCACACATACTGTACACCCTCTCTCATTCTCCCCTTCATATACACACATACTGTACACCCTCTCTCATTCTCCCCTTCATATACACACATACTGTACACCCTCTCTCATTCTCCCCTTCATATACACACATACTGTACACCCTCTCTCATTCTCCCTTCATATACACAGACGCATATCCACACATACTGTACACCCTCTATCATTCTCCCCTTCATATACACAGACGCATATCCACACATACTGTACACCCTCTATCATTCTCCCCTTCATATACACAGACGCATATCCACACATACTGTACACCCTCTCTCATTCTCCCTTCATATACACAGACACATATCCACACATACTGTACACCCTCTCTCATTCTCCCCTTCATATACACAGACGCATATCCACACATACTGTACACCCTCTATCATTCTCCCCTTCATATACACAGACACATATCCACACATACTGTACACCCTCTCTCATTCTCCCCTTCATATACACAGACACATATCCACACATACTGTACACCCTCTCTCATTCTCCCCTTCCTTCATATCCACACAGACACATATCCACACATACTGTACACCCTCTCTCATTCTCCCCTTCATATACACAGACGCATATCCACACATACTGTACACCCTCTCTCATTCTCCCCTTCATATACACAGACACATATCCACACATACTGTACACCCTCTCTCATTCTCCCCTTCATATACACAGACACATATCCACACATACTGTACATCCCCTCTACACCCTCTATCATTCTCCCCTTCATATACACAGACGCATATCCACACATACTGTACACCCTCTCTCATTCTCCCCTTCATATACACAGACGCATATCCACACATACTGTACACCCTCTCTCATTCTCCCCTTCATATACACAGACACATATCCACACATACTGTACACCCTCTCTCATTCTCCCCTTCATATACACAGACACATATCCACACATACTGTACACCCTCTCTCATTCTCCCCTTCATATACACAGACACATATCCACACATACTGTACACCCTCTATCATTCTCCCCTTCATATACACAGACGCATATCCACACATACTGTACACCCTCTATCATTCTCCCCTTCATATACACAGACACATATCCACACATACTGTACACCCTCTATCATTCTCCCCTTCATATACACAGACACATATCCACACATACTGTACACCCTCTCTCATTCTCCCCTTCATATACACAGACACATATCCACACATACTGTACACACCCTCTCTCATTCTCCCCTTCATATACACAGACACATATCCACACATACTGTACACCCTCTCTCATTCTCCCCTTCATATACACAGACACATATCCACACATACTGTACACCCTCTCTCATTCTCCCCTTCATATACACAGACACATATCCACACATACTGTACACCCTCTATCATTCTCCCCTTCATATACACAGACGCATATCCACACATACTGTACACCCTCTCTCATTCTCCCCTTCATATACACAGACACATATCCACACATACTGTACACCCTCTATCATTCTCCCCTTCATATACACAGATGCATATCCACACATACTGTACACCCTCTCTCATTCTCCCCTTCATATACACAGACACATATCCACACATACTGTACACCCTCTCTCATTCTCCCCTTCATATACACAGACACATATCCACACATACTGTACACCCTCTCTCATTCTCCCCTTCATATACACAGACACATATCCACACATACTGTACACCCTCTCTCATTCTCCC
Source organism: Oncorhynchus gorbuscha (assembly GCF_021184085.1). Classification (NCBI taxonomy): domain Eukaryota; kingdom Metazoa; phylum Chordata; class Actinopteri; order Salmoniformes; family Salmonidae; genus Oncorhynchus; species Oncorhynchus gorbuscha. The sequence goes on along the minus strand of NC_060183.1, from coordinate 67,466,732 downwards.
CTTCATATACACAGACACATATCCACACATACTGTACACCCTCTTTCATTCTCCCCTTCATATACACAGATGCATATCCACACAGGGGCGGCAGGGTAGCCTAGTGGTTAAAGCGTTGGGCTAGTAACCTAAAGGTTACTGACAAGTTACAGATCTCAAATCAAATCAAATCCAATTTTATTTGTCACATACACATGGTTAGCAGATGTTAATGCAAGTGTAGCAAAATGCTTGTGCTTCTAGTTCCGACAAAGCAGTAATAACCAACAAGTAATCTAACTGACAATTCCAAAACTACTGTTTTATACACAGTGTAAGGGGATAAAGAATATGTACATAAATATATATGAATGAGTGATGGTACAGAGCAGCATAGGCAAGATACAGTAGATGGTATTGAGTACAGTATATACATATGAGATGAGTATGTAAACAAAGTGGCTAGTGATACATGTATTACATAAGGATGCAGTAGATGATATAGAGTACAGTATATACAGTACGTATGCATATGAGATGAATAATGTAGGGTATGTAACATTATATTAGGTAGCATTGTTTAAAGTGGCTAGTGATATATTTTACATAATTTCCCATCAATTCCCATTATTAAAGTGGCTGGAGTTGAGTCAGTGTCAGTGTGTTGGCAGCAGCCACTCAATGTTAGTGGTGGCTGTTTAACAGTCTGATGGCCTTGAGATAGAAGCTGTTTTTCAGTCTCTCGGTCCCAGCTTTGATGCACCTGTACTGACCTCGCCTTCTGGATGATAGCGGGGTGAACAGGCAGTGGCTCGGGTGGTTGTTGTCCTTGATGATCTTTATGACCTTCCTGTATCATCGGGTGGTGTAGGTGTCCTGGAGGGCAGGTAGTTTGCCCCCGGTGATGTGTTGTGCAGACCTCACTACCCTCTGGAGAGCCTTACGGTTGTGGGCGGAGCAGTTGCCGTACCAGGCGGTGATACAGCCCGCCAAGATGCTCTCGATTGTGCATCTGTAGAAGTTTGTGAGTGCTTTTGGTGACAAGCCTAATTTCTTCAGCCTCCTGAGGTTGAAGAGGCGCTGCTGCGCCTTCTTCACGATGCTGTCTGTGTGAGTGGACCAATTCAGTTTGTCTGTGATGTGTATGCCGAGGAACTTAAAACTTACTACCCTCTCCACTACTGTTCCATCGATGTGGATAGTGGGGTGTTCCCTCTGCTGTTTCCTGAAGTCCACAATATTCTCCTTAGTTTTGTTGACATGGAGTGTGAGGTTATTTTCCTGACACCACACACCAAGGGCCCTCACCTTCTCCCTGTAGACCGTCTCGTCTTTGTTGGTAATCAAGCCTACCACTGTTGTGTCGTCCGCAAACTTGATGATTGAGTTGGAGGCGTGCTTGGCCACGCAGTCGTGGGTGAACAGGGAGTACAGGAGAGGGCTCAGAACGCACCATTGTGGGGCCCCAGTGTTGAGGATCAGCGGGGTGGAGATGTTGTTGCCTACCCTCACCACCTGGGGGCGGCCCGTCAGGAAGTCCAGTACCCAGTTGCACAGGGCGAGGTCGAGACCCAGGGTCTCGAGCTTGATGACGAGCTTGGAGGGTACTATGGTGTTGAATGCCGAGCTGTAGTCGATGAACAGCATTCTCACATAGGTTTTCCTCTTGTCCAGATGGGTTAGGGCAGTGTGCAGTGTGGTTGAGATTGCATCGTCTGTGGACCTATTTGGGCGGTAAGCAAATTGGAGTGGGTCTAGGGTGTCAGGTAGGGTGGAGGTGATATGGTCCTTGACTAGTCTCTCAAAGCACTTCATGATGACGGAGTCGTTCTGCTCCAGAACAAGGCAGTTAACCCACCCTGGGCAGTCATTGAAAATAATATATTTTTCTTAACTGACTTGCCGAGTTAAATAAAGGTTAAAAAAACCATACACCCTCTCTCATTCTCTGGTTCATATACACCGACACACATACACCCACTTGCCCCCACAGATCAATTATTGACTTAAATGCTATATATCCTCTTTTATATTGTCCTATCAGTGTCCATGTATCTCATTGGCAGCGAGAAGAACAGTTACTTGGGGAAAAATAGTCTAAGTTGTATTGGGGAGGGCGAAGGAATATAGTCTCAATTTACGATATGCTGGTCTTGGGCATCACTGTGTGTAGCCTAGTGTTGTTATCATCTGCTTCTGCCACTCTCTTTCAACTGGAAAGTTTTCCTGTTTATGGCTTCATTGGCGCTTCTCTGTGTTCCCTTCCATACCCATAGTACGGCAGGGAATTGGAGTTGAGACTTGATTTCCTTTTCGTCCAGTGACTCCCGTCAAAGTTGCCCATCCCTGATCTTGGTTGTTAATGAAAGTTGGTCCTGAGGAAAACCTGATTTGCTCCTGAAAGTAAAAATTGACTCCTCATTTCAGTTAGGTGGTGATTTGAATGCAGCTCATGATTCCAGTGCAGTGCTCTGGAGTTCAGTTATACACTGTTTCAAAGTACATCAAAGTAAGCACTCAGTTTATTCCTCATTTATTTTCTGCCTCATGCAGAAACAACTCAATATGAGTGCTCTGGCCTGGTTTGGGATAGGGGAGCGGCTTACTGTATCTGCAGAGCTTTACTGTGGTTCCATCCCAAATGGCACTCTATTCTCTATCTAGTGCACTACTTTTGACCAGGGCCCATAGGCCATCTACTGCCCTATAAAGAAAACATGGTGCTATTTGGGACACATTCTGTGTGACTATCTGAGATCAAGGAAGGGATTCTACCCAGACCAAGTTACACTTTGTGATATTGTAGCTTAAACATCTGAGGGAAAATTCATAGGCAACTTGTGCAGCTGGTCAAAAGAGCATTACTGAAAAGTAATGGTGAAACACGAAGGTAAAATCACTGTATGATGCATTTTGATCATATGATGATTTCGGATGATTTCTGTATTTTGAAAGCAAAATATTTTGGGACTATGTCAGCAATGGACAAAACAAATACCAAAATATTGTTTTGGGGTGCAGTTTTCCTTTAAAACTTCTTAGGGATGGGGGGTGGTATTTTCACGTCCAGATGAAAAGCGTGCCCAAGGTAAACTGCCTGTTACTCAGGTCCAGAAGCTAGGTTGGTTTTCTATTGAAAGCCCTATTTAATAGGAACTTGGAGGCAGTTCCTATTTCTTCCAGTAGATGTCAACAGTCTTTAGAAATTGGTTGATGTTTTTCTTTTGAGAAATTAAGAAGTACGGCTGTTCTTTGTAAGTGTCACTTCAGATGGATTCCACTGTTTGGTGCGCGTGAACTGGAATGGGCTTCACATATTTTTTATCCGGTATTGGAAACAGTTCATCCCGTATTAAATTTGATTGATTATTTACATTTTAGGGTACCTTAGGTTGGATTAGATACTTTGTAGTTATGTTGGGCGAGTTGGAACCGGTGTATGTCGGAATCAAACGCGTCAAATAAATGGACATTTTGGGGATATAAAGAAGGACATTATCGAACAAAAGGAACATTTGTGATGTATCTGGGACCTTTTGGAGTGCCAACAGAAGATCTTCAAAGGTAAGCCATTTATTATATCGTTATTTTTGACTTTTGTGTCGCCACCTGCCTGGTTGAAAATTATTTTCATGTATGCGGGGCGCTGTCCTCAGATAATCACAAGGTCTGCTTTCGCCGTAAAGGCTTTTTGAAATCTGCCACTGCGGCTGGATTAACAAGAAGTTAAGCTTAATTTTTGTGAATATTGATATTTCGGTAGTTTGAATTTGGCACTGCAATTTCACTGGATGTTGTCAAATCGATCCCGCTAACATAATTGGCGCGGGAAGGGATCACTAACAGCTTTTAAGGGGCATTTTCCAACTTGCAAGCAAAGCACCACACAAAATCATGCACTTCCATCTAAAATCCTCACTAGGGTATGGGGCAGCATTTCAAATTTTGGATGAAAAGCTTACCTCAAAGTAAACTGCCTGCTACTCAGGCCCAGAAGCTAGGATATCGATATAATTGGTCGATTTGGATAGAAAACACTCTAAAGTTTCCAAAACTGTTAAAATAATGTCTGTGTGTATAACAGAACTGATATGGCATGCGAAAACCTGAGGAAAATCCATCCAGGAAGTGCTATTATTTTGAAATACCCATTTTTTTCCATTGAAAGCCTATCCACCATACAAAGACTTATGACCTAGTTCACAAGTCCTATGGCTGCGCCTACTTGTGCCCAGTCTTTAGGCATTGTTTCAGGCTTTTACCCTGAAAAATTAGGGAGCAACAGCACTTTCAATGAGAAGACAGTGGAAATTTCCAGACATGAGTCCATCGCATTACTGGAATCGCGCCTTTCTTGTTTTTCCTATTGACAAAGTTTTTGTCCGGTTGAAATATGATCGATTATTTATGACAAAAACAACCTGAGGAGGGAAAGAATGAGCAGGCAGCGGAGGTTAATAATTAAACTAATAGGACACAGGTGTAGAGAAAAACCAGACTATGTAAACAAAAAGGAAAAATGGATCGGTGGCAGCTAGTAGGCTGGCAACGACGACCGCCGAGCACCGCCTGAACAGGGAGAGGAGCCACCTTCGGTGGAATTCGTGTCAGCTGCTAACTGTTTTTAATGATTTGTCTGCTGGGCGCTGTTCTCAGATAATCGCATGGTTTGCTTTCGCCGTGAAGTATTTTTGAAATCTGACACCGTAGTTGGATTAACAAGAAGTAATGAGTATTTCTGTTTTTGAATTTGGCGATCTGCAATTTCACTGGATGTTGGCCAGGTGGGACGGTAGAGTCTCACATCCCCTAGAGAGGTTTTAAGAGCACGCACACATGGACATACACATGTACACACACATTTAAATCGTATTCCACAAGACATTCTTTTCAGTCATGCTAGTATCCAAATACACATGGAGAGCTGGACTGAATCCAAATTATATTTCCCCAGTAATATCATCCACCTTTAGAAGGCCACACACACACACACACACACACACACACACACACACACACACACACACACACACACACACACACACACACACACACACACACACACACACACACACACACACACACACACACACACACACACACACACACACACACACACACACACACAAATACAACCAGACCGACACACGCTCACATACATCTCTGAGCCAAGATGAAATTGGAATTCCTTATGCATTGTTGTCATCCATCTGTCTTCTGCCACACTCATAGCTACATAAATACACCCCCACATAGCACACATTAAATTAAATGAGTTTTCCTTGCCCAGAGGATGATAATGATGCCTTTTCATTCTATGTGTTTGTTTTGTGGCCGCCCCAGGCAGTGCAGTACTACAGTCAGAAGGAAGTGAATGTCATACAGAAGGACAACACCTCTCTCTATCCACAGACAAATAACCTGCCTACAGATGTAAGATCTTAATTTGATAACTCTTTTGTTGTTGAGAATATTCCTGCACATCAGGGAATGCAAACTTGTAGTGTATTTGAGTTTTAAAAAGCATTCTAAAGTTTGTGATTTACACAGTGAAATTTCAGAATTTATTTTCCTTAACGAAAAATTATAATCCACGTAATAATTCACATTTGCTGTGGCTGCCGGATTATTTTCCTGTTGTAGGAAACTGGCTCAAATTAAGATCCTACATCTGTATCTCCTACGAATACCAACTATATGTGTGTAAAACACTGTACTCATCGAGTGACCTTTCACCTTTGAACTATGAACAAAGGCATTATTGTCTTCCTGTGCCCGTGCTTCCCTGAGTCATAACAGTGTTAGGCGGCCTTGCAGTTTGGTTGTTTGTTCCTTTACATCACAGTGGCTCATTTCCTTTTTCTATACCCTAAGGATTGGATGGTTTATCTTATATTGTAGTTGCATACCTCAGCCCTCACTCACTCTCTCCTGCCACTACATGTATGTGGAAACTAAGGCAGTCACTGTTCAGTATTTCCCACTGAACGGGACACATACTCAGTGATGAAGTATAATGACGGTTGCAATATCCGATAGGCTTATGTGTTTTTGTTTAACAATAAATAATAATGTTTCATTGAATTTCCATTGTCGTCCATGGTCAAGTGATTAAAAATATCCGTTACATATCCAGTTTGGCTCTCAGTTCATGTGTGACTGGCCCATGTTTGAAGCCAGGTCCTCTGCACTACAAGACTGTGTTAGCCCACTGAGTAAAAACCCATGTATTAGCTTGGAGAGCTAACACAAGTCTTCAAGTCTCATGCAAGTTATTCATCACAGAAGCTGGTATTCTAGGCACAGGAGGCTGGTGAGGGGAGGACACTCATATTAATGGCTGGAACAGAGTGAATGGAATGGCATCAAATACACTGTGGTGGGAAAAGATTGTCATAGTTAAGTCAAAGTAAAGATACCTTAATAGAAAATGACTCAAGGAGAGGTAAAAGTCACCCAGTAAAATACTACTTGATTAAAAGTAAAACTACTTGGTTTACATAAAACGTAATTGTTAAAATATCTTAAGTAAAGTAAAAGTATAAATAATTTAAAATTCCTTATATTAAGCAAACCAGATGGCACAATTTTCTTGTTTTTTAATTTATTTATGGAAAGCCAGGGGAACACTCCAACACATAGACATCATTTACAAATGAAGCATGTGTTTAGTGAGAGGGCCATATCAAAGTCAGTAGGGAGGACCAGTGATGTTCTCTTGCTAAGTGTGTGATTTGAACCATTTTCCTGTCCTGCTAAGCATTCAAAATATATTGAGTACTTTTGGGTGTCAGGGAAATGGATGGAGTAAAAAGTACATTATTTTCTTAAGGAATGTAGTGAAGTAAAAGTAAAAGTTGTCAAAATAATAAGTAGTAAAGTATGGATATGCAAAAAAAAACACTTAAGTAGTACTTTAAAATATTTTTACTTAAGTACTTTACACCACTGCAAATACGTACATTGAAACCATGTGTTTGATGAGTTTGATACCATTCCATTGATTCCATTCCAGCCATTACTATGAGCCCCTCCTCCCAAATGAATGTGCCACCAACAACCTGATACTAGGTAAATTCAGCAAAAAAATAAACGTCCTCTCACTGTCAACTGCGTTTATTTTCAGCTAACTTAAAATGTGTAAATATTTGTGTGAACATAAGATTCAACAACTGAGACATAAACTGAACAAGTTCCACAGACATGTGACTAACAGAAATGTAATAATGTGTCCCTGAACAAAGGGGGAGGGGGGTTAAATCAAAAGTAACAACAGTAACATTAAGTACTGTAGTGCATCTCCTCCTCATGGACTGCACCAGATTTGCCAGTTCTTGCTGTGATATGTTACCCCACTCGTCCACCACGGCACCTGCAAGTTCCCGGACATTTCTGGAGGGAATGGCCATAGTCCTCACCCTCCAATCCAACAGGTCCCATGCGTACTCAATGGGATTGAGATCTGGGCTCTTCGCTGGTCATGGTAGAACACTGACAGTCCTTTCTTGCAGGAAATCATGCACAGAACGAGCAGTTTGGCTGGTGGCATTGTCATGCTGGAGGGTCATGTCAGGATGAGCTTGCAGGAAGGGTACAACATGAGGGAGGAGGATGTCTTCTCTGTAACACACAGCGTTGTGATTGCCTGCAATGACAGCAAGCTCAGTTCGATGATGCTGTGACACACCGTCCCAGACCTTGACGGACCCTCCACCTCCAAATCGATCCCACTCCAGAGTATAGGCCTCGGTGTAATGCTCATTCCTTTGACGATAAACGTGAATCCGACCATCACCCCAGGTGAGACAAAACCACAACTTGTCAGTGAGAGCATCTTTTGCCAGCCCTGTCTGGTCCTGCGACGGTGGGTTTGTGCCCATAGGCAATGTTGGTGCCGGTGATGTCTGGTGAGGACCTGCCTTACAATAGGCCTACAAGCCCTCAGTCCAGCCTCTCTCAGCCTATTGTGGACAGTCTGAGCACTGATGGAGGGATTGTGCTTTCCTGGTGTAACTCGGGCAGCTGTTGTTGCCATCTTGTACCTGTCCCGCAGGTGTGATGTTCGGATGTACCGATCCTGTGCAGGTGTTGTTACATGTGGTCTGCCACTGCGAGGACAATCAGCTGTCCGACCTGTCTCCCTGTAGCACTTTCTTAGGCATCTCACAGTACGGACATTGCCATTTATTTTCCCTGGCCACATCTGCAGTCCTCGTTCCTCCTTGCAGCATGCCTAAGGCACGTTCACGCAGATGAGCAGGGACTCTGGGCATATTTCTTTTGGTGTTTTTCAGAGTCAGTAGAAAGGCCTCTTTGGTGTCCTAAGTTTTCATAATTGTGACCTTAATTGCCTTCCGTCAGTAAGCTGTTAGTGTCTTAACGACCGTTCCACTGGTGCATGTCCATGAATTGTTTATGGTTTATTGAACAAGCATGGGAAACAGTGTTTAAACCCTTTACAATGAAGATCCGTGAAGTTATTTGGATTTTTACGAATTATCTTTGAAAGACAGTGTCCGTAAAAGGGGACATTTATTTTTTTGCTGAGTTTAGATAACACATGCAGACTGGACGTTATCTCGTGTCTACAAAAACGTGCCATGTACTCATTTTCAGCTGGAGGTTGGGTTGTCTAAATCACTTCAGTTCGTTACACATACACCTTGGTTGGACTGTGAGGGCAGCAGCGAAACTATATTTCCTACATCTACAGCATGTGTGTGGAATAGAGGAGTGTAGATGTCCAACCTATGTAGTCCATCATCCAGTTCCATATAACCACAGGGATTACTTGTTAATCAAATGTGTCCATCCTCTCCTGATGGGCCTAAGGTCAAATCAATATAGTCAATCAGATCTCAGCCTCCCCCTCCCCCATAGCACAGAGTACTGCTGCCTGCAGGGGAGAGATCAATGGCCATCCCAGAGGCACCTGCAGAATCGGATTGCACATGTGGAGCACATATATACAATATACCATGTAGCCTAAACACATGTACACTATACCATGTAGCCTAAACACATGTACACTATACCATGTAGCCTAAACACATATACAGTATACCATGTAGCCTAAACACATATACAGTATACCATGTAGCCTAAACACATGTACACTATACCATGTAGCCTAAATACATATACAGTATACCATGTAGCCTAAACACAAATACAGTATACCATATAGCCTAAACACATATACAGTATACCATGTAGCCTAAATACATACAGTATACCATGTAGCCTAAACACATATACAGTATACCATTTAGCCTAAACACATATACAGTATACCATGTAGCCTAAACACATATACAGTATACCATGTAGCCTAAACACATATACAGTATACCATGTAGCCGAAATACATATACAGTATAACATGTAGCCTAAACACATATACAGTATACCATGTAGCCTAAACACATATACAGTATACCATGTAGCCTAAACACATATACAGTATACCATGTAGCCTAAACACATATACAGTATACCATGTAGCCTAAACACATATACAGTATACCATGTAGCTTAAATACATATACAGTGACATCAGAAAGTGTTCATACCCTTTGACTTTGTTCATAATTTGTTGTGTTACAGCATGAATTCAATATGGATTCAATATTTTTTTCTTCACCTATCTACACACAATAACCCACAATGACAATGTGAAAACATGTTTTTAGACATTTTAGCAAACATATTGAATATTAAATACAGAAAAATCGAATTTCGATTTTTTTTTTGAAAATCGAAAAATCGAATTTACATAATTATTCACACAGTCAATACTTTGTAGACGTACCTTTGGCAGCAATTACAGCTGTGAGTCTTTCTGGGTAAGTCTCTAAGAGCTTTCAACACCTGGATTGTGAAACATTTTGTCCATTATTCTTTCCAAATTTCTTCAAGCTCTGTCTAATTAGTCACTGATCATTGCTAAACAAACCATTGTCAGGTCTTGCCATACAGTTGAAGTCGGAAGTTTACATACACTTAGGTCGGAGTCATTAAAACTCGTTTTTCAACCACTCCACAAATTATTTGTTAAACTATAGTTTTGGCAAGTCGGTTTGGACATCTACTTCATGCATGAGTTTACATACACTAAGTTGACTGTGCCTTGGAAAATTCCAGAAAATGATGTCATGCTTTAGAAGCTTCTGATAGGCTAATTGACATAATTTGTGTCAATTGGAAGTGAACCTGTGGATGTATTTCAAGGCCTACCTTCAAACTCAGTGCCTCTTTGCTTGACATCATGGGAAAATCAAAAGAAATCAGCCAAGTCCTCAGAAAAAAAATTGTAGACCTCCACAAGTCTGGTTCATCCTTGGGAGCAATTTCCAAATGCCTGAAGGTACCGCGTTCATCTGTACAAACAATAGTACACAAGTATAAACACCATGGGACAACACAGCCTTCATACCGCTCAGGAAGGAGACGCGTTCTGTCTCCTAGAGATGAACGTGCTATAGTATGAAAAGTGCAAATCAATCCCAGAACAACACCAAAGGACCTTGTGAAGATGCTGGAGGAAACAGGCACAAAAGTATCTATATCCACAGTAAAACGAGTCCTATAACGACACAACCTGAAAGGCCACTCAGCAAGGAAGAAGCCACTGCTCCAAAACTGCCATAAAAAAGCCAGACTAAGGTTTGCAACTGCCCATGGGGACAAAGATTGTACTTTTTGGAGAAATCTCTGGTCTGATGAAACAAAAATAGAGCTGTTTGGCCATAATGACCATCGTTATGTTTGGAGGGAAAAGGGGAATGCTTGCAAGCCAAAGAACACCATCGGGGGTGGCAGCATCATGTTGTGGGGGTGCCTTGCTGCAGGAGAGACTGGTGCACTTCACAAAATAGATGGCATCATGAGAGGGAAAATTGTGGATATATTGAAGCAACATCTGAAGACATCAGTCAGGAAGTTAAGGCTTGGTCACAAATGGGTCTTTCAAATGTACTATGACGCCAAGCATACTTCCAAAGTTGTGGCAAAATGGTTTAAGGACAAAGTCCAGGTATTGGAGTGACCATCACAAAGCCCTGACCTGAATCCTATAGAAAATGTGTGGGCAGAACTGAAAAAACATGTGCGAGCAAGTAGGCCTACAAACCTGATTCAGTTACACCAGCTCTGTCAGGAGGAATGGGCCAAAATTCACCCAACTTATTGTGGGAAGCTTGTGAAAGGCTAGCCAAAACTTTTGACCCAAGTGAAACTATTTAAAGGCATTGCTACCAAATACTAATTGAGTGTATGTGAACTTCTGACCCACTGGGAATGTGATGAAAGAAATAAAAGCTGAAATAAATCATTCTCTCTTCTATTATTCTGACATTTCATATTCTTAAAATAAAGTGATGATCCTAACTGACCTAACCCTTGGAATTATTATTAGGTTTAAATGTCAGGAATTGTGAAAAACTGAGTTTAAATGTATTTGGCTAAGGTGTATGTGCACTTCTGACTTCAACTGTATATCGCCAAGGAGATTTAAGTCATAACTGTAACTAGGCAACTCAGGAACATTCACAGTCTTCTTGGTAAGCAACTCAAGTGTAGATTTGGCCTTGTGTTTTAGGTTATTGTCCTGCGGAAAGGTGGAAATCAGACTCAACCAGGTTTTCCTCTGGGATTTTGCCTGTGCTTAGCTCATTTACGTGTTTTGTTATCCTGAAAAACTCCCCAGTTCTTAATGATTCCAAGCATACCCATAACATGATGCAGCCACCACTATGCATACAAATATGAAGAGTGGTACTCAGTAATGTGTTGGATTGGATTTGCCACAAAAGTAACACTTTGTACTCAGAACAAATAGTCAATTGCTTTGTAACATTTTTTGAGGTATTACTTTAGTGTCTTGTTGCAAACAGGATGCATGTTTTGGAATATTTTTTTTCTATGTACGCTTCCTTCTTTTCACTATGTCAATTAGCTTAGTAATGTTGAGTGACTACAGTGTTGTTGATCAAAAGTGTAATTAGTAACTTCTCCATGCTCAAAAGTATATTCAATGTTTGCTTCTTTTTTTTACCCATCCACAAATAGGTGCCTTTCTTTGCAAGGCATTGGAAAACCTCCCTGATCTTTGTGGTTGAATCTGTGTTTGAAATTCACTGCTCGACTGAGGGACCTTATACAGTCGTGGCCAAAAGTTTTGAGAATGGCACAGATATTAATTTCCACAACGTTTGCTGCTTCAGTGTCTTTAGATATTTCTGTCAGATGTTACTACGGAATACTGAAGTATAATTAAAAGCATTTTATTGACAATTACATGAAGTTGATGCAAAGAGTCAATACTTCCAGTGTTGATCCTTCTTTTTCAAGACCTCTGCAATTCACCCTGGCATGCAGTCAATTAACTTCTGGGCCACATCCTGACTGATGGCAGCCCATTCTTGCATAATCAATGCTTGGAGTTTGTCAGAAATTGTGGGTTTCTGTTTGTCCACCCACCTCTTGAGGATTGACCACAAGTTCTCAATGGGATTAAGGTCTGGGGAGTTTCCTGGCCATGGACCAAGAATATCGATGTTTTGTTCCCCGAGTCACTTAGTTATCACTTTTGCCTTATGGCAAGGTGCTCCATCATGCTGGAAAAGGCATTGTTCGTCACCAAACTGCTCCTGGAGGGTTAGGAGAAGTTGTTCTCAGAGGATGTGTTGGTGCCATTCTATATTCATGGCTGTGTTCTTACACAAAATTGTGAGTGAACCTACTCCCTTGGCTGAGAAGCAACCCCACACATGAATGGTCTCAGGATGCTTTACTGTTGGCATGCCACAGGACTGATGGTAGCGCTCACCTTGTATTCTCCGGACAAGCTTTTTTCCGGATGCCCCAAACAATCGGAAAGGGGATTCATCAGGGAAATTACTTTACCCCAGTCCTCAGCAGTCCAATCCCTGTAAATTTAGCAGAATATCAGTCTGTCCCTGATGTTTTTCCTGGAGAGAAGTGGCTTCTTTGCTGACGTTCTTGACACCAGGCCATCCTCCAAAGTATTCACCTCACTGTGCGTGCAGATGCACTCCCACCTGCCTGCTGCCATTCCTGAGCAAGCTCTGTACTGGTGTTGCCCCGATCCTGCAGCTGAATCAACTTTCGGAGATAGTCCTGGCGCTTGCTGGACTTTCTTGGGAGCCCTGAAGCATTCTTCACCACAATTGAACAGCTTTCCTTGAAGTTCTTGATGATCCTATAAATGGTTGATTTAGGTGCAACCTTACTGGCACCAATATCCTTGCCTGTGAAGCCATTTTTGTGCAAAGCAAGGATGACGGCACGTGTTTCCTTGCAGGTAACCATGGTTGACAGAGGAAGAACAATGATTCCAAGCACCACCCTCCTTTTGAAGCTTCCAGTCTGTTATTCGAACTCAATCAGCATGACAGAGTGATCTCCAGCCGTGTCCTCATCAACACTCACACCTGTGTTAACGAGAGAATCACTGACATGCTATGCTGTTAGCTGGTCCTTTTGTGGCAGGGCTGAAATGCAGTGGAAATGTTTTTTGGGGGGGATTCAGTTCATTTGCATGGCATATAGGGACTTTGCAATTAATTGCAATTCATCTGATCACTCTTCATAACATTCTAGATTATATGCAAATTGGCATCATACAAACTGAGGCAGTAGACTTTGTGAAAATTCATACTTGTGTCATTCTCAAAGCTTTTGGCCACAACTATAGATAATTGTGTTAGTGTGGTTCAGTAGCAATTCAAAAATTATGTTAAACACTATTATTGCTGACAGTGTGAGTCCATGCAACTCAATATGTGACATTTTTACTCCTGAATTTATTTAAGCTTGCCATAACAAAGAGGATGAATAATTTTTGACGAAAATAATATTTTTTTGTAAAAATGTCTAAAACCATAATTCCACTTTAAAATTATGGAGTATCGTGTGTAGGTCATTGATTAATTTATTTTATTAAATCCTTTTTTAATTCAGGCTATAACACAACAAAATGTGGAAAAAGTAAAGAGGTGTGAATACTTTCTGGAGGCACTGTATATCACGTACATACAGACAGGCAAGCGCATACAGATTTAACTTACACACATGTACACTGGCAAGCACAGAGTGTACACACACACACACATCTACAGATATATAATACATAAGGTAGGCTAGATATCAGGCTTGGGTTCAAGTCCATTTGAAGTCAGTCAATTCAGGAAGTGATTTGAATAAAAAATAAATAGCTTGTAATTTTCAGTTTATTGAGAAGTAATTGAAAACGAATGACCTTTTTTAAATTCTTGAATCTTCATTTTAGTTTGCTTGATGAATTGACTGCCTTCCATTCAAATTGAGCCCAACAGTGCTCAGATACATTGGCACAGTGCCACATCATCTTCTGCTCTGCATTTTGCTCCTCTATTATTTTAATCAGCTGCACAAACTGAAGCACTGTCTGTCTGTCTGTCTGTCACACCGCACATCTTCATCTGACAAGATATATTATTTCATTTTGAGGAGGGAGGAAGTTGTGGGTAGTTGACTGACGTCTCCATGTATCAGTAGTGACTAGGAACAGAGTGTTGGTTTGTGGTAGCTTTCTGTTGACAGTCAGAGAGAGAGAGAGAGACATAATATAAGGACGTGTTGATGGGCAGGTGGCCACCGGACACAGATGGATATCTTTGATATGTATTATATTGATTTAGCTGAACACTGACATATGGTGAGAGTGCATCGTCTCTCTCTCTCTCTTTACTTGATGGTATTTGCTATTTGATTCTCAATATTTCCTTTACACAAGACCAGCCTGTGGCTTTCCTATTTTTCTACAGAGTGGGATTCCGGATCCCACTTCTTGTCCAAATGCACCAGAGAAACTCCAGCATGATGCCTAAACCCTGTAAAATTATTCAAATCCTCTTCAACAACGGCCCTCTGACTGAAGCTGTCATGGCGGTCTGCTCGAAGCTCCTCCAAATTGCCAGTGTGATGGTGACTGAAACTGTCTGAGACGACAGTCGTGACCGTTGTAGCCTGGCTCCTCATTTCGTGATTGAATTTCTAATGCAATTTCAGCACTCAGTTGTTGTTTCATTCAATGGCAATGGTCTTTGAGGAGAGAAAATAGTGGTATTTGCTAATTATTTGGAGTACTAATGTCGATAGGAAAATTCATCCCAAACATCATTAGTGTGTCTATTATTGCCATGTATTGAGGATTTAGCGATGAATGACTAATTTAAATGACATTGGCCATCATTAGCTGTTCTGCAAGTGCCTTTTCTTTCAAAGAAAATAAGCATCGCAATCTCTCACCCAAAATAACCCTGTTGTCGCAGAAAGGAGAAGTCACAATGATGTTCTCGCCCCAATCAGTGACATTTTTCTCCCCTGACAGTGTAGCGCACACTCACACACACACACACACACACACACACACACACACACACACACACACACACACACACACACACACACACACACACACACACACACACACACACACACACACACACACACACACACACACACACACACACACACACACTTGTCTGTTCAACAAATGGCATGCTCAACAGAAGGCTTCTCTCCTCTTACCCCATTTCCCAATACACAGAGAGAGAGAGAAAGAGAGAGAGAGAGAGAAAGATCTGCAAAGTCAATCCCTTCCCCAGAGTCAGTCGGAATGTTTGGTGAAATAGACAGCCTTAACTAACCCTTAGGCACTGCTGCAGCTCTCCTCTGTGTGAATGCAGTCTATGAGTCCGTCTACATCACTCCAATAGGGTAAACTGTCAAGCAACAGTGGCTTGCGAGGGGATTCAACCTCCCTTGCCATTTTTCCTATTTTGTTGCTTTACAACCTGGAATTAAAATGGATTTGGGGGGGGGGGGGCTGTATCATTTGATTTACACAACATGCCTATGACTTTGAAGATGCAAAATATTTTCTATTCTGAAAGAAACAAGAAATAAGACAAAAAGAACCGAAAACTAGAGTGTGCATAACTATTCACCCCCTCAAAGTCAATACTTTGTAGACCCACCGTTTGCAGCAATTACAGCTGCAAGTCTCTTGGTGTTTGTCTCTATAAGCTTGGCACATCTAGCCACTGGGATTTTTGCCCATTCTTCAAGGAAAAACCGCTCCAGCTCCTTCAAGTTGGACGGGTTCCACTGGTGTACAGCAATCTTTAAGTCATGCCACAGATTCTCAATTGGATTGAGGTCTGGGATTTGATTAGGCCATTCCAAGACATTTAAATGTTTCCCCTTACACCACTCAAGTGTTGCTTTAGAAGTATTCTTAGGGTCATTGTCCTACTGGAAGGTGAACCTCCATCCCAGGATCAAATCTCTGGAAGACTGAAACAGGTTTCCCCTCAATAATTCCCCTGTATTTAGCGTCATCCATCATTCTGACCTGTTTCCCAGTCCCTGCCGATGAAAAACATCCCCACAGCATGATGCTGCCACCACCATGCTTCACTGGGATGTGTTCCCGGGGTGATGAGAGGTGTT
Organism: Oncorhynchus gorbuscha; assembly: GCF_021184085.1. Classification (NCBI taxonomy): domain Eukaryota; kingdom Metazoa; phylum Chordata; class Actinopteri; order Salmoniformes; family Salmonidae; genus Oncorhynchus; species Oncorhynchus gorbuscha. Next base: position 67,450,235 of record NC_060183.1, on the reverse strand, counting down.
GTGTTTGCGCCAGACATAGTGTTTTCCTTGATGGCCAAAAAGCTACATTTTAGTCTTATCTGACCAGAGTACCTGCTTCCATATGTTTGGGAAGTCTCCCACATGCCTTTTGGCAAACATGTTTGCTTATTTTTTTCTGGCCACTCTTCCATAAAGCCTAGCTCTGTGGAGTGTACAGCTTAAAGTAGTCCTGGGGACAGATACTGTTTGCAGCTCCTTCAGGGTTATCTTTGGTCTCTCTGTTGCCTCTCTGATTACTGCCCTTTTGCCTGGTCTGTGAGTTTTGGTGGGCGGCCCTCTCTTGGCAGGTTTGTTGTGGTGCCATATTCTTTCCATTTTTTAATAATGGATTTAATGGTGCTCCGTGGGATGTTCAAAGTCTCGGATACTTTTTTATAACCCAACCCTGATCTGTAATTCTTCACAACTTTGTCCGTGACCTGTTTGGAGAGCTCCTTGGTCTTAATGGTGCCGCTTGCTTAGTGGTGTTGCAGACTCTGGGACCTTTCAGAACAGGTGTATATATACTGAGATCATGTGACACTTTGAACACAGGAGGACTTTATTTAACCAATTATGTGATTTCTGAAGGTAATTGGTTGCACCAAATCTTATTTAGGTGCTTCACAGCAAAAGGGGTGAATACATATGCACATACCACTTTTACGTTTTTTTAGAATTCTTTTGAAACAAGTATTTTTTTTTATTTCACTTCACCAATTTGGCCTATTTTGTGTATGTCCATTACATGAAATCCAAATAAAAATATAATTAAATTCCATGTGTGCCACAAAATAGGAAAAACACCAAGGGGGGTGAATACTTTTGCAAGGCACTGTATCTGGTCTAGTCTCAGCTGGGAGATACTGTATGTCTGACCAGAGAGAAACTATGTCAACCCTAGGTTAGCCCAGGTTCGATTCCCACGGGGGACCAGTACAAAAAAGTATGCACTCACTACTCTGGATAAAAGCATCTACTAAAATGGAAAAGGATTGAATAGACCATTTCAGTTTGCAAATGGAACTTATTTCTATGTGAAAAGTATTTCAAGAAACTGCAAAACATATAACAAGCTATTATTTTTCCTTTCCACATGTATTATATCGTATGAACTGTTTTGTACATATAATTATCAGACTCAAGATATAAATGCATTTAGTTTTCACAAAAGTAGTGCACTGTGCTTTTACTAGTCTTGTATTAGCGGACTGATAATACAGGATGGCAGCGTATTTACCCATGATGCCAGGGTACACAACTACACTGCAGGGAAAATGATTCAAGTCTTACTGAGAATAAATGAAATAAAAACAGTGAACAGAGGGATGGAACAGAAAACGAAAGAGTGGCGTGGTGGAGAAGCAGAGAGGAGAGATAAGGCTGACAGCTGAATGACAGAGAGAACAGAGGAGGTAGAGGAGAGGGACAGGGAGAGGGCAAGAGGGACAGGGACAGTGGAATGGAAGGAAGCAGAGAGGTATTGATGAGAGAGTTACAGCTGGAGATTGGGAGAGAGTGAAAGAGAGTGGGAGAATGAAGGGGTGAGTGGGAGGGAGAGACGGGTGGGTGGGTGGCAGAGTGGAAGATAGTGGGGACAGGGAGAGAGGGACTGAGATAATGAAGGACAAAAAGCTGTACTGTGCCGTGAGCAACAGACAGAAGAAGATTGTGACATAGAGAGAGCAGAGAGCCGACGGAACACAGACAAACAGATGAAACCGCCTTTGGGTCACCAGGAACAAGAGGGAAAAGGAAAGGAGGAGAGGAATGAAGGAGCCCACTTCTCTCTCATTACCAGGTTGTTACCTTGATGGTGCCTCTCAAGGTCGAGCTCTGTTTCTTAATATGATACATGCAAACACACGCCTGCACGCACACAAACACGCTCTGGGTGTCTGGTTCTGTCCCATTGTGCTTTTCTATTTCCTGTTCTTTCCTTCCTTTTTTCTTTGTCTAAATCAGCATCTCTAATTATAATGGGGATTAGATGAGAGGGATAATGTGTTGTCATCTCAGACTGCTGTCTGGCTCTGGTATTTATTAGCTGTTCTCAGCGAGAGGCTCTATCGTATTGACATATAAACACCCATGCCGACGTATGGAGTTGTAGTGTAGTGGGAGCAATTGGGCTATTAGATGGCACACAAAAGTAATTCATGATAAACAAGCCAACTTTGGTAACGTCAACTTTATGTTCCATTTTAGACCAATAGTTAACCACTAAATGCCATATTAGAGCATTCCACTTCCATTTTTAACTTAGTTGACTCACGGTTCATACAACAACTCCAGTAACGGACCAGTATACACACAAACAGCACGACCTAAAACCAAAACTTCAATAACAGCGCCGCTCTCCAGGCTGCTGGCTAGCCAGCTATGTAGGAGGATATCGAGAATCTGGTTCCGTGGGCTTTAGCTCTCAGTTAAGACATAGCTTTCCAACTTTGGTCCACATAACTACAGCTCTGGAAAAAATGAAGAGATGAAAAATGAAGAGATCACTGCAAAATTTCTCTGGGTTTACTATTTACAGGTATGTGTTTGAGTAAAATTTATATTTTGTTTTATTCTATAAAACAGACATTTCTCCCAAATAAAAATATTGTCATTTAGAGCATTTATTTGCAGAAAATTACAACTCAAATGACAACTCACTTAAAAAAAATATGCAGTGTTGTCAGACCTCGACTAATGCAAAAGAAAATAAGTTAATGTTCACTTTTAAACAACACAATACTAATGTGTTAACTTAGGAAGAGTTCAGCAATCACATTTTAGTGGAATAACACTGATTTTCAGTTACAGCTTTCATGGATCTTGGCATGCGCTCCACCAGTCTTTCACATTGATGTTGGGTTACTTTATGCCTCTCCTGGCACAAAAACCCAAGCAAGCTCAGCTTTGTTTGACGGCTGGTGACCATCAGTCTTCCTCTTGATCACATTCCAGAGGTTGTCAATGGGGTTCTGGAGATTGGGCTGGACATGACAGAGTCTTGATCTGCTGGTCCTCCATCCACACCTTGATTGACCTGGCTGTGTGGCATGAAACATTGTACTGCTGGAAAAAAAACAATCCTCAGAGTTGGGGAACATTGTCAGAGCAGAAGGAAGCAAGTTCTCTTCCAGGACAACCTTGTACGTGGCTTGATTCATGAGTCTTCACAAAGACAAATCTGCAGATTCCAGCCTTGCTGAAGCACCCCCAAACTTCACAGTGGGTGCGAGAACTGAAGAGGTCTACAGGCCAGTCACTCGCACCCACTGTGATAACTTTGCATTGGTCTCTTAATTTTTTTCCAGAGCTGTACATCGGCACTCATTATAAAACAATCTTGTGGACAGAAAACACCTTTCTCTCTCTCTACACACACCCAAAGGTAACTGGCCCTGCCAGCTGTTGTGGTAGTCTCCCTGTGACCCAGTGGAACATTTTTCAGCTAGTCACAGGTGTCAGGGAGAAGGTCCCTAATCCGGAAGCAACTGTTTAAAATGGATAACAAGTAAAAAAATATCATGGCTATTTACAGGAAGTACCAGGTTAGAGGTATAGGTAGCAGCGTATGTGGTGAGTATGAAAGTGTGTGTGGTCGTCAGTAGAGTCCGGTGTGTGTAAATAGAGCAGGCAGAGTCGACGTACATCCATGTCTAAGGACATCAGTAGATGGAAACAAGCTAATATGGGCAACAGTGAGCGCTGCTACCTTCAGGTAGGTTTCGATTTTGCTAGTGCTTTGTAGACAGGGAAGGAGGATGGGTAAGCATCTGCCTCTGGTTGCATACAGCCAGACGTGTATACCCTTAAAACATTTGGTGACCTTTTCTGCTTTCGAGACACGGTTGGATCCCAACCGGGGGCACTACACGTTGACTGAAACAATTAGTAACTATTCATTACTATTATGGATTATTATTCTAATGTTTTCATCTAATTTTGTCAGTTAAAGATGATCTTTAACTGCACTCTAGAGAGTTGTAGACCTATATCTAATCCTTAAAGCATTCATCAAATAAACAAGTACTTACAATTGTACATACTTTGTGAGAGAGAGTGTTTTATTCTTCCTTGCCAGCCACCCATCATTGCTTTGTCAATCTTGACAGGCCCAGTGTATGCACTGCTGGGTGAGGCTGTCAGGGGCATTGGAGTGCATGGCAGATCTGAAAGAGATATGCACAAAGTGACAGTAAGTATACAGCTCGACAACATGTTTGTGTGTGCACATCTGTTGGTGTGAGTGAGCTCATGTAATAATTCTGAATTACCTGTATCCATCTGGAAATCGACCAGTGTATCAGGAACTGATGCAGTCGGTAAATTAAATACCACAGCAGAGGACTTCAGTGACTGCAGCTGAACTGCTGGGGGTGGCAGATCTAAAAGAGACAGGCACAATTTTCTTAACTGACAATCATACAACTAAAGAGTGAATGAATGTAAGGCCTAGACTGAATCAGATCAAGTGTTAAACGATGATAGCAGACGCCGGCTTAGCTGGTGTTTCGGCAGTGTAACTGCATTGGCTCTGTCAAGTCGGTGAGGAGCTTCTCTAGATCATTGTCAAAAAGCAACGTCCATCGCACTCATATAGAAATGACATGAATTCCAAAATCATTCATCAAAATTAGAATTGTTTTAACCCAATTGAGGTGTAGATTACTTCTCACATTCCAGTGTTAGAACTTGTAAACACTGCATGAGAATGGTTAAGGCGACTAAGTGCAGCCAATGGCAATGTCCGCTTTAGATAGAATGTCAGGAGACGCACAGTTCCACCTCAGACACCGTCAAAACAACCGCCATGCAGATGTCGGCAAAAGCGGATCTGATTGAATAGAGCCCCAAGTGAGGCAGAGAGTACATGTGTCTATAGATGTGATAACTTCCTGGATCCCCTGTCGAGGCCAGTGCAGCAGGTACGGGGGCAGACGACTGTAGCTGCGAGGGCTGTGGTTGAGCTGATAGGGGTGTAAGATCTGAGAGGCACAAAGTGAAAATAATTCAACAAGACAAAGTGAGTGGTTGAGTGAGAGTAGTGTATACACGTGTGATAATTACCTGGACCACATCACACTGCTATAAGGGCACAAGGCGACACCCAAATGCAGATACAGGAGGCAGATGGTTGAGCTCCCATATTTATTATACCAAAAGGGGTAGGCAAAAGGCAGGTCGGGGCAGGCGAGAGTTCATAAACCAGATCAGAGTCCAAACAGTACCAGGGGATAGGCAGGCTCGAGGTCAGGACAGGCAGGGGTTCCGTGAACAGGTTTGAGTACAAGGGGATAGGCAAGCTCGAGATCAGAACCGGCAGAGTGGTCAGGACAGGCAAGGGTCAAAACCAGGACGGCTAAGGGAGGGAGGGGGGGGGCAGACTGGGGAAAAATAGGAGCTAGGCGAAACGCTGGTTGACTTGGCAAAACAAGAAGAACTGCCACAGAGAGGCAGGAAACACAGGGATAAATACACCGGGGACTAATTGGGAAAACAGGAGACACCTGGAGGTGGGTGGAGACAATCACAAAGACAGGTGAAACAGATCAGGGCAGTGACAACCGCTTCAGGTCTGCAAGCCTCCAGAAGTTCCGGCGTGCCTCTCCAGGCATGGAACAGCTTGGTGGAAACTAGGTTACCTGTCACCCACCGAGCCTGGTTGGCAGATCTGAAAGATAGGCACAATATAATTTTAATCGCAAAGCCTTGACTACACACTAACCTAAATTAAGTGTGTGTGTCGGGCAACCATGCAGCAGTCTTCCTTTTCCCAATTGCCCATTGTACTTGCCCTTGCAATCTGTGGTGTGTGTGTGTGTGTGTGTGTGTGTGTGTGTGTGTGTGTGTGTGTGTGTGTGTGTGTGTGTGTGTGTGTGTGTGTGTGTGTGTGTGTGTGTGTGTTACTGTGACTCAGAAGTGTGTCAACCTGACATCCATGTAGCAGGACATTCAATTATTAGCTTTGGAAACAATTACTATCAACAGTGTACAGTTAAAATGATATCAAACATTCAGATCTGGACTGACAAGTAGGCTAAATCATGTGAAGTTACAAAACCTCTAGGGATTAGCCTAGTCCTAGGACCATGCCTCAGGATTACCTGGCCTTATGACTCCTGGCTATCCCTGTCCCCAGTCCACGTGGTCGTGCTGCTGATCCAGTCTCTGCCTGCAGCTATGGAACACTGACCTGCTCACTGGACTTGCTACCTTCTCCCATACCCGCTGTTTGACCCTCTCTTTCTACACTCTTTCTGCACTCTCAACCTCTAAAGGCTCAGCTATGAAAAGCCAACTAGAATTTAATCCTGTGGTGCTGAACAATTGCACCGTCTATAACCACTGTGATCTATGAACGTTTAAGTCTTGAAGAACGATCTGGTCCAAATGGCTGTACTATTTTATAATCTCCACCAGCACAGCCACAAGAGGACTGGCCAACCGTTGGAGCCTGGCTCCTCTCTATCCAGCACAGCCACAAGAGGACTGGCCAACTGTTGGAGCCTGGCTCCTCTCTATCCAGCACAGCCATAAGAGGACTGGCCAACCGTTGGAGCCTGGCTCCTCTCTATCCAGCACAGCCACAAGAGGACTGGCCAACTGTTGGAGCCTGGCTCCTCTCTATCCAGCACAGCCATAAGAGGACTGGCCAACCGTTGGAGCCTGGCTCCTCTCTATCCAGTACAGGCATAAGAGGACTGGCTAATCCTCAGAGCCTGGCTCCTCTCTAGGCTTCTTCCTAGGTTCCTACCTTTCTAGCTAGTTTTCCCTAGCCACTGTGCTTCTACATCTGCATTGCGGTTATCTGTATAAGCAATTTGTGACAACAGTTGATGTAAAAGTGGCTTTATAAAATCAATTTGATTGATTGATTGCCTGAATATGCTTCTATTCATGTCAGTAACTCTAAATCTAAATTTGACCTTGTGTTAACTTACATTTCCTCAATAGGAAGTTGTACCTTAAGCCAACACTTTTTCCTGGTGTTTCCTGCTGGTGATTGGAGGCTTCAGGTGTGGGAATGGAGGACCAAGGGAATTGGGATATTAACAATGATTAGAGAATTGCTGATGATAAACCATGGATTCTTTGGTTTAACAGCCCTAAACCATTTCCCTTGCATTGTCAATAAGTTTTCTGAACAAACCCAGGTGCAATATAATTATGGCCCCTGGTTGGTTTTGTGGCGCTAGTCTGATTTCCCATAGGGAACACTGTAAACAGGAAGAGGTGCATATTACTCTAGTGAGTTGCATAAATGTTTCAGTCCGATTGGACTTATCTTACTATATCAGCATGGCTTAACATAGTTTATTTTGGTTTTGACCTCAACATTCTTGCTGGATAGTTTGATAGCTAACATCAATGCTGCAAATTAGCTAACACTAACGGCACTAGCTAGCTAATCTCCTATGTGGATACCTCCATGTAGTTTCCAGAACAGCATGTTTGAATCCAGCGATAGAAAGTTGTTTTGATATTTTTGTTTTAACTAGTTAATTCCTAAACTCAATCTTAAATACTTTGAAATGTGATGTTTGGAACAACTTCAAAATATGACGTTTGAGAAACATGACTGAATGTCTAATTCTGACTTGAGACTGTGGGAGCTTGTTGGCATATAGTTAGTGCAAGAAAGTTAGTGCAAAGAAGGGTCAATGTAGGTAGTCCAGGTAGCTATTTGATGAGCTATTTTAGCAGTCTTGTTTAACAGTCTTATGGTTGGAGGGTAGAAGCTGTTCAAGGTCCTGTTATTTTCAGACTTGGTGCACTGGTACCGTGTGCCATGCAGTAGCAGAAAGAACAGTCTACAGCTTGGGTGAGTGGAGTCTTTGATCATTTTTGGGGCCTTCCTCAGACACCACCTGGTTGGAGGTCCTGGATGGAAGAGAACTCAGCCCCAGTGATGTACTGGGCTGCACTCACCACCCTCTGTAGCGCTTTGCAGTCGGGTGTCTTACTGCTTAGCACGACAATTGTATGCAGCCAGTCAAGATGCTCTCAATGTTGCAGCTGTAGATCTGTTTGAGGATCTGAGGGCTCGTGTCAAATATTTTCAGCCTCCTGAGGGGGAAGATGTGCTGTTATGCCCTTTTCACAACTGTGTGGGTGTTTGTGCGCCATGTTAATTTCTCACCACCTGGGGGCATCCCGTCAGGAAGTCCAGGATCCAGTTGCAGAGGAAGGTGTTCCATCCCAGGGTCCTGAGCTTGGAGGGGACTATGGTTTTGAATGCTTAGCTATAGTCAAAGAACAACATTCTGTGACGACCCTTCCACTCTGTCTGCCGTATTCTCTCTTTGTTGCTTCCTTATTAGGATGCCGGTGGGCGGAGTTGGGAGGGTCGTCAGCTACATGGGAAACACCTGGGCCCGGTGTCTCCCAGGATAAATACACCACTTCCCTATTCATGGAAGAGACTCTCTCCATGCAGACACCTTTATAGATTTTGTTGTGTTTCTTGGTGGTTTTTTGCTTTAGCATCTTTCAACACCCTGCATTATCACATTCATGCATGCAAAACACTCACTTACACTACTGATTACTGATTACACACACCATTGTATATTATACTTAGTTAATAAATATATATTTTGTTACTCCTTATCTCCACATTGTCTCCCTTTTGTTATGGGCTTTGAGCCAATTCGTGGCAATTCTTACATAGGTATTCCTTTTGTCCAAGTTGCTGATGGCAGTTTGGAGTACAATATAGATTGCAGCTTCTGGGGATCTTTAGGAAGAACAGGGAGAGGCAGGAAGAGCAGGGAGAGGCAGACAGAACAGGGAGAGGCAGACAGAACAGAGAGTGGGCAGTATGTGATATGGAGTGGGTACCAGGGTGTCTGGGATGAACACAGGCAGTGTGTGTTGAGAGTAGAGAGAGCCAGAGTAGGGGGAGGTAGGAAGAACAGGGAGAGGCAGGAAGAGCAGGGAGAGGCAGACAGAACAGGGAGAGGCAGACAGAACAGAGAGTGGCAGGCAGAACAGGGAGAGGCAGACAGAACAGGGAGTGGCAGGCAGAACAGGGAGAGGCAGACAGAACAGGAGAGGCAGACAGAACAGAGAGTGGCAGGCAGAACAGGGAGTGGCAGGCAGAACAGGGAGATGCAGACAGAACAGGGAGAGGCAGGCAGAACAGGGAGAGGCAGGCAGAACGGAGTGGCAGGCAGAACAGGGAGAGGCAGGCAGAACAGGGAGAGGCAGGAAGAGCAGGGAGAGGCAGGCAGAACAGGGAGAGGCAGGCAGAACAGGGAGTGGCAGGCAGAACAGGGAGAGGCAGACAGAACAGGGAGTGGCAGGCAGAACAGGGAGAGGCAGACAGAACAGGGAGAGGCAGACAGAACAGGGAGAGGCAGACAGAACAGGGAGAGGCAGGCAGAGCAGGGAGCGGCAGGCAGAACAGGGAGAGGCAGGAAGAGCAGGGAGAGGCAGGCAGAACAGGGAGAGGCAGGCAGAACAGGGAGAGGCAGGCAGAACAGGGAGAGGCAGACAGAACAGGGAGAGGCAGACAGAACAGGGAGAGGCAGACAGAACAGGGAGAGGCAGACAGAACAGGGAGAGGCAGGCAGAACAGGGAGAGGCAGACAGAACAGGGAGAGGCAGGCAGAACAGGGAGAGGCAGGCAGAACAGGTAGAGGCAGGCAGAACAGGTAGAGGCATGGAATGTCAGGCAGAACAGGGAGAGGCTTCGAGAGGCAGGCAGAACAGGGAGAGACAGGCAGAGCAGGGAGAAAAAGAGAGCAGCCATAGAGGCAGGAAGAACAGGGAGAGGCAGGAAGAGCAGGGAGAGGCAAGCAGAACAGGGAGAGGCAGGCAGAACAGGGAGAGGCAGACAGAACAGGGAGAGGCAGACAGAACAGGGAGAGGCAGACAGAACAGGGAGAGGCAGACAGAACAGGGAGAGGCAGGCAGAGCAGGGAGCGGCAGGCAGAACAGGGAGAGGCAGGAAGAGCAGGGAGAGGCAGGCAGAACAGGGAGAGGCAGGCAGAACAGGGAGAGGCAGGCAGAACAGGGAGAGGCAGGCAGAACAGGGAGAGGCAGACAGAACAGGGAGAGGCAGACAGAACAGGGAGAGGCAGACAGAACAGGGAGAGGCAGGCAGAACAGGGAGAGGCAGACAGAACAGGGAGAGGCAGGCAGAACAGGGGGAGAGGCAGGGCCACCATCTGTGTGTGTGGGGTGTCAGGTGTGGAACACTACTTGGTTTAGTTTCCAGCTCTTCCAGCTACTCCCTTAGTCCCCACAGCTACAGAGCCATCATGGCGGGTTTTATGAATCAAAGAGCCAAGATAAATGAAAGGGATAAGGATGGGGGAGGATTAGGGTCCAGTATGGAAGCCTGTGAAAAGAGAGAGGAAGGGTGGGCACTCTCCATCGTGGATTAAACATGGTGTGACTCCTTCTACCTAATGAGTACACAAATAAAATGTTTCAATGACAGGTGGTGTGCAAATGCAACCTTTCGGACACAGGGTGAGAATTGGGACATAGCCAAAAGTGACACACATGCTCCCTTTGCTTCCTACTTTCTACACCCCAGGAGCTACTCTCTGTAGGGGAGCAGAAGCTGATGTCAGTTGAGTCATGATGATGTCTGGTTATATTCGTCAGTCATCTGCTCTTACTCCCAGTTAATTTAAATTCTGAATCTTTCATTGTAATTATTTGCTGGAAGCAGCACAACTTTTCCTGAAGAAATATTTATGTTTTGAAAAAGAAGACAAATGAGGTGAAAAGCAATTTATTTACTGATTCACATTGAGGAAAGAAGAAGCTCCATCTTATTTTCCAAATTATTGAACTAACTACAACAGTATAGTCGTGGTCAAAAGTTTTGTGAATGACACAAATATTAATTTTCACAGTCTGCTGCCTCATTTGTATGATGGCAATTTGCATATAATCCAGAATGTTATGAAGAGTAATCAGATGAATTGCAATTAATTGCAAAGTCCCTCTTTGCCATGCAAATGAACTGAATCCCCCCGAAACATTTCTATTGCATTTCAGCCCTTCCACAAAAGGATCAGCTGACATCATGTCAGTGATTCTCTCATTAACACAGGTGTGAGTGTTTATGAGGACAAGGCTGGAGATCACTCTGTCATGCTGATTAAGTTCGAATAACAGACTGGAATCTTCAAAAGGATGGTGGTGCTTGGAATCATTGTTCTTCCTCTGTCAACCATGGTTACCTGCAAGGAAACACGTGCCGTCATCATTGCTTTGCACAAAAAAGGGCTTCACAGGCAAGGATATAGCTGACAGTAAGACTGCACCTAAATCAACCCCATTTATCAGATCATCAAGAACTTCAAGGAGAGCGGTTCAATTGTTGTGAAGAATGTTTCAGGGCGCCCAAAAAAGTCCAGCAAGTGCCAGGACCGCCTCCTAAAGTTGATTCAGCTGTAGGATTGGGCCACCACCAGTACAGCGGTTGCTCAGGAATGGCAGCAGGCAGGTGGGAGTGCATCTGCACACACAGTGAGAATGGCCTGGTGTCAAGAACGGCAGCAAAGAAGCCACTTCTCTCCAGGAAAAACATCAGGGACAGACTGATATTCTGCAAAAGGTACAGGGATTGGACTGCTGAGGACTGGGGTAAAGTCATTTTCCCTTTCAGATTGTTTGGGGCATCCGGAAAAAAGCTTGTCCGGAGAAGACAGGGTGAGCACTACCATCAGTCCTGTGTCATGCCAACAGTAAAACATTCTGAGACCATTCATGTGTGGAGTTGCTTCTCAGCCAAGGGAGTGGGCTCACTCACAATTTTGCAAAAGAACACAGCCATGAATAACGAATGGTACTATGCATCCTCCGAGTGCAACTTCTCCCAACCATCAGAGAACAGTTTGGTGACGAACAATGCTTTTTCCAGCATGATGGAGCACATTGCCATAGGGCAAAGGTGATAACTAAGTGGCTTGGGGAACAAAACATTGATATTTTTGGTCCATGGCCAGGAAACTCCCCAGACCTTATTCCCATTGAGAACTTTTATTTATTTTTATTTTTTTACCTTTATTTAACCAGGCAAGTCAGTTAAGAACATATTCTTATTTTCAATGACAGCCTGGGAACAGTGGGTTAACTGCCTGTTCAGGGGCAGAACGACCTTGTCAGCTCGGGGGTTTGAACTCGCAACCTTCCGGTTACTAGTCCAACGCTCTAACCACTAGGCTACGCTGCCGCCCCAAGAGGTGGGTGGACAAACAAAAACCCACAAAATTTGACAAACTCAAAGCATTGATTATGCAAGAATGGGCTGCCATCAGTCAGGATGTGGCCCAGAAGTTAATTGACAACATGCAAGGGTGGATTGCAGAGGTCTTGAAAAAGAAGGGTCAAAACATTGACTCTTTGCATCAACTTCATGTAATTGTCAATAAAAGCCTTTGAGACTTATGAAATGCTAGTAATTATACTTCAGTATTCCATAGGATCTGACAAAATATCTAAAGACACTGAAGCAGCAAACTTTGTGGAAATGAATATTTGTCATTCTCAAAACTTTTGGCCAGGAGTGAATGTGTGGTGTGAGGTCATCAGAATACATTACCTTCATATTATTAAAAGATTATGAGCACCTTAGTGGCAAATAGGACTCTTTCCATCTTTCCTTTTATTTTCTATTTTTCTCTCTTTGCCTTTATTAATAATGCATTCATTCTGCTAGATAGCACACAGTGTGGGCCTGCAATGTTCTAAAATCTACATTTGAGGTTTGGAGAGCAAAGCAAAGCCCCAGAGTTGTCAAACTGCACTGAACAAAAATGTTAGCGCAACATGTAAAGTGTTGGTCCCACGTTTCATGAGCAGAAATAAAAGATCCCAGGAACGTTCCATATGCACAAAAAAGCTTATTCCTCTCAAATGTTGTGCACAAATGTGTTACATTTCTGTAGTGAGCATTTCTCATTTACCAAGATAATACATCCAGCTGACAGGTTTGGCATATCAAGAAGCTGACTTAACAGCATGATCATTACACAAGTGCACCTTGTGCTAGGGACAATAAAAGGCCTCTCCAAAATGTGCAGTTTTGTGACACAACACAATGCCACAGATGTCTCAAGTTTTTATAGAGCGTGCAATTGGCATGCTGACTGCAGGAATGTCCACCAGAGCTGTTTCCAGACAATTTAATGTCCATTTTCCTACCATAAGCCGCCTCCAATGTCATTTTTGTATTTGTCAGTACGTCCAATCCGCCACACAACCACAGACCATGTGTAACCACGCCAGCCCAGGACCTCCACATCCAGCTTCTTCACCTGCTGGATTGTCTGAGACCAGCCACCTGGACAGCTAATGAAACTGTAGGTTTGTACAACTAAAACACTTCTGCACAAACCGTCAGAAACTGTCTCAGGGAAGCTCATCTGCGTATTCGTCGTCCTCACCAGGGTCTTGACCTGACTGCAGTTCGGTGACGTAACCTAGTTCAGTGGGCAAATGCCAGTGGAACACTGGAGAAGTGTGCTCTTCATGGATGAATCCCAGTTTCCCCTGTACCGGGAAGATAGCAGACCGCGTGTATGGCGTTGTGTGGACAAGCGGTTTGCTGATGTGTGAACAGCGTGCCTCATGGTGGAGGTAGGATTATGGTATGGGCTACAGACAACAAACACAATTGAATTTTATTGCTAGCAATTTGAATGCACAAAGTTACCGTGACAAGATCCTGAGGCCCATTCTCGTGCCATTCATCCGCCACCATCATCTCATGATGATACACGGCCCCATGTCGCAAGGATCTGTACACAATTCCAGGATGCTGAAAATGTTCAAGTTCTTCCATGGCCTGCATAACCAGACATGTCACCCATTGAGCAGACGCTCTGGATCAATGTGTACGACAGCGTATTCCAGTTCCCGCCAATATCCAGCAACTTCTTACAGCCATTGAAGAGGAGTGGGACAACATTCCACAATCCACAATTAACAGCCTGATCAACTCTATGCAAAGATGTGTCACGCTACATGAGGCAAATGGTGGTCACACCAGATACTGACTGGTTTTCAGGTATCTATGACCAACAGATGCATATCTGTATTCCCAGTGGTGAAATCCATAGATTAGGGAAATTAATATATTTCAATTGACTGATTTCCTTATATGAAGTTTAACTCAGTGAAATCTTTGAAACTGTTGCATATTGGGATTATATTTTTGTTCAGTGTAAGTGTTTGAGGCAAAATGGATTCCAAAGTTCTGATGGTTCCAAACGCATACTGCCATGATGCTCCTCCCACAGGGGACATGTGGGTAACCAACATTCAAGCACAACGGACAGACGAGCTGAGAGTCCTATCTAGCATCGTGTTCATCTTTTTTCTCTTTTTTCAAAATATTTCTCTCTCTTACTGCTCTCTTGCCAACACTCTTGTTTTGTTAGCCACATAATGCTAATTTGATAGCACACCATGGCCATGTTACACTTCCAGACTTTGCTTTCCACATAGCCAGTAGGCCTGTGCTGAGCCTGATCTACATGATCTACTCCTTGTTGTGGTGTCCCGTTTTGCCTTCAGCAAGCCTCCCTCCCAAACATTCACTGAATTATGACTGTGCCATTCAATTTGGCCCAGTGCGCTCTGCTAATGCTAGCTAGTCTGAGTTACAGCTATCCCACATATTAAACCCTGTTAAGTTTACGACTCTCCTTCCCAGGGCTAGCAGAAATACAACACTACCATGCTACACCGCTAATTAGCTTGGAGTGAGTTCTCTCTCTGGGTAGTATAAAGTCTCCCCATGCAGGATCTATGGTACTAGATAAAATCTCAGCCCCCCCGGCTCTCTCATCCTGCTATATTACATTTTCAGAGCCAGCAGGGTGACCCCAGGGTGACTGACTGATTTAATGACTAACTGACTGTCTGCCTGACTGAATTACTGAATGACTGCAGTAGGAAAAGAAGTCATTGCTCTCAGTCCTCACATTGACGTGAGGTGCAGAGTTAATACATCAGCACTCTACATCAGGGCTTGAACATTACCCTGGAGAGGGAGAGAGGGAGCTAAAGAGAGGGAGATATAGAGGAAAGGAGAAAGTAATAGAGGAGAGAAAACGTCCTCTA
Source organism: Oncorhynchus gorbuscha (assembly GCF_021184085.1). NCBI lineage: Eukaryota > Metazoa > Chordata > Actinopteri > Salmoniformes > Salmonidae > Oncorhynchus > Oncorhynchus gorbuscha. Next base: position 67,435,148 of record NC_060183.1, on the reverse strand, counting down.
CAGACCTCCACCAGACAGACAAGTTTCAATATTTTAATGTCACGTGCACAAGTACAGTGACATACCTATCTTGCAAGCTCACATCCTGACCTTCACAGCAGATATTCACCTCATTAAATGGAAGGTTTCTGGTCATTATCATGAAGCCATTAAGTTCTTCCACATAAATTGAATATTCCTCTGTTTCTTTACCAAGGCCCTAACCACAGTCTATCAGTAACACAGGAGGCTGGTGAGAGGAGGACCGCTCATAATAATGTCTGGAATGGTGTGAATGGAATGGTATCAAGCACCTGGAAACAATGTTCGATACCAGCAGGTAGCCTAGCATTTAAGAGTGTTGGGCTATTAACCGAAAAGTCGCTGGTTTCAGCGGCAGACCCGTGCACCTCTCTGATTCAGAGGGGTTGGGTTAAATGCAGAAGACACATTTCAGGTGACCGCATTCAGTTCTGCAACTGACTAGGTATCCTCTTTCCATTTAATCCATTCTAGACATTACTTTGAGCCCGTCCTCCACAAGTATTCGCCAGTGATCAGTAGATGGGTGATGATTTAGAGTGAATGGTTGTGGACTGATTGAGGGTTGACTGTATAATACACTTCTCATTACGCACTTCAGGGACATCAGAAGCTCTAACTTGACTATCTCTCTTTTACTGCCTCTCCCTCATCTATCCATCTCTCTCTCACCATCTCTCTCTCTACCTCTATCCCTCTCTCTCTCTCCCTCTCTCTCTCTCTCTCCCTCTATCCCCACCTTCTACCCCCCTCTCTCTATCCCCCCATCTCTCAGAGCACCATGTCATAGACTTTAATGCCACACGGTCAACAGAATCATCAAACAGAGAGGAGTAGCCTAGGAGACGTGCAGCCCATAATGATCTTGCATAATGATAACCACTCCTGTGTTTTTACTGCACTCATCAAGTCAAATGCCATGGAGCCAATGTGGGTTTACTTTACACTGGACAGGCCTACTGGAAATAAAGCAATAACTAGATAGAGAGTGTATGGGCACACTAGCCTGGTTCCAGATCTGTTTGTGCTGTCATGAAGATAGGAGTTGGAAAGAAAGAAACATGGTGAAGCCCCAAAATTGCTTTCCCTTGAAGCCTGTGTTTCAGACATAAGGAAGTGGATGGCGGCACATGTTTTACTTTTAAACTCAGACAAAACAAAAATGCTAGTTCTTGGTCCCCAGAAACAAAGAAATCTTTTGTTGGATCTGACAATCTTTAATAGTTGTACAGTCGTCTCAAATAAAACTGTGAAGGACCTCAGCGTTACTCTGGACCCTGATCTCTCTTTTCACGAACATATCAAGACTGTTCCAAGGACAGCTTTTTTCCAACTAAGTAACATTCAAAAATCAGAAACTGTCTGTCCAACAATTAAGCAGAATAATTAATCCATGCTTTTGCCACTTCTAGATTGAACTACCGCAATGCTCTATTCTCCGAGTAACCAGATAGAGCACTAAATAAACTTCAGTTAGTGCTAAACACAGCTGCTAGAATCCTGACTAGAACCCCAAAATTGGATCATATTACTCCAGTGTTAGCCTCTCTACATTGGCTTCCTGTCAAGGTAAGGGCTGATTTCAAGGTTTTACTGCTAACCTACAAAGCATTACATGGGCTTGCTCCTACCGATCTCTCTGATTTGGTCCTGCCATATATGCTTACACGTACGCTACGGTCACAAGACGCAGGCCTCCTTATTGTCCCTGGAATTTCTAAGCAAACAGCTGGAGGCAGAGCTTTCTCCTATAGAGCTCCATTTTTCTGGAATGGTCTGTCAATCCACGTGAGAGACACAGATTCTTTATTGAAGACTCATCTCTTCAGTAAGTCCTATGATTGAGTGTAGTTTGGCCCAGGGGTGTGAATGTGAACGGAAAAGCACTGGAGCGACGAACCGCCCTTGCTGTCTCTGCCTGGCCGGTTCCATTCTCTCTACTGGGATTCTCTGCCTCTAACCCTATTACGGGGGCTGGGTCACTGGCTTACTTGTGTCCTTTCATGCCGTCCCTAGGAAGGGTGCATCGGTTGAGTCACTGACGTGATCTTCCTGTCTGGGTTGGCGCCACCCTCGGGTTTGTGCCATGGGGGAGATCTTGGTGGGCTATACTCAGCCTTGTCTCAGGGTAGTACGTTGGTGGTTTGGAGATATTCCTCAAGTGATGTGGGGGCTGTGCTTTGGGAAAGTGGGTGGGGTTATATCCTGCCTGGTTGGCCCTGTCTGGAGGTATCGTCGGATGGGGCCACAGTGTCTCCTGACCCCTCCTGTCTCAGCCTCCAGTATTAATGCTGCAATAGTTTATGTGTCGGGGGGCTAGGGTCAGTCTGTTATATATGGAGTATTTATCCTATCTATCCTGTGTCCTGTGTGAATTTAAGTGTGCTCTCTCTAATTCTCTCTTTCTCTCTCTCTTTCTTTCTTTCTCTCTCTTGGAGGACCTGAGCCGTAGGACCATGTCTCAGGACTACCTGGCATGATGACTCCTTGTTGTCCCCAGTCCACCTGGCTGTGCTGCTGCTCCAGTTTCAACAGTTCTGCCTGTGGCTCTGGAACCCTGACCTGTTCACTGTGTTTAGGGAGTTTTCCCTAGCCACCATGCTTCTACACCTGCATTGTTTGCTGTTTGAGGTTTCTGTACAGCACTTTGATATATCAGCTGACGTAAGAAGGGCTATATAAATACATTTGATTTTGATTTGACCTGTTGCACCCTCTACAACCACTATGAATATTATTATTTGACCCTTCTGGTCATCTATGAACGTTTGAACAATTTGGCCACGTACTGTTATAATCTCCACCTGGCACAACCAGAAGAGGACTGGCCACCCCTCAAGGCCTGGTTCCTCTCTAGGTTTCTTCAGATGGACTGATGTAAAAAGGTCTTTATAAATACATTTGATTTGATAGCACAAGCACATCTGGAAGGCTATGAACACAAGGCTGTTAGCAGTAGATCAGAAATTGCAACATGAAGAGATGCCAAGAAACAGTCTCACTGACTAGGCTGTTCTAGTGAATCACTAAAATGTCACTGAGATTAACGTCATGATGATGTGTCTGATGGGAGAAGGATGATATACTGTATCCATTTGCTATGCTGACTTTTGTGCTGAGGGTGCATCTCAATAGATTGAACTGTCTTTCTCTCCTTGTGTTTTCTCTTTCGTACAATCTACTGATCTGAAACCATGGCATAGGGGAAAGCAAGATGGTGGATAGCTGATCCACATACCAGGTATTTAGTCTTTCATTCACAATCACATCAGTGTAGAGAGCCAACAGAGACAAGAAGAAGAGGATGATGTAGATGATAATATGAGCCATTGAGCAGACACTTATCCAAAGTGACTTACAGTCATGCATGCAAATATTTTACATGCGTGTGAAATAAGGGAGGAACACTGTGAAACTGTCTGTCAGTTCAACTTGGATGAATGATGCGCCTTTTTCATACGATTGTATTTTGAATGGTGGTGCTTGTCGGTAATCAGCTCACACAATGTATTTAGGAACACATCTATCTGTTCTACACGCTGCTCAGATGCTTGGCAAGATTTTATGTTTGCATATATAATCCTGGTTACAGATCTTGTTGGGTATGTGAAGTGGAATAGATCCTCTCTTATGTCAGACTCCATCTCTACATAAAGAGATGTTGTCCAAAGCAAACTATCACTATTTCTATCACATAATATCTGTTGTTGGCAGGACCAATAAAAATCCAATGCAGCAACAATCCAATGCAGCTCTCATTGATGATAATACAATAAAGTCCTGTATATTAACCATCGACCTGTATATTTAGCCTATGATCAACCATCTGCAGAGAATTACTGAGACAACCCATTGTATTTCCAGCCATCTTCATTTAACTCATGTATAGGACGGAGGTGTTAATACCACCCCTGTGCTCGGAGTGGAACAGCTCTCTTTTGGACAGGTCCAGTCGCGCACAGCTACCCAAAAGTACTTGATTTAAACAGGCAACAACAACCAAGGGGGATGGTAGAAGGGACGGGGAATGGGGGGAGGCACACGCACACAGAACGTCTGCCATATTGTGACAGCCTGCCAGTTTCTGACAAATGGGTGGCTGAGTGGATTGTTCATTTAATGTTTGACAGTGTAATTAAGTAAGCAGTAGCATATGCTCACGGGTTGTTTTTTACCCTCCAATCCAGAAAGAGAGAGAGGTACCACTCGAAAGAGGACGAGTGAGCTAGTGAGCAGAAGGAGAGGGTGGGCATGGATGAATGAGAGTGTTGTTACAAGATAAGAGACAGAGACAGAGGGAGCTTTGTCTTTCGACAGCTCGTGTAGACTCATATTTACTTCAGTTAAATACTGAATGAGACATTTGTGACTCGTTTCAAGAAACTAGGTGTATGTCGCAGGTCACTACTTCACAGGAGAGCCATTTGAACGTAATTTTTTAAAAATGTGAACTTTCATGTGCCTTAATTAATAACAGACTTGTATTCCATCTGTAAATATGAATAAAACTGTTACATTACGAGCCTAGTTGGTTTAGCCACAGAAAAAAAATCAGCAACCTTCCCGCTAGTGTAACGGCGTTCGTCTGTTGAATGAAGAGAGTCGGACCGAAATGCAGCGTGTAGGTTACTCATGACTTTAATGAACAGAATCGCGGTACATGAAATAACTGAAATACTAAATACAAAAACAACAGAACGGAACGTGAAACTTATTACAGCCTATCTGGTGACTACAACACAGAGACAGGAACAATCACCCACGAATTACAAAGTGAACTCAGGCTACCTAAATACGGTTCCCAATCCGAGACAACGAGAATCACCTGACTCCAATTGAGAACCGCCTCAGGCAGCCAAGCCTAACTAGACACACCCCTAATCATACACAATCCCAATGCTAATAAAACCCCAATACGAAACACAACATATAAACCCATGTCACACCCTGGCCTACCCAAACATATAACAAAAACACAAAATACAATGACCAAGGCGTGACAGAACCCCCCCCTAAGGGGGTGCGGACTCCCGGACGCACCTCAAGAGCATAGGGAGGGTCCGGGTGGGCGTCTGTCCATGGTGGCGGTTCTGGCTCGGGACGTGGACCCCACTCCATTAATGTCCTATTTCCTCCCCTTCGCGTCCTGGGATAATCCACCTTCTCCGCTGACCATGGCCTAATAGTCCTCACCCAGATCCCCACATAACTGAGGAGCAGCTCGTGACAGAGGGGCAGCTCGGGACAGAGGGGCAGCTCGGGACAGAGGGGCAGCTCGGGACAGAGGGGCAGCTCGGGACAGAGGGGCATCTCAGGACAGAGGGGCATCTCAGGACAGAGGGGCATCTCGGGACAGAGGGGCATCTCGGGACAGAGGGGCAACTCGGGACAGAGGGGCAGCTCGGGACAGAGGGGCAGCTCGGGACAGAAGCAGCCTGGGACTGAGGGGCAGCCCGGGACTGAGGGGCAGCCCGGGACTGAGGGGAAGCCCGGTACTGAGGGGAAGCCCAGTACTGAGAGGAAGCCCAGTACTGAGAGGAAGCCCAGTACTGAGATGAAGCTCAGGCAGGTAGTAGGCTCCGGTAAATCCTGGCTGGCTGGCGGAACTGGAAGATTCAGGTTGACAAGCAGATCTGGAAGAGACTGGTTGTCTGGCGGCGCTGGGCAGACGGGGAGCACTGGCGGCGCTGGGCAGACTGGGAGCACTGGCGGCGCCGGGCAGACTGGGAGCACTGGCGGCACTGGGCAGACTGGGAGCACTGGCGGCGCTGGGCAGACGGGAGACTCCGGCAGCGCAGGAGAGGAGAAAGGCTCTGGCTGCGTTAAACAGGCGGGAGACTCCGACAGCGCAGGAGAGGAGAAAAGCGCTGGCTGCACTGAACAGGCGAGGTGCACTGGAGGCCTGGTGCGTGGTGCTGGAACTGGTGGTACTGGATCGAGGACACGCACAGGAAGCCTGATGCGGGGAGCTGCTACCAGAGGACTGGTGTGTAGAGGTGGCTCTGGATAGACCGGACCGTGCAGGCGCATTGGAGCTCTTGAGCACCGAGCCTGCCCAAGCTTACCTGGCTCGATGCCCACTCTAGCCCGGCCAATAGGAAGGGCTGGTATGTGCCGCACCTGGCTCTGCACCCGCGCTGGAAACACTGTGCGCTCCATAGCATAACACGGTGCCTGCCCGGTCTCTCTAGCCCAACGGTGAGCACAGGGACTTTGCGCAGGTCTCCTACCTGGCATAACTATTCTCCCTTCTAGCCCCCCCGAATAATTTTTTGGGGTTGCTTTTCCGGCTTCCAACCGCGTCGCCGTGCTGCCTCCTCATACCAGCGCCTCTCCGCTTTAGCAGCATCTATTTCTTCCTTGGGACGGCGATATTCTCCCGGCTGCGCCCAGGGTCCTTTTCCGTCTAATATCATCTCCCAAGACCAGAAGTCCTTATATTGCTGCTCCTCACAATTAACAGGGAGAGTAGGCTCACGTCTGACTCCTGACTTAGCCACTCTCTCTCTGCGCTCTCCCCCAATAAATATTTGGGGTTTTCGCTCTGCATCGCCGTGTTTTCCTTTTTGACTCCATTAGCCTGTAGCCCTCTTCGCACTGCTGAAGCGAATCCCAGGCAGGCGCCTGCACTCTCTCTGGGTCGGCCGCCCACCTGTCGATTTCCTCCCACGTCGTATAATCCATGCCTCTACCTTCCATAACGTCCTCCTTACGCTCCTGAAGCTGTCTACGTCGTTGCCAGTCTACACGCTGCTCGGTCCGTGAGAGGTGGGTGATTCTGTAACGGCGTTCGTCTGTTGAATGAAGAGAGTCGGACCGAAATGCAGCGTGTAGGTTACTCATGACTTTAATGAACAGAATCGCGGTACATTAAATAAATGAAATACTAAATACAAAAACAACAGAACGGAACGTGAAACTTATTACAGCCTATCTGGTGACTACAACACAGAGACAGGAACAATCACCCACGAATTACAAAGTGAACTCAGGCTATCTAAATACGGTTCCCAATCCGAGACAACGAGAATCACCTGACTCCAATTGAGAACCGCCTCAGGCAGCCAAGCCTAACTAGACACACCCCTAATCATACACAATCCCAATGCTAATAAAACCCCAATACGAACCCAACACATAAACCCATGTCACACCCTGGCCTGACCAAAATATATAACGAAAAACACAAAATACAATGACCAAGGCGTGACAGCTAGCCATGATTGGCTGAGATAATGAGTGGACTGTACATGCCGAGAGATGATTTCGGATTGGTCTGCCATATAGCACGCTTCCGTCTATTTGAGCTGGTCAGTATGTGTAGGTAATCCTGTCTAACACAGCTTTAATTTTTTTTTTTGCGTCATAGAACTGCATATAATTGGTATCTCAGAGCCATTTGCTTTGCTAGTTATAGCCTAATGTTAGCTATCTGGCTGGTTAGCTACCTGCAGATTCATGCAGGGTAGTAATGTCATGAGTTGGGATTATGGTTAATTGTTTACCTAGCTAGCTACATGTCTTAACAAAAGACTATGCAAGTAACCATTTCAATAGAATGTCACTGTGACAACTGTTAATAGACGTAGCTGGTAAATTCCTTCTGTCTATCTACTGATTTCAGAGCAGTCTCGTCTGTGTGCCCGAGCGTAGAATAACTGACACATTTACAAACACTTAACTCCCATTGAATATGGCTGTAAATTTGTAAATGTTGGCAAAAAAGCATCAATTGGTGCCAGCAGCACAGTGGCAATCACCATCGCTCTGGATGACATAAAAACAGCCTAACCAGCTTTGCTAGGGTGAGTAAAATGGTCAGTGAGCTGTTCTCTAATTTGTGTCTGGAATTAGCTATCAAGCTAGCCAACCTTAGCCAGTTAGCTTGGGTGCTTGACTGTTGTTGTTAGGACAGAACACTCAGATCAACGCTTAAAGTAATGTAATCATCGGATGTTTTGGAATCAAAACATTACTGCACGTAACGCGCCAATGTAAACTGAGATTTTTTATATATATATATATATGCACATTATCGAACAAAACACACAATACATGTATAACATGATGTCCTATGAGTGTCATCTGATGGAGATAATCAAAGGTTAGTGATTCATTGTATCTATATTTCTGCTTTTGTGACTCTATCCTTGGCTGTGAAAAATGTCTGTGTGTGTTTTTGAATTTGGTGGTGATCTAACATAAATATATGTTGTGTTTTTGCTGTAAAACATTTTAAAATCGGACATGATGGGTAGATTAACAAGATGTTTATCTTTCATTTGCTGCATTGGACTTGTTAATATTTTTTAAATTTCCCGCCACCTTTTCAGCTGAATGGGAGGGGGTGTTCCCTTTAGGGGACTCCTTGCCATAACTTAAAGAAGAAGTTACAGGTCTGTGAGAGCCAGAAATCTTGCTTGTTTGTAGGTGACCAAATACTTATTTTCCACCATAATTTTAATTCTGTCTGTCATAGTTGAAGTGTACCTATGATGAAAATTACAGAACTTGCACAATTGGTGGCTGCCTAAATACTTTTTTGCCCCACTGATTATCACCTTGTGTCCATTAAACATGCATTAGCCAGGTTTGTTTGATGTAAGTGTGTATGATGATGAAACACGTGCTTGAGCTTTTCTTCCCAGCTGTCCGTCATGCCAGCTAACAGTGAGTGAGACATCATTGTGGCCCAAACTGAGATGAAGCCAGCCATTAATTAAAGACACTCCATTTGATTAAATTAAGAGTGATCAGAGATGTGCTGATGAGGCACCAACCCTGTCAAGCGTTCATCTACCCAATGGCCCCTGGAAGGCAGATTGATTTCCAAATGAATCACTGTTCACGCTTTCTGTTGTTTGTCTGCACCGACCTGTATTGGATGAAGCAGTCAACGATGTAGAGCACTTAATCAAATAAATGACATAAGGACTCTACATAAAGAGAAGGAGAGAAACAGAGTGACAGAGAGATCTTCCTCCGCCCTGTGTAAATTGCCAATGCCAGCCCTGTTCCTGTTTGTGGTTACTGGCAAGCAGCCAGCCAGAGAGGAGAGGAGGGGGAGAACAGGGTAACGTTAGCGATGACAGATGTGAGCGGTGTCAGTTTACCACCATTAGATGAATTATTCTCCCAGTCAGTCTACAAGCAGACGGGGATTTGCAGACTCACCGGAGGCCCAGGCATCCACACTGCCTCTCTTCCACTCAGCTCCTCATCCCCTTGCCCACAGTCCCAGTACAGAGTACAGACCACATGCACCCCCTAGGAAACTCAATAGAGAGATGAGAGATAAGAAATAGACTGTTTACAAGAAGCGATGATATTGCAAAAGCAGGAGAGGAGTCCTGTTCAACCTGGCCTTGAGCAGTTTTCTAAGCATATTCATGTAACATCAATCATCAGTTAGTCAAACTAGCACAATGCATGACAGCATTATAATTAATATAGAGTGTTTAACCACCAATACTTACTGTAATTCCTGAGACAATCTTCACTTGCAGTGAATATTATGCCTAACAGAGCATTCATAAGCCCTACATTTGAGGTTATGGCTGAAGAACAATATTAGAAACTGTAGCTGAGGTGGGCTGGTCGGCCTCTCCCTGGCACCATCTCAGCCTGATGTTTAATCAGAGGAAGGTAATGACCCGCTCGCAGGGTGTTGACGTCCAGACGACAGTGATGAATTACTACCACATCCTCTGACCTCAGACGGGCCATAAACACACATCATTTTATTTCTTATTTTTTTCTTCATACATTTTTTGGCAGGCCGCAGCCTGCGGTGGTGATGGAGGAGGACGGTGTGGAAGGTACCAGGTGGCGCAGGTGGTGGAGGGAATGATCGATAGGGAGGGTATCAAGGACAAGTTATATCTCTCTGCTAAGTTGCTCCAAAACTCTAAGTGGGACTACTGCATTCAAAGGAGAAATGATTGAAGTTTCAACCAAACAGAAACAGGATGTGTGTCAATTAAGAAAATGGGAGGGAAAAGGCTTTGAAAGGTTTTGAGAGATGACAGTCAGTGAAATCAGCAGCAGTGAATGTGGCATATTCAAGGTCAGAGACGGCTTTCTGGGGCCTTGAAGTCAAGAGCTGCCCCTGTAGAGAACCCAGTCTTGAGAAGTGAGATGCTTTCAATGGGATATATATATAAATATAAATAAGAGAGTGAGAGAGAGAGAGAGAGAGAGAGAGAGAGAGAGAGAGAGAGAGAGAGAGAGAGAGAGAGAGAGAGAGAGAGCCAGTCAGCGTCTTGGTTTTTCTGTGAGCTTGAGAGTGTACATTGTGTATGCAAGTCCTTTTATAAGGCTGCACACTACTATAGCATTTGCCGCTAGACTCTAATAGCAGATAAAAGCAAAGTTGGGGATGTGAAATCCTCCTGCAGACAGATAAGCCAATATCATGAAATATTCAATTAAGTGCACAAACACTGACATGGTTTTATCACCTAGTTTGTTTCAGTCTATCTGAACTGCGCAGGGCAAGCAGCAGACAGAACAGATGTGCTCCACCATCTAGGAGAAGAGGGACGAATCACTGACAGAATCATATTAACTTTGATATTAATAACAGTATTGATACTATTTTCCCCCATAGCTTGAAACAGCAGGGAAAGGACAGGCACACAGACTGTAATGCAGCCAGTTCTCATCTGCTTCTGTATCTCTGCAACCTGTTTAAGGAAAATGGGGTCTGCTTAGGTGCTATGTAAACATGGAGAAGTTCAGTTGATGCCACATGAATAAGGACGACATTGTGCAAAAATGACTATTATCAAAAAATGAATGAACATATTATCTGGCCACAAGTATTATCCAGCATTTCAAACTACTGTTTTTCTAAAATAAATTCAGCTGCACAAATTGCTCTAATTCTCTCATTCCTCATTTGCAATAACCACAATATGAATTAACTTCCCCCATAATACACTGTCCTTGCCATTGCCAATCAAACCGTGGTGGACTTGATCTATTCTCTGGCTGCTGCTAGTGCTGCTGTATGGATACTGGTGCATGCTAAAGGAGAGGACCATGTTCTCACCACAGTTATGACACCTCTTTCTGTCCGTAGCTGTGCTGTTTCCCAGACTCATTAATAACACCTCAATGTCTCTCTCCCACCTCCAGTAATTTAATCTATTCACCACACTATACCCAGATGGACAGATACCTTCTGCTAGGGGTGAAGGGAGGAGAGGAGGGTGGAGGAGACGAGAGGAGAGGAGGGGAGGACAGTAAAGGAGAGGAAGGGAAAGAAGAGGCGAGGAAAGGAGAGGAGAACACACCTGGAATATAGCAGCTCACTGTAGAAGGCTACTTCTCTGTCTCAATGAGGGGGTGGAGAGAACTGTCAACTAGAACATTAGACTCCTAAAAAAAGAACGAGGGCAGTCTGGTCACGGATTAATATCCCTGCCATCGAATTATCTAACCATTTCACAGGATTCATTATGGCTAACAAGATATCCATGGATACGTCCCAAATGGGGCATTAGGTACCAAGGGCATGAAGCTGTAACAGGCATAACAGGTTATCTGAGCATTCTTAATGCTGTGAAGTGGCTGGGCTGGGAGGTTAAGTGGTTAATGATAGCTGGCCTGTGGTTTTATTGGACGAGAGCACTTAATCTTTAGCACCACTCGGCTGATGGATGGCTGTAGATGGGTTGAGGGATCGGTGGATTGACGACTCTCAGCCACCACACACTTAACACATAAACATGCAACAGGAGAGGGGGAAAGATGCAGAAGACAATAGACACTACAATGAACATGGGGAAAATGACAGTGTGTGCTTAATGGAAGGAGAGATGGAGAGAGAAACAGAGGGAAGAGGAGAGAGAGACAGAGAGGGGGAGAGGAGAGAGAGAGTGGGGAAGAAGAGAGAGAGAGGGAGAGAGGAGGGGAGAGGAGGAGCGAGAGAGTGAGACAGAGAGAGGGAGAGGAGAGAGAGACAGAGAGGAGAGATGACATGGAGTCATTTCAGGGTTTATGCCAAAACTAGAAAACTAGACTCTAAAGCCCAATTAAGAATTGTACAGAGACATTACTAGGAGAATAGACTTGTCTAGACTCAAAGATCAATATATCCAAGTAGCTTTAGGGAAGAGGAAAACAATTACAGGCCAAATGAGCAGAGTACTAATAAAAAAAATAGAAGTCCAGCGCTTCACTATTAAGTTTTTATAACAACAAATGACTGAGCCAAATATCCTCCATCAAATATTCTGACTCTATACTAAAACTTACCCTGAAATAAACCCAGCCAAACTGGTCTCTTATCTATTTTACCTCGATGACAGTTATACCCTAAACCCTAACCTCAACCCAAGCCCGATCCACAACTCTACCCAAACCCTAGCTTCATGTCCACATTCCTTTTCAAACCTAACCCTCAACCACAACCCAAACCTTTCCCCAACCCTTGGGACTAATAACAAAATAAAAGTCCACAGCTATGGAACACTGATTGTTTGAAAGAGATTAATCAAATCAAAGTTTATTTGTCACGTGAGCCGTATACAACACGTGTAAACCTTACAGTGAAATGCTTACTAACAGGCTCTAACCAATGGTGCTAAAAAAGGTATGTGTGTGTGTGTGTGTGTGTGTGTGTGTGTGTGTGTGTGTGTGTGTGTGTGTGTGTGTGTGTGTGTGTGTGTGTGTGTGTGTGTGTGTGTGTGTGTGTGTGTGTGTGTGTGTGTGTGTGTGTGTGTGTGTGTGTGTGTGTGTGTGTGTGTGTGTGTGTGTGTGTGTGTGTGTGTGTGTGTGTGTGTGTGTGTGTGTGTAGGTAAGTAAAGAAATAAAACAACAGTAGAAAGAAAAAAAGAGTAGCAAGGCTATATACAGACACCGGTTAGTCAGGCTTATTGAGGTAGTATGTACATGTAGATATGGTTAAAGTGACTGTGTATATATGATGAACAGAGAGTAGCAGAAGCGTAAAAAAAACAGGTTGCCGGGTGGTGGGACACAATGCAGATATCCCGGTTAGCCAATGTGCGGGAGCACTGGTTGGTCGGGCCAATTTAGGTAGTATGTACATGAATGTATAGTTAGAGTGACTAAGCATATAAGATAAACAGAGAGTAGCAGCAGCGTAAAAGAAGGGTTGGGGGGGGGACACAATGCAAATAGTCTGGGTAACCATTGGTTACCTGTTCAGGAGACTTATGGCTTAGGGGTAAAAACTGTTGAGAAGCCTTTTTGTCCTACACTTGGCACTCTGGTACCGCTTGCCATGCGGTAGTAGAGAGAACAGTCTATGACTGGGTTGGCTGGGGCCTGACCATTTTAGGGCCTTCCTCTGACACAGGCTGGTGTAGAGGTCCTGGATGGCAGGCAGCTTTGCCCGGGTGATGTACTGGGCCGTACGCATTACCCTCTGAGGTGCCTTGCGGTCGGAGGCCGAGCAATTGCCGTACCAGGCAGTGATGTAACCGGTCAGGATGCTCTCAATGTTGCAGCTGTAGAACCTTTTGAGGATCTTAGGACCCATGAAAAATCTTTTTGGTTTCCTGAGAGGGAATAGGCTTTGTCGTGCCCTCTTCACAACTGTCTTGGTGTGTTTGGACCAATCTAGTTTGTTGTTGATGTGGACACCAAGGAATTTGAAGGTCTCAACCTGCTCCACTACAGCCCTGTCGATGAGATTGGGGACGTGCTCGGGGACGTGCTCGGTGCTCCTTTTCCTGTAGTCCACAATCATCTCCTTAGTCTTGGTTACATTGAGGAAAACTTAATGATGGTGTTGGAGTCGTGCCTGGCCATGCAGTTGTGGGTGAACAGGGACTACAGGAGGGGACTGAGCACGCACTGGGGAGCTCCAGTGTTGAGGATCAACGTGGCAGATGTGTTGCTACCTAGCCTCACCACCTGAGGGTGGCCTGTCAGGAAGTCCAGGATCCAGTTGCAGAGGGTGGTGTTTAGTGCCAGGATCCTTAGCTTGGTGATGAGCTTTGAGAGTACTATAGTTGATAGAGGAATTCTAAATTCCTGTGTGTTTTGTAGCCAAAACCAAATTCACACTCTTATCTATTTCATGATAAGTTGTAAGTTTATCATTTGCATGAATTAGCAAGAGACCAGTCTTAAAAACAAGTTCAGCATTTGTTCTTGATGAGTACTAACCACATACACAGATTTCCACAGGTTATAAACCGAAAATGACATCATCAGTTTCCCACAATAGCCCCGTGTTTTTTAGGTCCGGAGATGCTTTCTACTCCCCTCATAAACCAGACATTCCAATCTGTCTAAAAGATATACTTTTCTCCCACTAATGGAACATAACCCAAACATTCTTATCTTGTCTGAAAAGCATTATCCCCTCTCCCTTAAACTGCCCAAGAGGCACAGACAATTAATTCGTTCTGCTTACATTTTCAGTAACAGCTTAACCAAGAACTCATACTTTTCATACCATAACATAATAGTATTAGAATAAATGGTTCTAATCAATAATGTATACATAATTAATCATTTAAACTATAATTTCCTCTATCAATAGTTTTGAACGCTGAGCTATCCTTTTGTCCAGGTGGGAAAGGTCAGTGTAGAGTGCAGTAGAGATTGCGTCATTTGTGGATCTGTTTGGGCGGTATGAAAATTGGAGTGGATCTAGGGTTTCTGGGATAATGATGTTGATGTGAGCCATTACCAGCCTTTCAAAGCCCTTCATGGCTACAGACATAAGTGCTACGGGTCTGTAGTCATTTAGGCAGGTTGCCTTTGTGTTCTTGGGCACAGGGACTATGGTGGTCTGCTTGAAGCATGTTGGTATTACAAACTCAATTAGGGACATGTTGAAAATGTCAGTGAAGACACCTGCCAGTTGGTCAGCACATGCCCGGAGCACACGTCCTGGTAATCAGTCTGGCCCCGCAGCCTTTTGTATGTTGACCTGTTTAAAGATCTCACTCACGTCGGCTACGGAGAGTGTGATCACACAGTCATCCGGAACAGCCGATGCTCTCATGCATGCCTCAGTGTTGCTTGCCTCGAAGCGAGCATGGAAGTGATTTAGCTTGTCTGGTAGGCTCGTGTCACTGGGCAGCTCGCGGCTGTGCTTCCCTTTGTAGTCCCTTCGTAATAGTTTGCAAGCCTTGCCACATCCGACGAGCGTCGGAGCTGGTGTAGTATGATTCAATATTAGCCCTGTATTGACGCTTTGCCTTTTTGATGGTTCGTCGCAGGGCATAGCAGGATTTATTGTAAGCTTCCGGGTTAGAGTCTCGCACCTTGAAAGCAGCAGCTCTACCCTTTAGCTCAGTGTTGCCTGTAATCCATGGCTTCTGGTTGGGGTATGTATGTACAGTCACTGTGGGGACGACGTCCTCAATGCACTTGATAAAGCCAGTGACTGATGTGGTGTATTCCTCATTGTCATCGGAAGAATCCCGGAACATGTTCCAGTCTGTGATAGCAAAGCAGTCTTGTAGTTTAGCATCTGCTTCATCTGACCATTTTTTTAGAGACCGAGTCACTGGTGCTTCCTGCTTTAATTTTTGCTTGTAAGCAGGAATCAGGAGGATAGAGTTGTGGTCGGATTTACCAAATGGAGGGCGAGGGAGAGCTTTGTACGCGACTCTGTGTGTGGAGTACAGGTGATCTAGAATTGTTTTTCCTCTGGTTGCACATTTAATATGTTGATAGAGATTTGGTAGAACTGATTTAAGTTTCCCTGCATTAAAGTCTCCGGCCACTATGAGCTCCATCTCTGGGTGAGTGGTTTCCTGTTTGCTTATTTCCTTATACAGCTGACTGAGTGCGGTCTTAGTGCCAACATCTGTCTGTGGTGGTAAATAAACAGCCATGAAAAGTATAACTCTCTAGGCAAGTAGTGTAGCCTGCAGTTTATCACAATATACTCAACTTCAGGCGAGCAGTATCTAGAGACTTCCTTAGATTTCATTGTTTACAAATATGCACAGATCCCCCCCCTCGTCTTACCGGAGTGTGCTGTTCTATCCTGCCAGTGCAGCGTGTATCCCGCTAGCTGAATATCCATGTCGTCATTCAGCCATGATTCCGTGAAGCATAGGGATATTACATTTTTTTTATATCCCGTTGGTAGGATATTCATGATCATACCTCATCTAGTTTATTATCCAATGACTGCACGTTGGCGAGTAATATTGACGGTAACGTCAGCTTTCCTAGTTGTCTTCTGCGGGTCCGGACGAGGCATCCGGCTCTTCGTCCTCTGCATCGCTTCCTCTTGCGAATAATTGGGATGTCTGCCCTGTGGGTTGTTTGGAGAATATTGTGTGAGTCCTGCTTGCTGCTGTTGTTGGTGTTGAAGAAATCTTTGTCTAATCTGAGGTGAGTGATCGCTGTCCTGATATCCATAAGCTCTTTTCTTCCATAAGATACGGTTGCAGAAACATTATGTACAAAATAATTTACAAATATCGTAAAAAACACATAATAGCACAATTGGTTAGGAGACCGTAAAACGGCGGCCATCTCCTCCGGCGCCATCTTAGAAAAACATATTTACATAACTTGGCATCTACGGTACTGCCTCCCATTCCATCAGGTGATTCCTACACATTTTTCCTAGCGTGATGCCTAATTGCCTCTCCATTCCAGACGTGCGTTCCTGCCACTATATGGAAGGTGGCCTGGGACAATGATATAAAGTGTAGGGATATTGGGTAAGGGCATTGAGAGTGCTGATGAGGGACCAAGACGTTCAAAGTATGTAATCTCTTGGATGGTTCATGGACCACAGCTCTGCCCAAAATAGAACAGAGCAGGCAGGAAGGATGAGAGGCAGGCAAACAGGAGAGAAAAAATAATAATAGAAAGGGCCCCAGCACCATATGCTCCTCTTGCTGGCACTTCAACATGGCACAAAGCTCTACCTGCAGGGCCAAGGTAAGTGTTCACAGCACTACCCATAAGTGCTTGTTGGAATATTGTAATGTATCACTCTCTGTCAGTGTCAGGGTAGCAGACGGTTGCTATAGAACAATGGTTCCCAAACTTTTTATAGTCCCGTAACGCTTCAAACATTCAACCTCCAGCTGCGTATCCCCCTCTAGCACCGGGGTCAGCGCACTCTCAAATGTTGTTCTATACCATCACTGTAAGCCTGCCACACACACACCATAAGATACATTTATTAAACATAAGAATGAGTGTGAGTTTTTATGTCACAATCCGGCTCATGGGAAGTGACAAAGAGCTCTTATATGACCAGGGCATATAATAATAATCAATAATCAATAGTTTTGCTCTTTATTCAGCCATCTTACATATTAAACTTTATTTGTTCATCGAAAATTGTGAATAACTCACCACAGGTTAATGAGAAGGGTGTGCTTGAAAGGATGCACATAACTCTGCAATGTTGGGTTGTATTGGAGAGTGTCAGGACTTCTACCGAAGTCGAAGCCTCACCTTGTTTGGGCGGTGCTCGGCGGTCCACGTCACCGGTCTTCTAGGCATCATTGATCCATTTTTCATTTTCCATTGGTTTTGTCTTGTCTTCCTACACACCTGGTTTCAATCCAATTCATTACCTGTTGTGTATTTAACCCTCTGTTTCCCCTCATGTCTTTGTCAGAGATTGTTTGTTATTCAGTGTTGTGTTGTTTGTATTGGTGCGCGACGGGTCCTCGTACCCACTTTGTTTTATTGTTACATTTAGTGTTGGAATTATGTTTAGTTTATTGTTATTAAATAACTCCATTACATTCAGTTTGATTCTCCCGCACCTGACTTCCCTGCCACCTATATACACGACTCTGACAGAATCTCTGACCAAAAAATGAAGTCAGCAGGAGAAGGTACCCCGGCCATGGAGGTGGAGGAGCGAGTCATGGAACATACGGAGATGATTGACAATATGAGCGCTGCCATCGATCGTGTTGTCCAGAATATGGACCGCTGGGAGAGACAGGGAGTTTTTCCAGCGCCTCTACCAGCACAACCGGAGTCTCCCCTGAACTCCCTGCCTGAACCCAGTATGATCCATTTATCCCTGCCTAAGGCGTACGACGAAGATAATGCCGGCTGCCAGGGTTTTCTCCTCAAAATAAGCTTGTATCTGGCCACGGTCCATCCAGCTCCATCAGACCGTGAGAGGCGTTACGCCCTCGTCTCGTGCCTCACCGGGAAAGCCTTGGAGTGGGCCAGCGCTGTGTGTGGAGAAGAGGATGCGGCGTTGGACCATTTTGAGGAGTTCACCCGCCATTTCAGGACAGTATTCAACCACCCACCCGAAGGCAGAGCGGCGGGTGAGTGTCTCAACCATCTGAGGCAGGAGAGGAGGAGCGCACAGGAGTTTGCTCTGGAGTTTAGGACCCTGGCTGCCGGCGCTGGATGGAGCGTCAGGGCCCTGATCGGCCATTACCGCTGTAGTCCACGCGAGGACGTCCGTCGGGAGCTGGCCTACAGAGACACCACACTCACCTTAGACCAGCTGGTGGACATGTCCATCAGGCTGGACAACATGCTGGCTACTCGTGGACGTCTAGATCGGGGTCTGGTGGTTCCATCCTCCCTTTGCACTCTCTCCTGTACCCATGGAGTTGGGAGGGATGGTGCGCAGGGAGACCGGAGGGAGTTCCCGCTCGAGCACCATATGTGGTCGCAGAGGTCACACTGCTGGTCGGTGCCGGGTTGGTTCCTCTGGGAATCAAGGCAGCAGACAGGGCACTCTGGTGTCACCCCAGGTGAGTAGGCACCATTCTCATCTGTTGCACATATTTTTGTCTCTGTCGGAATTTCATAAATAAAAGTTTAGCTCATAGTTTAGGGATCCCCATTGTTCCTGTGGATATGCCTTTCCCCGTTCATGCCTTAGATAGTTGACCATTAGGGTCAGGGTTTATCAGGGAGGCCACCGCTCCTTTGCGTATGGTAACGCAGGGGGGTCACAAGGAAAATATTAGACTTTTCCTTGTAGATTCTCCTGCGTATTCTGTGGTGCTATGCCTACCCTGGTTAGCTTGTCATAACCCCACTGTTTCATGGCCACATAGGTCTGTCACGGGGTGGTCGTGACAGTGCTCAGGTAGGTGGTTAGGGGTTTCCGTTGGTGCTACTACGGTGGAAAATCCAGACCAGGTCTCCACTGTGCGCATTCCTCCAGAATATGCCGATTTGGCGCTCGCCTTCTCCAAAAAGAAGGTGACTCAATTACCACGACGGGGATTGTGTGATAGATCTCCTGCTAGACGCTGCACTTGCCAGGAGTTACATGTATCCCCTGTTGCAAGCGGAGACGGTGGCTATGGAGACCTATGTCTCCAAATCCCTGCATCATGGGTACATTCAGCCCTTCATTTCACTCGTCTCCTCGAGTTTCTTTTTTGTGAAGAAGAAGGATGGCGGTTTGCACCCGTGCATTGATTATTGAGGTCTCAATAAAATCACGGTGAGATATAGTTACCCGCTACCTCTTATCACTTCGGCGATTGAGTCAATGCATGGGGCGCGCTTCTTCACTAAACTGGATCTCAGGAGTGCCTACAATCTGGTGCGTATTCGGAAGGGAGACGAGTGGAAGATGGCATTTAGCACCACCTCAGGTCATTATGAGTACCTTGTCATGCCATATGGGTTGATGAATGCTCCATCAGTCTTCCAATCATTTGTAGATGAGATTTTCAGAGACCTGCATGGGCAGGGTGTAGTGGTGTATATCTATGACATCGTGATATACTCCGCTACACGTGCCGAGCATGTGTCCCTGGTGCGCAAAGTGCTTGGTCGCCTGTTGGAGCATGATCTATATGTCAAGGCTGAGTAATGCTTGTTCTTCCAACAATCCATCTCCTTCCTAGGGCATCGGATTTCCCCGTCAGGAGTTGAGATGGCGAGCGACCACATTGCAGCCGTGCGTAATTGGCCGACTCCCACCACGGTAAAGGAGGTGCAGCGATTCTAAGGGTTCGCCAAATACTACCGGAGGTTTATCCGGGGTTTTGGTCAGGTTGCTGCTCCCATTACCTCACTGCTAAAGGGGGGCCTGGTGGGCTTGCAGGGCTTTTAGGCACCTGAAGGCTCTGTTTACCTCCGTTCCTGTGTTGGCTCATCCGGATCCCTCTTTGCCATTCATAGTGGAGGTGGATGCATCCGAAGCTGGGATCGGAGCAGTGCTCTCTCAGCGCTCTCTCAGTGCTCGGGTACGCCACTGAAGCTCCGCCCTCGGGTACGCCCCTGAAGCTCCGCCCCTGTGCCTTCTTTTCGAAGAAGCTCAGCCCTTGCGGAGCGTAACTATGATGTGGGGGACCGGGAGCTGTTGGCTGTCATAAAAGCCTTGTAGGCGTGGAGACATTGGCTTGAGGGGGCTAAACACGCTTTTCTCATCTAGACTGACTATCGCAATCTGGAGTACATCCTGGAGGCGAGGAGACTGAATCCTCGTCAGGCAAGGTGGGCCATGTTTTTCACTTGTTTTGTGTTTACTCTCTCTTACAGACCAGGCTCCCAGAAGGTTAAGGTAGACACACTGTCCCGGCTGTATGACACAGAGGAGCGGTCCATGGATCCCACTCCCATACTCCCAGCTTCTTGTTTGGCTGGACAAGGACATTGAGCGGGCGTCACGTGCAGAGCCCTCTCCCCCTCAGTGCCCAGCTGGGCTTCTGTATGTTCCGTCTGCTGTCCGCGACCGACTGATCTATTGGGCCCACACGTCACCCTCCTCTGGTCATCCTGGGATATGTTGGACGGTGCGCTGTCTTGATGGGAGGTACTGGTGGCCCACTTTAGCTAAGGACATGAGGATTTTAAGGTAAGTTACAAACCTTACCATTTCCACAACGGCCGTGGTCGCACCTGTCGGTGGATTTTTTAAACTGATCTTCCACAGGGTAACACCACGATCCTGGTCGTTGTGGATTGTTTTTCTAAGTCCTGTCGTCTCCTCCCTTTGCCCGGTCTCCCTACAGCCTTACAAACTGCGGAGGCCCTGTTTACACACGTTTTCCAGCACTATGGGGTGCCTGAGGATATAGTGTCTGATCGTGGACCCCAGTTCACATCATGGGTCTGGAAGGCATTCATGGAACGTCTGGGGGTCTCGGTCAGTCTTACCTCAGGTTTTCATCCCGAGAGTAATGGGCAGGTAGAGAGTTAACCAGGATGTGGATAGGTTTCTGCGGTCTTATTGCCAGGACCGGCCGGAGGAGTGGGCGAAGTTCGTGCCCTGTGCAGAGATGGCCCAGAACTCGCTACGCCACTCCTCCACTAACCTTTCTCCCTTTCAATGTGTATTAGGGTATCAGCCAGTTCTGGCTCCTTGGCATCAGAGTCAGACCAAGGCTCCTGCGGTGGACAATTGGTTCCTGGCGCGCGGAGGAAACCTGGGAGGCCACCCACGTCCACCCTCAGCGCGCCATACTGCACCAGAAAGTTTGGCGCAGATCGTCACCGCAGTGAGGCACCGGTGTTCGCACCATGGGACCGGGTCTGGCTCTCGACCCGAAACCTGCCCCTCCGCCTGTCCTGCCTGAAGCTTGTTCCGAGGTTTGTGGGGCCGTTTAACGTCCTGAGGAGAGTGAACAAGATATGTTACAGCTACACACTAATTACCGTATTAACCTCTTTCCATGTGTCTCTCCTCAGGCTCAGGGAGGCTGAAGTGCGGGATGTTCCTCCGCCCCCTCTGGACATCGAGGGGATAGTCTGTTCGATCCATCTTGGATTCGAGACATCGGGCGAGGGTCCTTCAGTACCTCGTGGACTGGGAGGGGTACGGTCCGGAGGAGAGATGCTGGGTTCCAGTGGAGGACATATTAGATCCTTCCATGTTGCGAGAATTCCACCATCTCCATCTGGATCGCCCTGCACCTCTGTCAGTTTGATTCTCCTGCGCCTGACTTCCCTGCCACCTATTCACACGACTCTGACTGTCCACACACAGTCTGGCCTGTATTTAATTTTCCTGCTAGTGAGGGCCAAGAATCCACTCTCACATAGGTATGTGGTTGCAAAGGGCATCAGTGTCTTAACAGCACGATTTGCCAAGGAAAGACACTCTAAGCGCAGCCCATTCTAGAAATCTGGCAGTGGCTTCTCATTAAATTCAATTTTCACAGAACCGCTTGTTGCAATTTCGATGAGGCTCTCTTGTTCAGATATCGGTAAGTGGACTGGAGGCAGGGCATGAAAGGGATAACGAATCCAGTTGTTTGTGTCGTCTGTTTCGGGAAAGTACCTGCATACTTGCGCACCCAGCTCACTCAGGTGCTTCGCTATATCACATAAGCTTGAGTTTACGGACAACATTACAGGAGAGTCCCTGTAATCCTAGATTCAGATCATTCAGGCGAGAAAAAACATCACCCAGATAGGCTTGTCGTGTGAGAAACTCGTCCTCATGCAAGCAGTCAGACATTTGAAAAATATGGTCAGTAAAGAAAACTAAGCTCTCATTTAAACATCTTTCAATCTGTCAGGCATTCCCTTGGCAGCAAGAGCCTCTCGTGGATGCTGCAGTGTACCAAAGTGGCATCAGGAGCAACTGCTTGCACGTGCGTTACCACTCGACTATGTCTCCCTGTCATGGCTATTGTGCCATGAGTGCAGATGCCAACACATCTTGACCACCAAAGTCCATTTGATGTCACAAAGCTGTCCAGTACTTTAAAAATATCCTCTCATGTTGTCCTGGTTTCCAGAAGAGTGTGTCTTCCTTAATTGACCCCCCATAAACGTAACAGACATATACCGGGAGCTGTGCCAGGCCCGCAACACCTGTTGACTCATCCAGCTGTAACGCATAGAATTCACTGGCTTGTATGAGAAGCAGTAATTATTTCAAAACATCTCCTGCCATGTCACTGATGCTAAGTGAAACAGTGTGGTTTGATGAAGGCATTGTCTGTATAGTTTTTTTGCACTTTTCCCCCAGCCATATCCGCGGCAGCAGGAAGCATTAGGTACTCTACAATAGTATGGGGCTTGCCTGTCCTAGCCACTCGGTAGCTCACCATATAAGACGCTTCTAGCCCCTTCTTATTAATGGTATCTTTTATACGTCTTACTACACGAAAGTCATCTTTATTCTCATTCCAAAAACTCCTGTGGCTTATTTTTCTTATCGTCATGTATTGTTTCTAAATGTCTGAGCAAGAGTGAAGGTTTCCCACAAGAGAGTAATGGTTAATGCAATTGGATGGTAATTATTTGACTAGGCTACCTGTATTTGACATTATGTTGTTATTTTGCTGAACACTAGATGGTTGAATTTTAATTTTGGCAGTGAAACGAGGCTACTCTAGCGGAAAAAAACCTCACCCAAATGTATAGCCCTGTTGGTAAATACAAATGTACTGTTGAAAATGTGAATCACATTTTTATTTGGCGTACCCGACTGCATTGCGCGTATCCCTGGGGGTACCCAGTTTGGGAATACCTGCTGTAGAACAACCTCACTGTCTGTGTCTGTTTGCATCAGCTCATTTCCCCCCGTTTTCGTCACCATGATGACAGTAACCTTTGATCTTGAATATACTGTAATTATAGAATTCTCCATCTGCTGCTACCATGTCTCGCAACAGCTAGAACCCCAGTACCTTCTGAGCATTCTTGTCATCCGTTGGGAATATGCTGCTGCCCAGTTCACAGGAACTGAGTTTAAAGATGTCAAAGACGGTTGTGTTCCCCATGACAATAAGAAACAAGGAGGAGATTAAAGGAGAGATAGATGAAGAGAGTAGGCTAATTAATTATATGCATGCTAATGATAATCTCCTACTATACCCCTTTTGAATAATGTTCTAATTTTGACCCAAACCAATGTGTAATTCACCTGCATTTCTGTGGAGAAAACAACACAAGCCGACTGTGTGCCGCATATTTACACATCAAACACACTCCTTTACCTCCTTCCCCCTCTCTCTCCCTCCCTCCCTCCTCTCTCCTCTTCTCTCCTTCCGTTTGGAAGATGCTACTGCTCTGAACACAAGACAAACAGACACTGGGGATCCTCATCTTAATAAGAGGTACAACCATAGAGCTAGATAGAGGACTCATCTTTATATCATTGCCATTATAGTGTTTGTGACAACATGAGTATCGCCATTGAGGCTACAACCCATAGGAATCCCCACTCAATTGACTACTTTAAAATGCTGGAAGCATGGTGGAAGCCCTCAATGGCAATGTCAACACTGAAGTTAGTTATAGAGTCCTATATCTATCTTTATGTGTACAACATACAATGTACAGTACTTTATAAACTGGGTGGTTCGAGCCCTGAATGCTGATTCACTGACAGCCGTGGTATATCAGATGCATACCACGTATATGACAAAACATTTATTTTTACTGCTTTAGTTACGTTGGTAACCAGTTTATAATAGCAATAATGTACCTCGGGGGTTTGTGATATATGGCCAATATACCAAGGCTAAGGGTTATGTCCAGGCACTCCGCGTTGAGTTGTGCTTAAGAAAAGCCCTTAGCCGTGGTATATTGGCCATATACCACACCCCCTCTGGCCTTATTGCAATGAGTATACAATGAGTCTGTGCCCAGGAATACTGTTATGAATAAACAATGCCAGAGAGAATGCATGAGAAAGATAGATAGCGTAGACAACGAATGCCCAGGAATACTGTTAGAAATCCACTGCATTAAAGGGAATATACAGAGTTTTTAAAGATCCTGTTAGAATGCTGAAAGACAACAACCTAAATGGAAAACCAAAGCTAATTCAAAGATAAGCACCAGGCCTACGAAGAGATGATGAGGTTTTCCAATGGCTCACAAAGAAGGGAACCTATTGATAGATGGGTAAAAAAAGCAGACATTGAATATCTCTTTGAAAGAAATGTGGCAAAGAAATTAAATTTATGTCCTGAATACAAAGGGTTATATTTGGGGCAAATCCAACACAACCCATCACTGAGTATCACTTATCATATTTTCAGGCATGGTGGTGGTTGCATCATGTTATGGGAATGCTTGTCATCGGAAAGGACTAGAGTGTTTTTTAAGATAAAAATAAACGGAAAAGAGCTAAGCACTCGCAAAGTCCTAGAGGAAAACCTGGTTCAGTCTGCTTTCCAACAGACACTGGGAGACACATTCACCTTTCAGCGGGGCAATAACCTAAAACACAATGCCAAATATACACTGTCGTTGCTTACCAAGACGACATCGAAAATCTATGCTCAGACTTGAAAATGGCTGTCTAGCAATGATAAACAACCAACTTGACAGAGCTTGAAGAATTGTTTTATGAATAATGTGCAAATATTGTACAATCCAGGTGTGCAAAGCTCTTAGAGATTTACCTAGAAAGACTCACAGCAATAATTGCTGCCAAATGTGATTCTAATATGTATTGACTGAGGGGTGTGAATACTTGAGTAAATGAGATATTGCTGTATTTCATTTTCAATAAATGTGCACAAATAAATAAAATAAAAAATACAATTCACTTTGTCTTTATGGGGTATTGTGTGTAAATGGTTGAGAAAAAAATATATTTAATCCATTTTGAATTCAGTCTGTAACACAACCAAATGTGGACTAAGTCAAGGGGTATGAATACTTTCTGAAGGCACTGCATGCACATGTATTCTAATGAGGGGTGGAGGAACACATTAAGACAGCAATGATTTTCAGTCGTAATCAGGATGCCAGAATAAGGATTTTAGAAATGGTGTAACTTCACTTACTGTAAACATGTTTTGCTTCACAAGATCATATTCTAACTGTGCATTCTATAACTATGAATAAAAAAATGAACAAAAAAATGAACTTACTATTTGTATGTAGAGAGGTGATGATAGTCTTCCAACAGTCTGTAAAAGAGTGAGAAAAATGAATAAAACATATTTTTGTCCACATCTCACTGATGGTGGATTTGTGGATCAAGGTAGACTGACATAATACCAGTGTTTAGGTGAGTTGCAGTAATATTTCATTTATAAAAATGGCAAATTGTGACTAAAAAACATTGCATGATAATTCATTCTCTGTTTCTGAGATAAAGAGGGCGCCTTCCAGTAACACTATGGTGTCAATTTACATTTATTTTTAAATAATACAATAAATATACTACAAATGAACATTGGCTGTGGGTAGAGAGTTACAACATCACCATTCTCTCTCCACTTCACAATTATGGACATGACCGATTTCAATTTTAGCATATTAAATTTAGCATTCTACCTATTTTAATAATAAAAAGTGGGTTGGAGATCATGTCATTGTAAAGTATAAAAACAAGAGAAAAGAACTTTACAATTTCATGCATACAGATAGGTTTTAATGCTTCAAAACACATACAAGAGTGGGTGGCCACAGTAAACTTACATTTATTGACATAAAACATAAAAACCAATATATCTTCTATCCTCTCTTACACAGGTTTGACAAGACCATAAAAACTAACGAACAGACAAACGTGAAACAATTCAAAAAACAAAAACAAAAAACATCATTGGCAGCATTACTGCTGGTTCTGAAAATTGACAAAAATGTTTTGTCCTTTTATTGAAAGCAAACATGTTAAATTTGGAGTGCTTCATCGAAATGAACATTAAAAACGGATGATCAATAAGTGTATCTTAACGTAAATGGTTCAAGTCACATATCTAGAAGGTAAAAACAAAAAACATAAAAAACAAGCTACTTATGCAGGACAGTAAAACTTTCTGTGGCAGATGCTGTAGTGGTTAAAAGCAGGCAGAGTGCATAGTTTGTACAAGAGTATAACTAGAGCTTAAGAAAGTAAAACAACAGTTAAATCAGAAGACCCCAAACAACAATACAAAAACAAGCTTTGCATCTGGCTTTTCTACCTTTAAGCGGGCTAATCTGATGGACTATTAAATATCGTTCATTAAAAAAAAAATCTACATTTTTCATTTTTTTAAATTATTTCTTTTAAATATATGTTTGAAAATATATTTTTGACTTGTACATGACACATCTGATTTTAATCATCATTAGACAATTCTACCACATTTTCAAATAGTGGATTTCAAAATACTTAGTGGATTCTTGGCCCTCTGGGAACATAATGCTATATTTAAAAAAAAGCCTTTGGTAAGAAAGTTAATGGTTTCAGGTACCAAAACTCCAAACTGTTCCTTGGCCATGTGCTTTGGAATACTCAAAGGGGAGACACTCCGTACCCATTCCAAACCAGTCACCTTCACCCCCAACCCCTAAAAATAAAGCAGGAAAATGCTTGACGAAGTGAAAAAGATTATCCATGGCACAGAACACCAATCATGAGATCCATTCACAAAATGCACCATGTCTTGGAACCATGATATGCAAGCATTGCAGCATCGCTTCTACCATCTTCTTTCTTTTTTAAAGACATCTAAGAAAATTTGATAAATTAGCACCACATTCGGCAACTGAGTACAATCTTATTTCTATTATTAGCACATTCCAAGTAAGTTTCAGTATGATCAGATGCTGTTAGACTTTAATAAGTGGGCCTTGGAAGCAGAGAAATACATAAAATAAAATACTGCATGGATCTATGAATGAATATGAAGCAAACTGGCATGCATTAAAACACCCCATGGACATAAATAAGAATGTAGCGAAGATGTTGTGTCAGAGGTGGTGGCTAAGAGGGTCAGGGTAAGGGACAGACAGACAGGGTAGTCATGGTGATGAGTTAACATCACCACCATCAGCTTACTGTACTTTCAAAATAACAACAAACGAGAAAATATCATAGCACCACAGGAGAAAAAACAGCACCTAAGTATTGATTTCTTGTGTTTCCTTGAAAAGTGACATCTCCTGCTGCATATATAGTTTGAGAGTAGAAATATGGATGTATTGAAGGACAAAAATATCAAAGTTGTTTATTAAGTTAATAAAATCTCAAAATGCACCCAAAACAGAGGACACAAGAAGAGGAGGAATGTTTGTCATTTTTATCTTGGTACATTTTCTGTTATGCTAATCATCTCTCACAGACTAGCGCAGAGTCATATTTCCATATTTTATTTTCATTCGGTTCTTAAATTACAATAAGGTGTTCTTCACACCCAGCAACAAGACAAGCACTCCTCATCTATTCTCCAATTTACATGTCCAATTCCTTACTTTAGTATCTGCGAATTTGATATATTCCAATGACCATCATCTTTTACCTCACGTCTTAAAAGGTCACATGCATGTTTTGAAGCCAGAAACAATAAACATTACCAGGAAAAATATACAGAAAGTACTTACAAACATACAAAAAATATTTATATATATTTATATATATAAGTTCCATTCAGAAGAATGGGGAGACAATTATGCACAAAACAAAGCTTCCGAAATGAATGAAGGAGCAAACGAATGAACGAATGAACTAATTAATAAAATATTCAAAGTGGGAATTGAGAGGGAGACAAAGAAACAACAACAACAACAAAAACCAATTTAAAAAACGAAGAAGAAAACTGCCACATGGGATGGAGTCCATGGCAACCTTCTGAAACCAGTGGAGTAGCAGGTAAAAGTTTGCCTCCGGTGAGTTCGACAACCAGACTGGATTTACATCAAGTGCGCTGGGAGTGTGTGGAGGTTTGGGAACGGTGATAGGGGTCATGGGTGAAGATAGGGGTCGGTAGTATCTGACTTATTCAGTTTCAAAACTTGCATGTGATGGAGAAGGCACACTGAGGTTACAAGGTTGCTCTTTTTTATTATTCTTATCGAATCCTCTAGAAATGTATTGTAGTATTCTCATTTGATTTTTGTGTATTTTATTCATACTTGTTGCTTTTGGACACAGAATGTTTTACACAAATACAAATTGTCCTATTCATGTGTTTTGTTTCTGAGAAAATAAATATGTTTTTTATTTTCTCCATTTTGTTCAGTAAACAGTCTTAGCCGATGAAACAGACAGGACCCACTTCGAATCCAAACTTCTGCGTAGCCCCGCCGAAATCATTGAACATGATGTCAACAAAAGGCACCTGTTCCACCTTCGGTGTGTTGATCTCCAGTACTGTTTTTTCATAGCCCTTTTTCAACTGAAAAACAGAGAGGGATAGACAGAGTGAGTAGGTGCTACTGTACTTCAACCTCTATATACAGTATACAGTAGGGTTTATTTTTTGCATCAAATCTTAAATTCATTCCCCCCACCCCACACAGACATACAATTCACTCCCCCCCACACAGACACACAATTCATTTATTAAACGCAGAACGAGGGAGAGCTCGGTTTGTTGTTTTGTGAAGTTTGTTGTTTTAAAAGTGTATTGGAAAGTTTCTTAGTAGCTAGCTAACTTTTTATGTTGGATCCCTCGACGCAGTTGGCATCAGTTGCTGGGTCTGTTGCGCTCTGTCCAGTGATCCTGCCGACCAAGACCAGTTCTGAGGACCTGTTTGGCGTAGCAGCTTGCCTAGCTGCCAGCTAGCTGCCTATCAAACTAGCAGGGTTTCTTGAGTGCTTGAATGCAGCCCGTGATGCAGTTAGCCATTGTGGCTGGGACTCCGGATTGTCCCGGGATTGTGGCTGTCTAGATCCCTGCTATTTGTTGTTTTAAATCTTCCCTGTGACCTGCCCTGTCTGAAACTACGAGGAGTAACAGCATAACTGTTAGTGTCATTTAATTATGCTAATGTGTTTTTATTAATTGAAAACCCTTAATCTATTTTATGAGAATTTGTAAGATTCTTGTGTGCATAAAATAGACGGAGACCAGCCATTTCAATAATAGGTAACAGAATTTATTCTCGGAGCGCGCTGCCACGTTCCCACGAGCAACAGTTTATATACAATAACATGACGTCATTTCCTTGCTCCTAAAATGAATCTCCTCCTCCAGACCGGGTCAAAGGGAACTTTAAAGGTTCATTCTGAGTTCATTCTGACCCCCCCTAGCAGATACACACAACACAACTTAATTAACTTTTTGACCCCTCAACATTATCGATCACCAATTAGCTGACAGTTCTAATTAACAGAAAAGCTAGGAACGCACTCACTTCCTTATCTAAAACACCCCAGAGCTCAGTTTCGTCAGTTCAACCATAGGTTAACTACCTTATCTGTTTACTTAATCCACAACTCATTTCTTTCTTCCGAGTTGGAATGGTGTTCATTAACTTTAATTACTCCTTGTCCGTGTCACACAATCCCTTCTTATGAACTCATATTGTCAATTAGATATAATAAAACAGAGTATAAGTTTACTTAGTTATAGTTCTATTTGAAATGGGATATTAGTTATTCATTTCCTCATAATAATTCTAACAATAACCTACGTTGCTAGCTACCATGACAAAGTGCAAAGCCGGCATGTGTACCATTGAGGACAGTGGTGCCTCTCTCACACGTGAAGGATCTTTTCAACTAACAAAAATAGTCTATAAGCAGTTGTCACAACAAGAACATAGCTTCAAGTGTTTTGTCCAAATACTGGTGGCTTCAACTGATAAAAGAATGGACGACCTGACCAGAGAGGTCCAGGACCTGAAGAACTGCTTGCAGATCTCCCAGGGTCAGTTCGATGAGTTGAAACAGGAGAACGGCAAGATGACAGCAATCTGTTAAGGACATCAGTTCTGTGTGGGAATCCAGGATAGCAATGATGGATAAATCTTGAGGGACAATGAAGGTGGAATAGCTTGGTTGTTGACGGAATTGCAGAATCTAAACATGAGACCTGGACAGAGTCTGAGGACAAAGTGAGGGAAATGATCTCTGAGAAATTGAAGATGGACCACAGGTGAAGTGCGCCCACAGGACTGGATAACCCACCACTGGCCCAGGTGACAGGTCCAGGCCGAAAGTGGTCAAGTTCCTGAGGTTCAAGGACAAGGTAGCTGTTCTGGAAAGAGCCAATAACTTGAGAGGAACGTATATCTTCCTGAACAAGGACTATCCTGAAGCTGTGCACCAGAAGAGGAAAGAACTGATCCCAGCCATGAAAGCTGGCAGAGCGCGTGGGGACATTTCTTACATCCGCTATGACAGGCTCATTGTCCACCCTCCATCCCAGAAGCCTGGAAGGGATAAGAGAGCCAAGCCTATGGGTCCGTAGCTTCAACCCCGCAGCACACATACACACACATTGTTTATGGACTGCTGAATGTATATTTTTTTATTTAGCTTTGTTTGCTCTTTTCCATATTATGTATATCTCTGATAAGCTACCCAGGAAAGGGCTGAAAATAGCCCATATTAATATATGTAGCTTTAGAAACAAGGTTCATGAAATCAATAACTTGCTAACATCAGAATCATTCATATATTAGCCATTTATGAGACTCACTTAGACAATTCAGTTGATGATACAGCAGTAGCAATACAAGGATATAACATCTATAGAAGAGACAGAAATGCTGATGGGGGAGGTGTTGCTGTATATATTCAGAGCCATATCACTGTAATGCTTAGAGACGATCTTATGTCAAGTGTTATTGAAGTGTTGTGGTTGCAGGTTCACTTGGCACATCTAAAGCCTTTTCTTTTGGGGTGTTGCTATAGACTACCAAGTGCTAATAGTCAGTATCTAAATAATATGTGTGAAATGCTTGATAGTGTATGTGTAAGCAGAGAGGTTTACTTTCTTGGGGTCCTGAATATTGACTGATTTTCATCAAGCTGTCCCCTCAAAAGGAAGCTCCTTACTGTAATCAGTGCCTGTAATCTGGTTCAGGTTATTAATTTACAAACACTACAGGAACAAGATCATCCACATGTATAGATCACATGTATCTACCCATTGGATGCAGTGATCACAATAGTGGCTATATCCAGGAAAGCCAAAGTTCCAAAAGCTTGGCCTAAAATAGTGTATAAGAGATCATACAAAATATGTTGTTGTGACTCTTTTGTGGATGATGCTAAAAATGGTTGGTATGATATGATTAATAAGGAGCATCCAGACATTGCACTTGATGAATTTATGAAATTGCTTCTTGCAGTGGTGACCTGTCATTCAGGTTATTTTTTTGGAGGCAGGGGGCTTGCGTGTTTTGCATATTATTTTGGAATTAATATGTAACACATCAATGTAATATATATATATATTTGCAAAATTGTTTGCAAATATATATATATATATGTGATCATATATGTGATAACTTGCGTGGAGCCCCAGATCGAGGGAGATTATCACTGGTCTTGTATGTCTTCCATTTCCTAATATTTGCTCCCACAGTTGATTTCTTCAAACCAAGCTGCTTACCTATTGCAAATTCAGTCTTCCCAGCCTGGTGAAGGTCTACAATTTTGTTTCTGGTGTCCTTTGACAGCTCTTTGGTCTTGGCCATAGTGGAGTTTGGAGTGTGACTGTTTGAGGTTGTGGACAGGTGTCTTTTATACTGATAACAAGTTCAAACAGGTGCCATTAATACAGGTAATGAGTGGAGGACAGAGGAGCCTCTTAAAGAAGAAGTTACAGGTCTGTGAGAGCCAGAAATCTTGCTTGTTTGTAGGTGACCAAATACTTATTTTCCACCATAATTTGCAAATAAATTCATTAAAAATCCTACAATGTGATTTTCTGGATTTTCTTTCCTCATTTTGTCTGTCATAGTTGAAGTGTACCTATGATGAAATTACAGGCCTCTCTCATCTTTTTAAGTGGGAGAACTTGCACAATTGGTGGCTGACTAAATACTTTTTTGCCCCACTGTGTGTGTGTGTGTGTGTGTGTGTGTGTGTGTGTGTGTGTGTGTGTGTGTGTGTGTGTGTGTGTGTGTGTGTGTGTGTGTGTGTGTGTGTGTGTGTGTGTGTGTGTGTGTGTGTGTGTATTTATATATATACTGTATATATCATTACATTAATAAAGGCACATACAAATATACAAACTATTTTTTGCTTTATTAAGGCAGCTCCAAAATGCAGGTGTTTCAGCCTAGCTCAGTGCTTTCTGTGGTGATGGCACAGCCAGCTGAAAATATGGAGCATAGTTGTTGGTAATGTTCTCTAGTTGTGCCATGATTGGCTCAG
This sequence comes from Oncorhynchus gorbuscha, assembly GCF_021184085.1. NCBI lineage: Eukaryota > Metazoa > Chordata > Actinopteri > Salmoniformes > Salmonidae > Oncorhynchus > Oncorhynchus gorbuscha. The sequence goes on along the minus strand of NC_060183.1, from coordinate 67,402,210 downwards.
TGTTTTGTCACTCATGGGGAAACTACATTACCGCCAAGTCTAAGGGCAGAGTTCGAAAATTCAAGCCCCTTGGGTGCTGCCATAGAGTAACATTTGAAGTGCCCATCCAAGAAGGCTCAAGGTCATTGGCCACAGATAAAATTATGTCAAATCATGTTTTATCTAAAGTAGCTTTGATTGGACTGATCATGTCAACATCATACTTTCAAAATCTAAGCTAGCAGTCATCATCATGAATCAAGTCCTTTTTAATCCTTGTCATATGAAGAGAAAAAATTAAGAGAAATTATAGATAAAACATGTCGGTGCTCATCGGCCATTGGCCATAAGTATTACACAACAAGTCTGAAATCACAAATTCAACAATGAGTGGTTTGGAAAGAATCAGTAGCTAACTGCAAACATTGCAAAGCAATCACTGGTCTGCTATTCAGAGGAGTGGATGGTGTGGTTCCAAGTCTGGGATTAAGGATCTCTTTTCCAAGCTTAAAATGATAAACATAAAAAATTGGCCATGCTGTCAATGAAGCGTGATTGGTGCTACGCTCAAAACAACTGTTAACTTAGAATAGCGAAATCTGACTTCAGTGAGTTCAAGACTACGAGGAACTCTGGAAAAATAAGCTCGAACTGGGAAAATATGTGTTGAACAGTCATCCAACTCGGAATTCTAAATCCGGAACTTGGGCCTCTTTCTAGAGCTACAACCAGAAGATCACTGATGTCATCATGATTCTACCTTGTTGTTTTCCGAGTTCCCAGTTGTCTTGAAAGAACCATAAATTCAGAGAATAACAAACTTTGATAACAAAGTTTGATGACAAAATTTGCCCACGAAGGACCGCCGCGCACCTTCCTGTTCAAGTGAGCCCAGCACAACAAGGTGAGCCTAAAAATGTCTTGAATGCTGCTGCATAAATGATGTCATATGCCAGGGAGATATGGATACTGTAGCAAAGAAAGTAATAATAAGTGAATGTGTTGTGTATCAAGCTGTTAGTAGCTCATTTGCCTAATAATTTGGTATATTTTCCCATCTTTATTTCGCCTACTGATCTTACCTGGTGGAGCACATGTAGCCTATAACCTGTTATATGAGAAATGTAATCATTGAATATTCCAAGAGTTTTCATTGTCTGCTTATATGCCCCATTTATTCATCCCTTTAGTCATGCTCCTTTTATTCATCCATTTAGCCCATCCAACTACCTCATCCCCATACCTTATTTATTTATTTATCTTGCGCCTTTGCACCCCAGTATCTCTACTTGCACATTCATCTTCTGCACATCAATCACTCCAGTGTTTAATTGGTATATTGTAATTACTTCGCCACCATGGCCTATTTATTGCCTTTACCTCCCTTATCTTCCCTCATTTGCACACACTGTATATATACTTTTTCTACTGTATTGTTGACTGTATGTTTGTTTATTGCATGTGTAACTCTGTGTTGTTGTATGTGTCAAACTGTTTTGCTTAATCTTGGTCAGCTCGCAGTTGTAAATGAGAACTTGTTCTTAACTAGCCTACCTGGTTAAATAAAGGTGAAATAAAAAATAAAAAAATCCTACAGGTTCTGAGTTGGTGTACAGGGAGAACACTGTAAGAACGGCCCATGTTCTGAATTCTGTCGCTGTACATTTCAAAAGTGCTGAACAAATAGTTATATTGACTATGTCTCTCCTAGCTCACTCATTAATGTCTTTATTGAAATTACGGATTGCCTCTTATCTGCTTGTTGTCCTCTTATGCCATGCTTTGTACATCGTAATTATCTGTAGAAACCACATTTGTTTAAGTAATCAGCCATATCAGCTAAGGTTTTTTAGAGGCAGTAAATTAGAATGAATTAACTGTTTCGCTGCCAGACAATGCTTCACTGATGGCCAGGTGTAAAAAGAAAAATCAACTGTATTATGAAGCCAAGATCAATGATATAAAGCACAATGTTACATTTTTTGGGGAATACTTTAAATGTAATTATGGGCAGAAAGGCTAATTCAACTCCATATTTCATCAAATCAGATGGCTTATTCATCACAAAACCATTTGATGTTGCCAAATATTAAATGATTACGTCATTGGCAAAGTGGGAAAACTTAGACAGGAAATGTCAACAATGTACAGTGAGCCATCGTATTCATGCATAAAAATAAATAGATAATGAATTTTGAAAATAAAGTGTGGGAGTAGTGGAAAAATGATTTTTTATCAATCAATAATGACAAACCTCCTGGCATTGACAATTTAGATGGAAAGCTACTGAGGATGGTAGCTGACTCTATAGCCCCTCCTATTTGTTATATCTTTCATCTGAGCCTAGAGGAAAGTCTTTGTCCTCAGGCCTGGAGGGAAGTCAAAGTAATTCCGCTACCCAAGAGTGGTAAAGCGGCCATTACTGGTTCTAACAGCAGACCTATAAGCTTGCTGCCAGCTCTTAGCAAACAGTTGAACAAATTGTGTTTGACCAAAAACAATGCGATTTCTATGTAAAGAAACTAACAACAGCCTTTCAGCATGCTTATAGAGAATCACACTCACCATGTACTGCACTGACACAAATGACTGATGATTGGTTGAAAGAAATTGATAATAAGAAGGTTGTGGGAGCTGTACTGTTACATTTTAGTACAGCCTTTGATATTATTCACCATTTTATTTTGTATTTTTTATTTAACCTTTATTTAACTAGGCAAGTCAGTCAGGAACAAATTCTTATTTTACAAACCATAACCTGTTGTTGAAAAAACACATGTGTTATGGCTTATCAATGTCTCCCATATTATGGATTCAGAGATATCTAATAGAACTCAAAGGGTTTTCTTTAATGGAAGCTTCTCTAATGTCAAACATGGAAAGTGTGGTGTACCGCAGGGCAGCTCTCTCGGCCCTCATCTCTTTTCTATTTTTAACAATGACCTGTCACTGGCATTAATCAAAGCATGTGTGTCCATGTATGCTGATGATTCAACCATATACGCATCAGCAACTACAGCTAATGAAATCACTGAGACCCTTAACAAAGAGTTGCTGTTTGTTTTGAAATGGGTAGCTAGTAATAAACTGATCCTGAACATCTCTAAAACTAAAAGCATTGTATTTGGTACAAATCATTCCCTAAGTTCTATTCCGAGGCTAAATCTGGTAATGAACAAGTTGAGGAGACTAAATTACTTGGCGTTACCTTAGATTGTAAACTGTCATGGTCAAAACCTATAGATTCAATAGTTGTAAAGATGGGGGAGGTCTGTCCGTAATAAAGAGATGCTCTGCTTTTTTGACACCACACTCCAAAAAGCAAGCAGGCTCCAGCTTTGTCTTATCTTGACTACTGTCCTGTCGTGTGGTTGAGTGCTGCAAGGAAAGACCTAGTTAATCTGCAGCTGGCCCAGAACAGAGTGGCACGTCTTGCTCTTCATTGTAATCAGAGGGCTGATATAAATACTACTGTATGCATGCCAGTGTCTCTTGGCTAAGAGTTGAGGAGAGACTGACTGCATCACTTATTTTTATAAGAAACATTGATGTGTTTAAAATCCCAAATTGTTTGCATAGTCAACTTACACACAGGGGTCAGGGGTCTTTTCACAGTCTTTTCACAATCCAGGACAAATTCAAGAAAGTGTACAGTTTGATATATAGCCATTATTGCATGGAATCTCATATTGCTCAAATAAACAGCAAACCTGGTTTCAAAAAACAGATTAAGCAACAACTCACGGCACAATGCTTCTCCCCTATTTGACCTAGATAGTTTGTGTGTCTGTATTGATATGTAGGCTACATGCGCCTTCAGTCATTTTTGGTTTGTTTTTAATGTAGTTCTGCCCTTGAGCTGTTGTCTATTAATGTTCTGTATTATGTCATGTTTCATGTTTTGTGTTGGACCCCAGGAAGAGTAGCTGCTGCTTTTGCAACAGCTAATGGGGATCCTAATAAAATATCAAATACCAAAACAAAGACACACAATTCACTCCCCCACCCCACACAAACACATAATTCATTCCCCCCACCCCACACAGACACACAACTCACTCCACACATACACACAACTCACTCCCCCCACCCCACACATACATACAATTCACTCCCCCAACCCCACACAGACACACAATTCATTCCCCACACCACATGCAAATGCTGTTATACACATGACTGTCAAATCCCCTTACTCACACCTATGCCCTTACACACACACACTTCCCAACCCTTCCATCCACTCACCGCACAGCCGTCCACCACGGCTCTGATGTAGGGGTTGTTATCGTAGGACATCTCCTCATCGTTGGAGCCCAGGAAGCGGATGGCCTTGTCGTATGAGTCCCCATCCTGGTTGTGCCAGGCCACTGACTGGTAGCAGTTGTAGGTGAGGTTTTGGCGGGCGGCCGCGCTCAGCAGACGCAGGAAGGTCATCTGGACCACACCAATGGGGTTGCCCTCAGCGTCCACGTACGAGAGCTAGACAGAGAGGAAAGGAGATATAGGGTCTAGGCAGGAACAGACACTGTGGACTAATACAGACACTATACATACATACTATACATATTTGGGTACATCTGAAATGGCACCCTATTCCCTAAATAGTGCACTAATTTTGAGCAGCGCTTTTGCGAAAAGTAGTAACCTATTTAAAGAATAGGGTGCCATTTCAGACACATTGTTTTATTGTTTGTTCTCTACCAAGAACACTCAAATCTACGCATCACACCATTCTCGTGTACTGTGAGGTGTCTTGGGAAGGTTTCTCGCTTTTATCTGTGAATTCTAATTCTGACACCGAGTCGTGTCGTTGTGGGGATATGATTTCATATGACTTTAGATGGAATGTTTCGCAGACAACAGACTGTAGGTGTATGCAGCAGCATGGCGGACTCAGAGCAATGACACACCGTCACTCAAACATGTCAGCATTCCTCACCTCTCTTTCCGGCGCTGCGGCTGCTTTGACAGAATTATAGAATGTCAATCGGTGCACGCAGTGTGCCGCGACAAGGGTTTGTCCCATCAGTCACTGCAGCACCAGGGAGAGAGGGGGGTTGTGGGTAAGGAGATCAACGGCGGCCGGCTCGTCTCCAGAGGGTATGCTTCATTACCCATAATTCATGGCGGCACTACGTGAGTAGGATAGAATTCCGATTCCTCAGACGACAAATCAGGAGGGGGGATATACCAGAGGTGTTCCGGCTAGGTCCTTCAGAGTGAAATATCTAGGCTGTCATCAACCAGCTTTGGGAAAGATGGAGAGGCTTGCTGTATTATGGGGTCTGTCTGTCTGGGGCTCTATGAGTAAGCTTGTGTCTGAGAAACAGTAAGGCAGACAGGAGTTACTACAGGAGCTCTAATCTACAGGCTCTGGGGCCTTAGATACTGACTGGCTTATTCTCTGCTGAAAGACTTCAATGGTTCTGTAGGAATAGCAGTCTACTAGCAATGAACAAGTGATGAAAACTCTCAGTCGAGGAGCTAACCGTAATTGAACACTTAAGCTTTAATTAAGAAAATGATGGAAATGTATTGTTTTGAAATGAGCTCATTAGTAAATGTAAAACGTAATTGTATAAATGAAAAATAATAATAGTTTGGTTTAATCGGTTTCCGCAATTTAGAATTAGCCTAATTCGCCATGTTTAAGTGGAATTCTAAACCAACATGTGTTCTATTATACTAATGTATCTTGGATCTAATGATTACAAATCGTTCCGGATGACCCGTCCATTTGGGAACATCAGTCTTTGGGGTGATGCTATTTTACGCTGGAGATCCGTTTCCATACCAACCAACAGCGTTCCACCATCCGTTCCACAGGGTTCTCTTCTTCTTTCAGACAAACAGGACTGACTGAGACCAAGAGCCAAGCGCATGCAATGCCCATGCCATGCAGTCACAGCAGAGAGCCACTAATGTGTGTATATAGATACTTCTCTCTCTCTCTCTCTCTCTCTCTCTCATGCACACACAGACACACACACACACACACACACACGTATGACTCAACCTGGACAATAATGGACATCACAGATGACTATTAAAGGGAAGTCAATCAAATCTGTTGTGCTGTATTTTCAGGAACCCACAAGGTAGCCAGACCATCATCAGATAGGAATTTGGGCTCATAGAGGATGATAACTATATCCATTGTGTCCAAGTAACAGTGTCTGTCTGTGAATCAGTGGGTGGGTATCCCTCACCCCTCTGAGTGTCCAGGTACTCAGAAAGGCTAGGTAGATCCTCCCCTGCTCCTGTCTTTTCCTCCCCCTCCCTCATCCCTCCTCCCCGCTCTGCCCTGCAGAACCAGTGTGTAGAAACAGCCCTACATCGCCATGGAAACATTACCTCTTCATCGCAGCCGCAAGTCAAAAGTGGGTGTACCCAGAAGCCCCTGGGAATGTGACTGAGTGCCTGACTTTTGACTGTTCGCATTGTATCAGTGTTGTAATCCTCTTGTGATTGAATGGGTAGGTGAATGTGTGGAATGCGTGTAGCAGGAACAAAATGGTGCCTAATCACTCTCCTGTGACTAGCTTCACATGATTTATGAATAGGTATCTATACAGTATGAGTATCCATGAGTCAACTGGAAATGCTGAGGGCAATAGGAGTAGTTGTTATAAATAGAAATGTGTTTCTAACCATGAGAGGCACTCAGTCACTTCTAGGTGATGCTCTCCAACTTCAGAGAGAGGCAGGTTGAGTGGATGCATTTACACTCATACTTTCCCATGGCAACATTCAGTACCAGCACACTGATTTACTCAATTCTAAGACTTTTTGTACTACACTTACCTTTTTGTATTGAATTTATAAAAGTTTTTCTTCAATGGAAAATTGTCTTTAACTTCTTCAACTACTAGTTGCCATGGTAAAGTATGTCTGTCAGTCTGTCTGTTCCATCAACAAAGTCTCCCTCTATTCGGGAAGGAAGAGACTCACCTACTGCAGTATGTCTTACTGGAGTTGTGCTGAGCTGACCTTGATCGTGCTGAACCATGCAGAGCTGTGTCGCCACAAACACAAGCCATAGTGCCAGTCAAAGACCAGTGCCAACCAGTACAGGAACCATGCAGAACCAGTACTGACCCGAACCAGAACCAGAACCTAGAACCATGCAGGGCCCTCAGGCCCACAGAGACCCAGCCAGGAGTCACCCCTAGCTGGGCCTCCAGAGACCTGCGGGTGTGCCACTTACCAGGGAACCTCGCTTGTAGCGACTATACCAAGAGCCTGGGGAGTCTTTGGGCCATTTTGCCATTTTGCTCTGTAAAATATGAGATGAGCTGTTCAGGAAAAAGGGAAGGGGACGGGGGGAAGGGGGGCGTTAGGGGGGCTTACCAGTTTACCACGTTTGAATTCACTGAACCAGGAGCCAGGGATCTCCTTTACCCAGGAGGTGAGCCTAGTCTGGGTATGGATGGAGCAAAACGGGGGAAGAGGAGGAGGACAAAAAATGGTTAAAGAAAGAAAAACAGTAAGAACAGCCTCCTGAAAGAAATAACAATGTTATCCCTTGTTCTTCTAAACCCTCCCTCCCTTGGTCCAGCTGTGGTGTCTGAGAGACCTGTAGTAGTATTGTGTGACACTGAACAGCCCGGGAGAGTGTAAATACCTTAGCAAGCCATTATCGCATTTTGTGTAAACACTGGCTGGCAGCTAATTACTGATCAAATATTCATGAGTACATAGTGATTCATTAAGATATGTTGTATGCATCCTAAATGGGCCCTAGTCAAAAGGAGTGCACTATAAAAGGGATAGGGTGCCATTTAGGATGCATCTGTTAGCCGCCAAAGGACCAGCTTAAAAATGCCCCCTATCCCTTCAGCTAAGTGTTCTGCTCTATACCAAAATAGAAGTGACTATGCTTGTTATGGTGTTTATTTAAGCTTCTACTGTATACTGTCAGTAAGGACAAGTGGCTTTGTTTTGTGGTTTTCATTTAAAACTAGATACGATTTTGCTGCATAGCCTCTTGTTTTCTTCATTTAAATTAGATTCAGCTGCATTATAACTACCAATAAGTATCAGATACATGGCCAGTGATACTCCAGTGCCAGGAATGAGCTAGATCAGTCTGATACAGGGTTTATACAGGGCTTGTCATTAATGCCTTAATGTGTAAATTAATGTTCAGCTGGAGATCAATTAGCGCTGGGAGACAGCATACATTAAACACACCCTGCTGTCTTGAAAGGCACTTCCAGCTCTCCTAACATGAGTAGAGCAAGCAGCAGGGGATCCCACTGGAGGAGACCACTGATACCCTAGAACTGATCCGTCTACTGGAGGAGACTACTGATACCCTAGAACTGATCCCTCTACTGGAGGAGACCACTGATACCCTACAACTGATCCCCTCTACTGGAGGAGACCACTGATACCCTAGAACTGATCCCTCTACTGGAGGAGACCACTGATAACCTAGAACTGATCCCTCTACTGGAGGAGATAACTAATACCCTAGAACTGATCCCCTCTACTGGAGGAGACCACTGATACCCTAGAACGTATCCCCTCTACTGGAGGAGAGAACTGATACCCTTAAACTGATCCCTCTACTGGAGGAGAGAACTGATACCCTAGAACTGATCCCTCTACTGGAGGAGACCACTGATACCCTAGAACTTATCCCTCTACTGGAGGAGACCACTGATACCCTAGAACGTATCCCCTCTACTGGAGGAGAGAACTGATACCCTTAAACTGATCCCTCTACTGGAGGAGAGAACTGATACCCTAGAACTGATCCCTCTACTGGAGGAGATAACTGATACCCTAGAACTGATCCCTCTACTGGAGGAGAGAACTGATACCCTAGAACTGATTCACTCTACTTCTAACTCTTCTTTTTCTCTCCTGTCCTTTATCTATTTACTGTACCTCCTCTCCTCTATCCTCTCCTTTGCATAACTCATGATGGGTAGACTAGGGATACAGTGTTCCAGGCTAGCAGGGAGGGAGAGATGGTGTGTGTGTGTGTGTGTGTGTGTGTGTGTGTGTGTGTGTGTGTGTGTGTGTGTGTGTGTGTGTGTGTGTGTGTGTGTGTGTGTGTGTGTGTGTGTGTGTGTGTGTGTGTGTGTGTGTGTGTGTGTGTGTGTGTGTGTGTGTGCACACCTTCCCATGTGCATGTCAATGCATGGCAATGTCAGGGTCTCTGACCATGTGCCATCTCTCCACTCCTTCACACTAACAAGGCCATCCCACTGGCCCATTCATCTGCCCGGCTATAAAAAGGGAAGTTCATTAATCAGAGTTTAAGCAAACTCCTGCTCCTCTGTGTCTCAATGTGCCAGCGGATCGTTAAAATGTCCTGTAGCTTAGAGCCCTTACAGATCTCCCCTGGCCTGCCGTAGACACAGTTTCCTGTGTTTTACCTCTCCTCTCCTTTCCTGTCTTCTCCTGTCCCCCTCTCCTCTACACCATGCATAACCAACCAGCAGCAAATTCCTCTCTGGGTGCCTGTCACCTGCCATAACCTATTTCAGGTGATTGGGCCAGGGACGACACTAGGCCACTGACACTTACCTGGAGGATAGTACGGCAGAACTGTGTGTGTGTGCGTGCGTGTGTGGACATGTGTGTGGAAGGGAGTCTTTGACTCTATGATGACAGTGAGGAACTGCCCCACATCTATTCTTTGTCATCATGACATTTCAATAGTGTGTAGCATCCAGGGGTCTTACATGGAGCTGCTGCCCCTAAGGGCTTGGAGGACCCTGGGTATTACACTCATAGCAGTAAAGTAATAGTGATGCATGAATGTTACATATATGAGTGTTATGTGATTATGCAGTAGTATCAGGAGAGAGGTATATATGATTTATATGTGTAGTAGTTTGCCTGGGGCCAGGGAAGAATAAATAAATATTAACTTATCTGCATCAAACGGTCAGAGTTATTTAACCTGTCAATCAAATGAGGAATAGTTGACACTTGACAGAACAATGTATAAAGATTTTTTTATACACACTTTTTCAATCAACCAGAAATATCACTGTGCCACACAGGCATGATGCATTTTAATCATTTGTATTTCCCTCATTATATACACCAAAACCTATAAAATGTGTATGGTTCTGGTATTTAAGATGCATTTCTATCACTGGCTCTCAAAATGTGACTTTTACCAGTGGTGAGTGTGAAAGCACCATGACTTACCCCTTCAGACTTCTTATCAGGGTAGATACAGCTCTCTCCTCCTGCTGTGAAGTTGCAGTGGACCTTGAAAGAGTCCCTCGAGCAACCCTGGTTGGGGTCGATCCAGTATTCACCTGAAAACGACAAGAAATGGAGGGAGGGAGGGAGGGAGGGAGGGAGAAAATGGGGAAGATGGAAAAGAAAGAGGGGAGGAGAGAGGGAAGGAGGGAACCTTAACAATTAGAAACCTTTTCATCAGAGATCATTCAATGTTTAAATTAGCATGATTTAGCATTCCAAGGAGAGACTATTCTATACCCCATATCATCAAATACCAATCATATTTATAATCCTATTTCTCTATCACATTTAAATCCATTATAGTAGTGACACTTGGTCCTTGACCTATATAAAATAGCCCCACCTGTATAAAAAAAGATGGCTAGCACCAGCCACCTTTTCCAAACAAGTTTCAAACAAGATTATTCCTGGGCTTCAGCACCGAACTTAGTAAGACTTCAGATTTAGTATTTCAGATCTCAAATCGATGCCCACCGTCGGGGAAGTCAGGGTGGCAGAGCTGCAGGTCCTTGCAGGTGCGGGCGGGGTTGCCCTGTGTTCCCAGTGGATGCTTCATCTGCTCAATCTCTAGCTTGAGGGAGTTGAGGGATCCGAAGATCTCCTCCATTCCATCGTCGTAGTCCTTGTAGTTGGCATCTGCATTGGCATCATCCATCATCTGGCTGGCATCAATGTTCCTGCGGCTCCGCTTGGAGCTCGACTGCATGGGCAGCGGGTGGATGACATCCCCAGGAGGACCCTATCGGGGTGGAGAAGGAGAGAGAGGGGGAGAGGAGGAGACAGGGAAAGAAGAGGGGGGAGAGGGGAGGAGGTGAGGAAGAGAGGAAGAGATGAGGAGACGGGGAAAGGAGAGGAGGAGACAGGGAAAGGAGAGGGGGAGAGGAGGAGACAGTGAAAGGGAGGGGGCGAAGATGAGGAAAGAAGAGGGGGAAAAGGTGAGGAAGAGAGGAAGAGGTGAGGAGATGAGGAAAGGAGAGGGGGAGAGGAGGAGACAGGGAAAGGGAGGGGGCAGAGATGAGGAAAGAAGAGGGGGAGAGGGGGAGGAGGTGAGGAAGAGAGGAAGAGGTGAGGAGACGGGGAAAGGAGAGGGGGCAGAGATGAGGAAAGAAGAGGGGGAGGAGGAGAGGAAGAGGTGAGGAGATGGGAAAAGGAGAGGGGGAGAGGAGGAGGTGATGAGACGAGGAAAGGAGAGGGGGGAAGAGAAGGGGAGGAGATGGAGAAAAGAGAGGAAGGAAAGGGGGAGAGGTGGAGGAGGAGAGAGGGAGAGAAAGAGGGTTAGAGGAAGAGAAATTGGAGAGAGATGTTTTAGTCAGGATAAACTACAAAACCACAAAACAACAACATGTAATGACATCACACAATCATGAAGATAACTTACAGGAGGCCCAGGTTGTCCAGGAACACCAGTCTCTCCTTTGGGACCAGTTTGACCCTGAGGAAGACAGAAAAGAACACAGCATCATACACACAGCCTCTGTGGACAGTAGGAAATGGTTTAGACTTTAGAAGCCCATATACACAACTTATATGGACATGATTTCAAGGGGACAGTACGACATGGGACATGGTGGATTGTGGGGACGCTTACCGATGACCCCTTAGCTCCTTTAGGACCAGGAGGACCTGGTAATCCTGGAGGTCCCAGGGGACCAAGAGGACCTGAGGGGCCAGCAATACCCTGGAGGGAGAGAAGGAGAGAATAAAGACAGGAAGGAGAGAAGAGAGGCTGATCAAACCACACTTGACTGTGTTGACTTGATATGATTAACTGTATTATCAGACCAAACCACAACATGTCACTTATTATTAGGTAAACATCGCTCAATAATCATGTAAACTACAGTTGTAGGTCTACTAACATTGTCTCCTTTGGGTCCTGATGTCCCCTGGGGGCCTGGCAGACCTCTGTCACCCTTCTCTCCCTGCTCACCTGGGGGCCCGATCAGACCGATCAGACCAGGGTGGCCCTGAGGAGAGGAGAAACACAGATCAAAACAGACATCAATAATCAATTAATTACTCACATCAATCTGCCTGTCAATCAATCTCTCTTCATATATCATTAGTGTGATGACTCACTGCCCTGGGGCTAATACCAGATACATAATCAATAGGTTTGAACACTGAGCCGTGAGTTATCATTCACTTGAATGTGTATAGTATGGAATACACAGTATCTCCATCGCCAGATTTCAAGTGTATCCCTATAGAATTTTAGACATCAACATCATTAGCAATGGAAGAAGATCAATACAGTATGTGACTTTTATCCATGCATGCAACAGGTATGTTCATATTTGACTGTAATATTTACAGTATAGTACTTGTTGTCAATAACCCACTGAAACAGGGGGGTGGGTTTTACCTTTTCTCCCTTAATACCAGAGTCTCCCTTCAAACCTGGTAATCCTGGAGGACCCTGTGAGGGAGAGAGGAGGGAGAGAGGAGAGAGAGAGAAAGAGAGAGACAGGAGAGAGAGAGCAAGAGAGAGAGAAAGAGAGAGAGATGGAAATAATATGGGAGAGTTGTAGTGGAGAGGGATGGAAGGAATGGGGCAGAGAAGTAGAGAGGGAGGTAGAGTAAAAGAGAGTGAGGACATATAACATTACATGTCTGACCCAATAAAACAAGCTACTGTGAATCCTGTGACATCCAATGACCCGGGTTTAGGGGTTAGAGGTCAGAGGTTAGTTGTCTCACCATGGGTCCAGGGGGTCCGTCGGGGCCTGAGGAACCTGGAAGACCTTGTTCCCCCTGCATGGAAACAAGATACGAATCAATGCTTTAAGCCACTGATCTTTACATACAATATAAGGGTGGCAGGTAGCCTAGCTTGTACACATATGAAATAGGACAAATGTAAGCACCCACCTAATTATTATTACAATATTGGTATTATTTCCTTATGCTTATATTGTGTGAATAAGAAATAGCTTTGTAAGATCAGTCACTATACTCATCTATGAGTGTAATAGCTATGACACAAAGAAATGAAAATATTAAACAATGCTGTACTTACAACTGGGCCGGGGATCCCTCTGAGACCTTCAGAACCTTGCTTTCCAGGTGCTCCCTGAGGACCAACGGGGCCTGTCTTTCCCTGTGGGCCCTCCAGACCAGACTCTCCCTTGGCTCCCTTCTCTCCTTGCCTGCCCTCGGGTCCAGTTGTACCATGGGGGCCTCTCTTTCCTGGTGGGCCAGAAGGACCTGACTCTCCGGTGGGTCCAGGAGAACCCTAAGAGATGAGAAAGGATAAAGTACATGATCAAAGTGCTAAAAGCTCTTGTACAGTACAGTTCTATGTTTACTGTAGTTACCTTCATATATGAGAAATTCTCAGTGTGTTAGTGCTTGTTCGTCGTTAGACAGGTGTAATAATACGTTAGGTGAGACTCACAGGTTGACCAGCCTCTCCGTCGTCTCCCTTGTCACCAGGAGGACCGTCTAAACCCTGGCAGGAGGAGAAAGAGAGACATGGTGGAAGTTGCATGACACTGAATGGATAGGGCACAGTGTGGGATTTTTTACATTTCAATAGGTGCCAAAGCATTACAGAAACTGGATGCCAAAACAATGTCATTGTAACATTTCAGTGACTTACAGCCTGTCCGATCTCGCCAGGGGGACCAGGATCACCAGGGAAACCACTTGGACCCTGGAAATGAAATACAACAAAACGCTCAGCATCTAGAGGGACTCTAGAGACAACTTAATAACCCTAGAGACTACATCTTACTTTGCCTTCCACTGACAACTGATTACAAATCCATAACATCCATTGGAATACACTCACATGGCAGTAACGGGACTCAACTGCAATCAATCAACCACTCAATCAAAGAACTGTGGTATATGATTCTACAGAGAAGTGTAACCAGGACTTACAGGACTTCCTTTAGGACCATCATCTCCAGGGGGACCTTTAGGGCCAGGGGGTCCAGCAGAACCTGCAGGACCGGACTCTCCCTTCTCTCCTCGCTCTCCTCTTGGGCCCTGTAACAGTGGGGCAGTGTGTTAGTGTGTCAACAGTGTGTTAGTGTGTCAACAGTGTGTTAGTGTGTCATCAGTGTGTTACTGTGTAAACAATGTGTTCATGTCTATGCCCAGTAGAACAGTGCTTAACACACTCCATGTGCTTGGTGGGCTTTCTTCTATAATGGTTTTAATTACAACCTTGTTGAATTGATTCAGTTATTGTTACAGTAATGGTGAAGAGGAATAGCCTCATTCTACTGTTTTGTTATAATAAATGTATGAATCGGTAAGTTTTTGCATTTGCAGCAGAATCATTCCTTCTCTCCAATGGAGAGGCAGTGAATGGGAGTTGTAGTGTGGTGTTGTGGGGCTGTGTTGAAACAGTTGTTCTGTTAGATGATGATGTGAAGGTGCTGTCGGTTCACTTACAGGTCCGCCAAGTTCTCCCTGAAGACCAGGCTCTCCGTTTTCACCTGAGTCACCCTGAGAAAGGAAGAGAGAGAGAGAGAGATAGAACACGAGAAAGAAAACAATTCAGAAACGGCAGTGAACCAAAACAACTCTAACATTCATATTTACAGTAAACCCAATGTCCTGACGCCCCTGGGGGATGAAAGAGATGACACCAGGGGTTTCAATCCATCACAGCCAGTCAGAGCTGAGCCTGGAGCGGGCAGAGAGCAGGCGACCTCTGGGTCCTTCTTTGTCTACTCCATACATCTTCCACTCTCCCTCCCTCTCTCCCTGCCTGTCTTATTGGGTAGCGGGACCAGGCTTCAGGCCCTGTTGTTACTCACTGTCACATAGGCCCCATCTTCACAATCAATCAATCAATCATTGGGACAAACAGTGGACATGTTCCTAGAGACAATGTTTATCTAACCTTGGTCTGTGATGGGAGGGACAGGGCCTGGTGGATTTGAATTGAACTGTACAGAGCTGAGCCAAAACTGGGCCTAGTGCGCACTGTCCTAGCTCTAGGTTATCATACCCATCCATAGCCTTAGTGAGCACTGTCCTAGCTCTAGGTTATCATACCCATCCATAGCCTTAGTGAGCACTGGCCTAGCTCTAGGTTATCATACCCATCCATAGCCTTAGTGAGCACTGGCCTAGCTCTAGGTTATCATACCCATCCATAGCCTTAGTGAGCACTGGCCTAGCTCTAGGTTATCATACCCATCCATAGCCTTAGTGAGCACTGGCCTAGCTCTAGGTTATCATACCCATCCATAGCCTTAGTGAGCACTGGCCTAGCTCTAGGTTATCATACCCATCCATAGCCTTAGTGAGCACTGGCCTAGCTCTAGGTTATCATACCCATCCATAGCCTTAGTGAGCACTGGCCTAGCTCTAGGTTATCATACCCATCCATAGCCTTAGTGAGCACTGGCCTAGCTCTAGGTTATCATACCCATCCATAGCCTTAGTGAGCACTGGCCTAGCTCTAGGTTATCATACCCATCCATAGCCTTAGTGAGCACTGGCCTAGCTCTAGGTTATCATACCCATCCATAGCCTTAGTGAGCACTGGCCTAGCTCTAGGTTATCATACCCATCCATAGCCTTAGTGAGCACTGGCCTAGCTCTAGGTTATCATACCCATCCATAGCCTTAGTGAGCACTGGCCTAGCTCTAGGTTATCATACCCATCCATAGCCTTAGTGAGCACTGGCCTAGCTCTAGGTTATCATACCCATCCATAGCCTTAGTGAGCACTGGCCTAGCTCTAGGTTATCATACCCATCCATAGCCTTAGTGAGCACTGGCCTAGCTCTAGGTTATCATACCCATCCATAGCCTTAGTGAGCACTGGCCTAGCTCTAGGTTATCATACCCATCCATAGCCTTAGTGAGCACTGGCCTAGCTCTAGGTTATCATACCCATCCATAGCCTTAGTGAGCACTGGCCTAGCTCTAGGTTATCATACCCGTCCATAGCCTTAGTGAGCACTGGCCTAGCTCTAGGTTATCATACCCATCCATAGCCTTAGTGAGCACTGGCCTAGCTCTAGGTTATCATACCCATCCATAGCCTTAGTGAGCACTGGCCTAGCTCTAGGTTATCATACCCATCCATAGCCTTAGTGAGCACTGGCCTAGCTCTAGGTTATCATACCCATCCATAGCCTTAGTGAGCACTGGCCTAGCTCTAGGTTATCATACCCATCCATAGCCTTAGTGAGCACTGGCCTAGCTCTAGGTTATCATACCCATCCATAGCCTTGGTGAGTACTGGCCTAGCTCTAGGTTATCATACCCATCCATAGCCTTAGTGAGCACTGGCCTAGCTCAAGGTTATCATACCCATCCATAGCCTTAGTGAGCACTGGCCTAGCTCTAGGTTATCATACCCATCCATAGCCTTAGTGAGCACTGGCCTAGCTCTAGGTTATCATACCCATCCATAGCCTTAGTGAGCACTGGCCTAGCTCTAGGTTATCATACCCATCCATAGCCTTAGTGAGCACTGGCCTAGCTCTAGGTTATCATACCCATCCATAGCCTTAGTGAGCACTGGCCTAGCTCTAGGTTATCATACCCATCCATAGCCTTAGTGAGCACTGGCCTAGCTCTAGGTTATCATACCCATCCATAGCCTTAGTGAGCACTGGCCTAGCTCTAGGTTATCATACCCATCCATAGCCTTGGTGAGTACTGGCCTAGCTCTAGGTTATCATACCCATCCATAGCCTTAGTGAGCACTGGCCTAGCTCAAGGTTATCATACCCATCTATAGCCTTAGTGAGCACTGGCCTAGCTCTAGGTTATCATACCCATCCATAGCCTTAGTGAGCACTGGCCTAGCTCTAGGTTATCATACCCATCCATAGCCTTAGTGAGCACTGGCCTAGCTCTAGGTTATCATACCCATCCATAGCCTTAGTGAGCACTGGCCTAGCTCTAGGTTATCATACCCATCCATAGCCTTACTGAGCACTGGCCTAGCTCTAGGTTATCACACCCATCCATAGCCTTAGTGAGCACTGGCCTAGCTCAAGGTTATCATACCCATCCATAGCAGTAGTGAGCACTGGCCTAGCTATAGGTTATCATACCCATCCATAGCCTTAGTGAGCACTGGCCTAGCTCTAGGTTATCATACCCATCCATAGCCTTAGTGAGCACTGGCCTAGCTCTAGGTTATCATACCCATCCATAGCCTTAGTGAGCACTGGCCTCTTTCCCAAAGCACTTTTGTTTCTGTCAGGATATCTAGTCCAGGCAGCAGAGCAGAGAGAGCAGAGCAGAGAGAGAGAGAGGTCTGTTTAAAAGCATGAGTTATTCTCTCTCCTGTACTGAGCTTTTTATACAGTCCTGTGTCTCTCTGGGAAGCCTGACTCCACATAGGGGCTACATACCAAAATGGCACCCTATTCCCTAGGGAGAGAGAGAGAGAGAGAGAGAGAGAGAGAGAGAGAGAGAGAGAGAGAGAGAGAGAGAGAGAGGGAGAGAGAAGAGAGAAGAGAAGAGAAGAGAGAGAAGAGAGAGAGAGAGAGAGAGAGAGAGAGAGAGAGAGAGAGAGAGAGAGAGAGAGAGAGAGAGAGAGAGAGAGAGAGAGAGAGAGAGAGTGAGTGAGTGGTGGTGGTGAGTGGTGAGTGGTGAGTGGTGGTGAGTGAGTGGTGGTGAGTGAGTGAGTGGTGAGTGAGTGAGTGGTGAGTGAGTGAGTGACAGAGAGAGAGAGAGAGAGAGAGAGAGAGAGAGAGAGAGAGAGAGAGAGAGAGAGAGAGAGAGAGAGAGAGAGGGAGAGAGGGAGAGACATCGAGAAAGGAAGACTAAACCACTGCTATAAATGCAGCCAGATCAGCTCAGATCAGATTAGCTAGAGACAGGATTGTAATTGTGGTGAGCTAAGCTTTTGTTTGAGGATGGGATGGATGTGTGCTCCCAGGGGGAAGACTCTCAGGGGGCGAAGGTCATTCCATCGATGGGCCAGATAAAACAAATCAAGCCATCATTGCAGTAGAAAGTGCTGAGAGCGTTTGGTGGACAGTGGGGCTGGCGGGTGCCAAGACAAAGCTTTCACAATCAAACAGCTACCTCCGATCTTCTGCCCCTGATGGAGAGCAAAACACCAAGGCTTATTTTGTAAGAGCTGTTTTAAATAATGCATTCAGCGTCTCCACAGTCACTTTGAGTATTAATTCACACTTCTACTCTCTCCAGCGACCATACTGTTGAGGATGAAAACACTACCATTAAGCTGTGTGTGTGTGTGTGTGTGTGTGTGTGTGTGTGTGTGTGTGTGTGTGTGTGTGTGTGTGTGTGTGTGTGTGTGTGTGTGTGTGTGTGTGTGTGTGTGTGTGTGTGTGTGTGTGTGTGTGTGTGTGTGTGTGTGTGTGGTGTGTGTGTGTCACTCACACTCACTTGAGAATGAAAATGAGCGTTTCCAATTTCAAACATGATCTATTGAATAGCCACATCAAATATTGATGGTGACAAAAGCTTTGCAAAGAGGATGAGTGGTGATCTGAATAATTGTACTGAAACTCAAACTGACAATTGGACCTCTTGCACAGTAAGAATATCTGTCTCTCGATGCTACTTTAAACCACAGTTACAATGATAGATGAGACACCTTCTACCTCTGAGCTCAGCAACAGGTTAAATAGACGTTGCCATCTACTCTGGACTGCTGTGAACTATGGGGATTTTATGTGCAGGAACAGATGGCATAACGACTATGTACCTCAATACTGTCTGAGTCCTCTACTATGTACATCTCTAAGTACTAGAGGACCCATGGTAGATGAGGAGACTCATGGTGAACTAGGAGACCCATGGTGAACTAGGAGACCCATGGTGAACTAGGAGACCCATGGTGGACTAGGAGACCCATGGTGAACTAGGAGACCCATGGTAAACAACTAGGAGACCCATGGTGAACTAGGAGACCCATGGTGAACTAGGAGACCCATGGTGAACTAGGAGACCCATGGTGAACTAGGAGACCCATGGTGGACTAGGAGACCCATGGTGAACTAGGAGACCCATGGTGAACTAGGAGACCCATGGTGAACTAGGAGACCCATGATGGACTAGGAGACCCATGGTGAACTAGGAGACCCATGGTGAACTAGGAGACCCATGGTGAACTAGGAGACCCATGGTGAACTAGGAGACCCATGGTGGACTAGGAGACCCATGGTGGACTAGGAGACCCATGGTGGACTAGGAGACCCATGGTGGATTAGGAGACCCATGGTGGACTAGGAGACCCATGGTGGACTAGGAGGGTCATGGTGGACTAGGAGAGTCATGGCTTCCAATGGGGTCAAGAGGACTAGGTCAAGTGTAGGAATCTTCAGAAAACTATGGAAAGGTCCTACCATAGAAATATAATCAATTTTGGATTGTATTTCTATGGGTTCTACATTGAGGTGAAGGGTATTAACAGGTGGACCTTACCTTCTCTCCAACAGATCCAGGGTTTCCAATACCACCAGGAGGTCCCTGAGGGCCGTCAGCTCCTGGGGGTCCGGAGGGGCCTCTGGGGCCAGGAGGACCGGGAGGACCCTATAAGGAAAGGAGAAAAAGGGTGATGAGTCTCCTGTCATCACATACAAATAGGAATAAACTATCATCATATAAATATAGGAAATCCCTATACATACACTCAATACTGGTACATTAGAATTCTGCTCTATTTCATGAAATTCCATAGCAATATTGCATAAGAGAATAGTAGGAACTCTTACCATCTGACCAACGTCTCCGGTTTCTCCTTTCTCGCCGGCCGGACCTGGTAATCCCTGCAGTCAGACAAGATAATGACGTCAGTCACAATGACAACAACAGAAGCCAATGAGCCCTGGGAAAAATAAATCCACTACATAGGGAAAAGGCTGCCATTTGGGACATGTTTAGACTGTCCCTGGTTCTGATTATGGTTCTGACCTGAAGTCCCACTGGGCCAGGGGGTCCATTGAATCCTCTGGATCCTTCATCTCCCTTCTGGCCAAACAGACCCTGCTGACCTCTGGGACCGGGCTCTCCATCAGCTCCCTACACACCCGAGAGAGAGAGGAGAAGAGAAAGGGAGATATAAGGAGAAAGAGAGAGAGAGGGAGGGGATAGAATGTACATACGTAAGAGAGTAAGGGGTAGAGAAGAATTTGATTTTGAACTGTGGCATAGATCAGGTCAAGAGACTGTGGCAGGGACAAGAAGTGACATCATATCCAATGAACTGGAGGGTGAAATGGTTTGGTGGGATACTTACAGCAGGACCAGGCGCCCCAACCGGGCCTTGGGGACCAGTAGGACCAGGTGGACCATGCTCTCCTTTGTCTCCTTTGCCTCCCTTCTGACCTGGCTCTCCAATCTCTCCCTGGTGACAGAAACAAAGACAACCACAACAACAGTCAACACAACTCAATGAATCCTGTTGAGTTAACTCACTTTAATCCTGTTGAGCTAGTGTTCAGCTAAATTAAGATTGGTATGTGAGTAAATGCTTGGCAGGGATATAAGAGAGGTTTTAGGGCTTTTTGTTGAGTATATGTCATTGTTGCCTTCAAATATCATTCAGTGACACAGTGTCAGAACTAGGAGTCACATAATATATATATTGATTTATTTTATTTAACCTTTATTTAACTTGGCAAGTCAGTTAAGAACAAATTCTTATTTACGGCCTACCAAAAGGCAAAAGGTCTCATGCCAAGGACGGGGGCAAGGATTAAAATGTTAAAATAAAATAAAAATATATGTCACGGCTCTCGACCTAATGAGGATCGGACCAAAGTGCAGCGTGGTAAGTGTTCATGATTTTATTTGATCACAAAACACTCAAACAAAATTAAAACAAGAGGAAAAACCGAAACAGTTCTGTAAGGTGCATAAACTATACAGAAAACAACTATCCACAAAACACAGGTGGGAAAAAGGCTGCCTAAGTATGATTCCCAATCAGAGACAACGATAGACAGCTGTCCCTGATTGAGAACCATACCCGGCCAAAACATAGAAATAAAGAAACTAGAATGCCCACCCTAGTCTCACCCTGGCCTAACCAAAATAGAGAATAAAAGCTTCTCTATGGCCAGGGCGTGACAATACAGAACAAAACAGAAAAAACCACACATCACGACAAGAGAGCCAACACAACACTACATAAAGAGAGACCTAAGACAACAACTTAGCATGGCAGCAATACATGAAAACACTAGAGGTCGACCGATTAATCGGAATGGCCGATTAATTGGGGCCGATTTCAATCAGAAATCTGTATTTTTGGACACCGATTTGGCCAATTTGTTATTATTTTTATTATTATTATTGAATCTTTATTTAATTAGGCAAGTCCGTTAAGAACACATTCTTATTTTCAATGACGGCCTAGGAACGGTGGGTTAACTGCCTCTTTCAGTGGTAGAACGACAGATTGTCACCTTGTCAGCTCGGGGGATTCAATCTTGCAACCTTACAGTTAACTAGTCCAACACTCTAACCACCTGCCTCTCATTACACTCCACGAGGAGACTGCCTGTTACGCGAATGCAGCAAGCCAAGGTAAGTTGATAGGTAGCATTAAACTTATCTTATAAAAAACAATTAATCAATCAATCATAATCACCAGTTAACTACACATGGTTGATGATATTACTAGTTTATCTAGCGTGTCCTGCGTTGCATATACTTGATGCGGTGCGTATCGTTGCTCCAAAGTGTACCTAACCATGAACATCAATGCCTTTCTTAAAATCAATACACAGAAGTATATATTTTTAAACCTGCGTATTTAGCTAAAAGAAATCCAGGTTAGCAGGCAATATTAACCAGGTGAAATTGTGTCACTTCTCTTGCGTTCATTGCACGCAGAGTCAGTGTATATTTAGGCCGCCTAATTTGCCAGAATTTTACGTAATTATGACATAACATTGAAGGTTGTGCAATGTAACAGGAATATTTAGACTAATGGATGCCACCCCTTAGATAAAATACGGAAATAATAAACGTCTTGTTTTCGAGATGATAGTTTCCGGATTCTACCATATTAATGACCTAAGGCTCGTATTTCTGTGTGTTATTATGTTATAACTAAGTCTATGATTTGATAGAGCAGTCTGACTGAGCGGTGGTAGGCAGCAGCAGGCTCGTAAGCATTCATTCAAACAGCACTTTCGTGCGTTTTGCCAGCAGCTCTTCGTTGTGCTTCGAAGAATTGCGCTGTTTATGACTTCAAGCCATCAACTCTCGAGATTAGGCACGTGTAACCGATATGAAATGGCTAGCTGGTTAGTGGGGTGCGCGCTAATAGCGTTTCAAACATCACTCGTTCGGAGAGGTTGTTCCCCTTGCGCTGCATGGGTAACGCTGCTTCGAGGGTGGCTGTTGTCGTTGTGTTCCTGGTTCGAGCCCAGGGAGGAGTGAGGAGAGGGACGGAAGCTATACTGTTACACTAGCAATACTAAAGTGCCTATAAGAACATCCAATAGTCAAAGGTTAATGAAATACAAATAGTATAGAGAGAAATAGTCCTATAATTCCTATAATAACTACAACTAAAACTTCTTACCTGGGAATATTGAAGACTCATGTTAAAAGGAACCAACAGCTTTCATATGTTCTCATGTTCTTAGCAAGGAACTTAAACGTTAGCTTTCTTACATGGCACATATTGCACTTTTACTTTCTTCTCCAACACTTTGTTTTTGCATTATTTAAACCAAATTGAACATGTTTCATTATTTATTTGAGGCTAAATTGATTTTATTGATATATTATATTAAGTTAAAATAAGTGTTCATTCAGTATTGTTGTAATTGTCATTATTACAAATATATTTTTACAAAACCGGCCGATTAATCGGTATCGGCTATTTTTGGTCCTGAAAAATCATAATCGGTCGATATCTAGAAAACACAGCATGGTAGCAACACAACATGACAAAAACATGGTGGCAACACAACAAGGCAGCAGCACGACATGGTAGCAGCACGAAATAAAAACAAATATAATGTACAGATGACTGCCAAAATAAAGGAAACACCAATATGGTGTTAGGCCACCACGAGCCAGAACAGCTTCAATGCACCTTGGCATAGGTTCTACAAGTGTCTGGAGCTCTATTGGAGCGATGCATCACCATTCTTCCAAGAGAAATGTCATTATTTGGTCTTTTGTTGGTGGTGGTATAAAACGCTGTCTCAGGCGGTTCAATTGAGTTGAGATCTGGTGACTGAGACGGCCATGGTATATGGCTTACATCGTTTTCATGCTCATCAAACCATTTAGAGACCACTCGTTCAGAGACCACTCGTGCCCTGTGGATGGGGGCATTGTCATACTATGGGGGCATAGCCATGTTAGCCAAAATAATGGCCTGCCCAGCATTTTTATACATTACCCTAAGTATGATGGGATGTTAATTAATAGTAATAATTTATATAATTATAAATATATATATAATTTAGCCCAAACAACTACCTCTTTCCCTACTGTATTTATTTTATTTTATTTATTTATTTTGCTCTTTTGCACCCCATTATTTGTATTTCTACTCTGCACATTTTTCCATTGCAAATCTACCATTCCAGTGTTTTACTTGCTATATTGTATTTACTTTGCCACCATGGCCTTTTTTTGCCTTTACCTCCCTTCTCACCTCATTTGCTCACATCGTATATAGACTTGTTTCTACTGTATTATTGACTGTATGTTTGTTTTACTCCATGTGTAACTCTGTGTCGTTGTATGTGTCGAACTGCTTTGCTTTATCTTGGCCAGGTCACAATTGTAAATGAGTCAACTTGCCTACCTGGTTAAATAAAGGTGAAATAAAATAAAAAAGATGTATTAATTCAGGAACCACACCTGTGTGGAAGCACCTGCTTTCAATATACTTTGTATCCCTCATTTACTCAAGTGTTTCCATTATTACCTGTATATGTAATACAATAATTATATAATATATATACGCCATTTAGCAGACACTTTTGTCCAAAGCGACTTACAGTCATGCATACATACATTTCAGTGGTCCCAGGAATCAAACCCACTACCCTTGTGGTACAAGCACCATGCTCTACCAACTGATCTACAAAGGACCACATCCCAGAAGGGGTTTGTCATCTATATGTGACAAATAACTAGCAGCCTGTCACGGATTCCATTCTCAGCTTGTTTGCACTGCATTTGCACTGTAAAATCAGAACACCAGAACGTCACACTGTTACGCATACTCAAATGAGTCTGCAGTCTCTAGGTGTTTGAAATGGTGGGAAAACATTGAGTCAGACTTTTCCTAAGCCAGCCCAGAGGATGCTTATTGCTTCTGAAACAACATGATTCTACTCTCCTTAACTCCTCTTAATAAAGCCCTTGGAGTTATCCTCTCTGTTCCGAGTGTGAAAGGCCTTATAATGAGACTGTGAATGTTAGTGAGATCCTCTTTGTGTGTGTCTCTCGCTCTCTTTCTGAATGTCAAATACCTCAGTCTTCCCTGTGTCCCCCAACACCAGGAGACAGAGACTAAGGCCAGTTAACAACTAAAGCAGCATTCCTCCAAGGATAAAATATTAAATTACAGCTTATCTTCATACAAATGTTTCTGTCTCTCTCTCTATCTCTCTCCCACTCTCTCTCTCCCTCTGTCTCTCTGACTCTGTGTGTGTGTCTCTGTGTGTGTGTCTCTGTGTGTGTGTCTCAGTGTGTCTCCTGTCTGTGTGTTTGCATACTAATAGCAGCTCCTCTCTCTACCATCTGAAACGTACAAATGATCGACATAACGGGTTCAGCTATCTGTCAGCTGGAAAGACTTAAAGACGTTTCAGTCAGAGCCAACCCTGTCTGTCAACACCCCTGAGGAAAGAGAGGGTCATGAAAGAGGACAAACACGCCCTGCCTTGATAAATATAAATATATATAAATCATCATGTTGAGTATGTTTGTGTGTTCGAGTCAGAGAGTGAGACATTTTGTTTTTATCTAAGCTGCTAACTGTTCACTTTTATATAAATTCACACACACACACACACACACACACACACACACACACACACACACACACACACACACACACACACACACACACACACACACACACACACACACACACACACACACACACACACCTCTCCACTCAGTGGGCCAACCCACCTTGTCTCCATCCTCTCCTGGGGGTCCGAGAGGTCCAGCTGGGCCAGGCAGACCAACAGGTCCCTGGACACCATCTCTACCGGCGGGGCCTTGGGGTCCTTTTTCACCCTACAGCACATTACACATTACATTACATTACATTTCACTCATTTACCAGACAATTCTCATCTGCAGACTTACTAAACTGCAGGGTTGAAATCAATTCCATTTTGATTCAGTTAATTCAGGATGTAAACCATTTACTTCCTGAATTGACTGAATTAGAATATAATTGACCCGAACACTACTGTACAATAAGTCGATTCAAACGAGGAGGCTGAGACATACAGTGGTTGAGAGAAATGTGTTTGTTTTCTAACAACAGGGTTTATGTTGAAACTAGTAGCATGGACAGAACCAGGCTGAACTGAACTAGGTCTTACCGGTCCACCCTTCTCTCCAGCGGGTCCAGGGGGTCCCTGAGGTCCTGGTCGTCCAGGGAGACCGGTGGGTCCGGCTGGGCCAGCAGGACCACGCTCACCAGGGGAACCCTAAAACACAGAGAGACACGGTCAGTATAGGTCCCTACTAACAAGTCTTGTACTATCTTTATTCAAAGCCATATACTTAGAAAGTATTGTATTGTATTGTTAACCCACCGTTCCTAGTATTATATTGTTCTAATTCTACTTTAGTAACATAGCATTGTTTAAATATTCCCCATGTCATGTTAACGGGGCACAAGCATGGCTGCCACAGAATGTTATTCCCCATCTAAACACGTCTCTGCTTTTACAGTACTACCCTCATTACAGCACTACCTGTATACCTGTAAAGGTGCTGTATGTCCCTGAGGAACTAGTCTACAGCAGGTACAGTACTTTTTTGATAACATATTTTGATATCTTAGGGTAAAATCTTAACATCAGGCAAATCTACTAAATAGGTGGAACCTGTGTCATGTAACTAATGAATGAACTATGAATATCGTTAAAACATTATGCAATGCATGCTGGTACAATTGATGAGCTATAAACATCGTTTGCAGTGCGTGTGCAAAATAAAAAAGAGGGAAAAGAGAGAAATAGAGAAAAACACATAGAGAATGATAGAGAGAGTGATAGAGAGACAACTACTGATAGGGTGTGAGGGATGAAGAGAGGGTGTTGGTGGATGTGTGCTCATCAGCCATACTTACAGCAGGTCCAGGTGGGCCGTTGGGGCCTTCATTCCCTTTCAGGCCGTGAGCCCCCTGTAGAGAGCGAGAGAGAGAGCGAGAGAGAGCGCGAGAGGGAAGCAAATCTTTAGAAAACAAACATGTTCTGTGATGGAAGCAGAGTACATCTCATCCTTCCTTAACGCCGGGGCGGAACCCCTCTATCTATCCAAGAATCCCCCCACTGTGCTGACTGAGAGGATACAGGCTACTAAGGGAAGAAGCTGTAATCATGAAAGCCTATGTGAACTCCTCATGTTTACGCAAGAAAGGCAACTAGCTCTAAAATAAATCTGATTGATTTGAATCTTATTCATCCCAAAGATAAGACAGAAATGTGACTCGTTTCAGGAAACTAGGTGTATGTCCCGCGTCACTACTTCACAGGAGGCATTGCAACGTAAACATTATTTTTTTAATAAAAATGTATTTTTTGGGAGAAATGCCATCTGGAACATGTGAACTTTCATATGCCTTAATAATAAACATTTATGCCATCTGTAAATATGAATAAAATGATGAGCCTAGTTAGTTTAGCCACAGAAAAAGACAGGAACCTTCCCGCTAGCCATGATTGGCTGAGGTAATGGATGGGCTAGACATGCGGAGAGATGAGTCTGCCATGTAGCACACTTCTGTCTATATCATGAGCTGGTTAGTATGTGTAGGTAATCCTTTCTAACGTGTCTTTTTTGAGAGATATGCAAAAGAGTTGCTCTCCACTTTCTGTAGGACTGAGTTTTGAAATCAGTGGATTGCCTGGTGGATGCAGAGTATGATAGCTAAAATTCTGGCATTTGATTGCAAATATGCGGAAGGAGTCAAAAAGCGAACATACTGTTAGAAGGCTGTTATATAAAACACCTGTATCTGAATTACATCTTCAAACTAAGGGCAACCATGGAATCTGTGACAGAGAGGGAGAAGCGTTCATCCATGTGAATTAGGAAGTCTAGCTAGCTACATTTTCAGATATTATACGTTTACAATTTTGTCAGAAAGATGTTTTCATTACAAATTAAAGCATACTGTTAGCTAGCTAGCTAGCTAACATGAGCAGGCTGGCTCACTAGCTAATGTTACGTGTATGATCTGTTTAGTAAAATTATTTGTATCAGAGCCCTTTGCATTGCTTGTTATAGCCTAATGTTAGATAGCTAACATTGAACCTAGTTGGTTAGATACCTGCATATTCATGCAGGGAAGTAATGTTATGAGTTGGGATTATGGTTCATTGTTTAGCTAGCTAAACAATGAAATACTCCAATGTGGAAGCAACCATTTCACTGTACCATTTACACCTTCTGTATCGTGTTCATGTGGCAAATAATCCTTGATTTTATAGTGTGTGTTTACCAGAGACGGTAATGTTAAGAACAACATGCACCGAAGTCAAATTAGTATGTAATGTTAGGCCAACAAGACAGTGTCCAAGTTCTAAAATTCTTAGGTAGAATGGCCTGCTTTTATTTCATCACACTCACAACAGTAAGATATTTTTTGTAATTGGCTCGCCATTAACTTGTAAATAATGATCTTGTTGTGAGTTTATTTTGCTGTAATAATAACTACAAATTAGCTAAAGTTAAGACGTTGTCAGCTATATGTTATGGTCATTATTTGAACTGGCTAGCCAGCTAACTTAATGTTAGATAGCTAGCTAACAAGCTATAAACAAACCAAAATATTGTTTAGAAAGTTGCTTTTAGTTGCCTGGTCTGCTAGACTGACATACAGTATACTAAATTCATTTTTAAATGGATGGGTTAGTTGGTGTTAAAATACTTTGTTTATACTTTTCATAACGACAACGACAAGTTTGATGACGGGCGACAATAGAATGTTCATAAAATGTCTACAGACATGTCAATAGACGTAGCATAAATCAGCCTTTAGTCTTGAAATCTTTGGTTGTTTTGTACACTACCATTCTCACTCTGTTTAGCACATGGCCTCACACGTGAATCCTTAAAGAGATGGGTGGGGCTAAGGCTTAAGAGGGTGTGGACGATGCTGATTGGGTATAGACAAAGAAGAGCTCTCCAGTAGGTTTACCAAAACATTCAAGGCCCATTTTCTCAAAAGTGGGGTTAAGTTTATCAACTTTCAAAGCATAATTACTTTTCTATTGTACCTCAACTGTAGTGTATGATATACCATTTTGTAGTCTTTTATTTATCCAATGTAAAAAACACAATTTAAAATTTTGCTATATAAGATTTTTTTTTTGCTATACAAGACATCACACATGATGTGAGGTAGGTTCTACTCACCACTGGGCCGGGCAGACCTCTCTCTCCTGGGAACCCTCTCAGACCAGGGGGACCATCCTTACCAGCCGGGCCAGCAGGACCGGGGTCACCCTTAGCACCCTCTTTACCAGCAGATCCAGGAAGACCCTGCTCACCGGGTGGGCCTGGGGGTCCTGGATGGCCACGCTCTCCCATTGGTCCAGTCTCACCTGTGGGGCCCTGTGGAGGGAGAGAGAGAGAGAAAGAGAGAGAATATGAATGAGACAACAGTGTATCAGGGTGTCTGTACAGAATGTATGAGTACAGGGTGACAGAGCGTGGGTGAGTGGAAGGCCAGAACCCCCGAACCGCTAGTCACTCCCGGAAGGCGTCTTCCATCTGCCAGAACAACATCATCGATACATGTAATGTTCTCAATTAGCATTAGGAGAAAAGCTCTGGGTGGAAATGGCTGTTAACTGAGCATGCATAATGAATAAACAGCCAAGTGCTCATATCTAAGAGGATAAACAACTCTGACAGTCATGCCTACCAGATATAGACAGGAGGAAAGCCCTTCTGTCAGCACAACAAACAAGGCAAAAACTCAACCTAAAACTCACTATGACTTTATTACGACACCTGTAAGTCATCCTTATGTGACTCTTGCGACACCCTAATGACTGCTAACTGCACATCCTGCCCACCATCATCTTAACCTTAAGCCTAGGTAAGAGATAAAAAAACAAATGGTGTGTTTGAGAGCCCTACTGTAGCTAATCAGTGTTCATTGATATGCATTGCATACAAACGTGTGGGCATTCGTCATTTATAGTACATGATTTTGGTGTGGCCTAATTTCTTTCCCTAACTGCATCTAAGGTAGATGAGGACTGACAAATAGAAAGTGTTCTGTCTACAGAGTTATGTCACCGCATTGACACAATGTGAGTCACATCAAGCTACTCATCAGTGATAATAAACTAATCCTACACACATGATCTCTGCACATCTATTTGTCGATGAGGCCAGTCCACGGAAATGTATTGTATTAGGTGGTGTGTGTCACAGAAGATATGACATAGTGGGGTGTGTGTGTTATTATTGTGGTGGTATGTTAGTATTGTGGTGGTGTGTGTGTGTGTCTTAGTATTATGGTGTTGTTCGTGTCTTAGTTGTATGGTTGTATGTGACAGAACTCACCTGAGGTCCAACCACTCCTGGGGGTCCAGGTGGGCCAGTCTTGCCTTGGAAACCCTGCAAGGAGAAGAGAGAAGAAGAGCAGTAAGAAGATGGTATACAAGGTTCAGGAGACTATGAAACAGGTGTAGGATGATAACAACACTGTGTGTACTCACAGTCTCTCCTCTCTGTCCAGGGTGTCCGGGCAGACCATCTTTCCCAGCAGGTCCCTGAGAAACACACAGACAGAAAACCCCAGAGCTGCTACACATATACACGTAGAGTACAGATTGGGTCTCAGAGAAACCAAGCATACCAGTAAAACACTATAGGCAGACTAACACAGAGGAAAGGCAGTGCCATTGTTGTGTTGTAGGTTTTGTTTGTCTTACGGGTGGGCCCTTTGGTCCGGGGAATCCTGTTGGTCCTTGAGGCCCTGGAAGACCCTTAAACACACAAGCAGATGATACAACCAATCAACCAATCAACCAATCAATCAACCAGTGATCAATAACCACTATTGGAAATTAATCCGGATTATATAGATTAATTGGTGTTTGAGGTGAAGGATGCTCCAGTATATACCCTCTCGCCGGGAGGTCCTGGAGGGCCATCACTTCCTGAGGTACCCTGGGAGACAGGAGAGAAACAGGAAGTGGTCAGAAGGGACTCAGCCAATGATAGACAAGATCATACCACTGTATGACAGTGAGGCACTTCGTCCGCCATGTCAGATCAAAGACCCTGACTCACCTTTGGTCCAGCTTTTCCTGTTGGTCCCCTTGGTCCCCTCTCTCCACGAGGCCCCTGGGAGAAGAGGAAGAATAAGAGGAGGAATGTGAGGAGGGAGGAATACCAATAAAGACAGTAGAACCTCTGAAGATATCCTTCATCAATAGAGAATTTTCTCCTTTCCTTCACTTAACCTCCTATTGGGGGTCAAGGTAACCTGGACACAACATTGTCATGGTTACCTCTATTGCCTGTGGATAGTGGAGGTCTAAGGAGAAGCAGACCTACCGTTGGTCCTCTCTGTCCTCTTGGGCCAGCCTTCCCTGCAAGTCCCTGTGAGGAATGTCAGAGGTCACAAGTTGTCATGGTAATGAATTTGAGACTACCCTGACTTATCTAACCTATCAGATGAACTAAAACTGGTACTAAATCATTAGATTAGTCCCATTCCCACTATCACCATTGCTACTTCAACTAACATTTAGACGTATTCCTCATTCAACCTTCGCTATGCATCGCTCTGGATAAGAGTGTCTGCTAAATGACTTAGGTACATTTATTTAATGTTTATATAAGTTTGAAATAAGAAAACAACTTTCAATTTTGATAATAAAACTAGATAAATGGGTTTAGATATCTGTTGTTTGGCAAGAGACCATTGAGGTACATCTAGAAAACAACACTAAGCCATATTTCCATGATTTCAGAGCAACATGATACCGTATCCCTGACTGTACGTCAAATTAATAAAGAAAGGAATTATGGCTTTGTGGGTTTTAGATTTACAAATGACAGCAATGAAACTAATGTAAATGTGACGACCATCGCTCTACATCAGAGCGTTAAGGGTTCTGCTACATAAATTCTCATATTTCTGCGATAGAAGATAAAAAGCCTTGTGTACCGTCCGTCGCTCCACACTTTGTGACAAACCATTACTCTCCAGACTAAACTAATGACCCGTCTCTTTAAAAGAAAATGAAATATTTTGCCAAGTTTGAAAAATGACCTTTGTGGCGCTTTTCAATGCTCTTAAGAAATGGGTTGATGTGAGGACGGTAATGAAGAAGAAATACAACTGTGTTTTAGTCCTTGGATGAATCCTCTTCCCTTTGACTAAAACTCCCTGGTGTTTTGAATTAGCACTAGAGAGAGAAAAAACCCTGTCTCCATTGATCTGATTCAGTATTGATCCAATCCTCTCAGGGGTGGGTTGAATACTAAAACTACAAAGTGAAATGCACTTAGCTGGCTCGCACATCCCACAGTAGGTTGTTTTGTAGGTATGTAGAGTATAACTTGAAACTTAAGGAAACTAATACTAAATACTAAGTACTAAAACTTTGACAGGAAATGTTCTATGACATACCCTTGTTCCTTTCTCTCCGTTGGCTCCGGGGAAACCTTGGAATCCCTGAGATCCCTGTGTTGAGAAAAAGAAGGGAAAGAGAGAGATGAAATCCCAGGTTAATCAAAGGTTAGGAACGAAGATGTTGCATTGTGTAAAATAAAAGCACTGCTGTAGGCAGTAGTGATGCATTGTGGATAGCGGTTGGGCAGTGGGCGTCTGTCTGACACCAAAAGGGTAAAAATCCTTCCTTTTGGTGTCAGACAGATTAGGGAGGTTCAAACATGTGCACCCTGACTGCGTAGGAGTGCTGCCCCGCTGGCCCGTCAGACAAATCAGGTCATCACTAACGCCATGTTCAATCAAGGGCTCTTCAGAAGCGGCTCCCAGAAACATCCACTGTAATAAAGATAGAGAAAGAGAGGGACCTGGGGAGGAAAGGGGGACTTGCCTTTGGTCCTGGTCTTCCTGGATATCCTGGCAACCCTGGAACACCCAGTTTGCCCTGTGGGCCAGGAAAATCAGAACACAGTCAAACATCGGTTCTGTATGTATATCAGTCAATAATCATTTTGGATTTATTTATAAAGTCCTTTTTACATGAACATACATATACTGTAGAGTGACTATGGTTGTGTGTAATGGGTACTGTATTGCTGAAACAATCCTCTGTACTATCTCTTTAGATCCTCAATCTATCTCCTCCAGTCCCCCTCTTCTGGGTCAGGCCAATGTGAAGCCAATCTGTTTTGTTTACACCCTGGTCCTGCTAGACGTGGGCGGGACGTGGAAAGAGGAAACTGGCTCTCTCCATGTTCCACTTCTTAAAATAGAACTCCCCAGAGATACTCCTAAATGATTCGGATTCCCAACTACATAATGAGAGTAGAGAGAGACACTGTACTGGGGAAAAGTAAATAACTATTTTAAATCTTGTAGGTTCAAAAATAACTGTCCTTGTTTTAATGAACAGAAAATAAGGTCACTCCAGAGTTTCACCGGTTATGGACCAACCATATCCTAAACATAAACAGTTTAAGAGCAGGTGGCAGGTAGACTGAGAAGTTGAGAAGTTGAGCGGTAGTCTTTAGTACTCAACTTCCGTTCCATGTAAATTAATGGAGATTTGGTCACAATGATAATGGCCTTTTTAAAGTATGAGGAGTTGGTCACAATAATAATGACCTTTTTAAAAAAGTATGAGGAGTTAGTCACAATAATAATGACCTTTTAATGACCGTATGAGGAGTTGGTCACAATAATAATGACCTTTTTAAAGTATGAGGAGTTGGTCACAATAATAATGACCTTTTTAAAGTATGAGGAGTTGGTCACAATAATAATGACCTTTTTAAAGTATGAGGAGTTAGTCACAATAATAATGACCTTTTTAAAGTATGAGGAGTTGGTCACAATAATAATGACCTTTTTAAAGTATGAGGAGTTGGTCACAATAATAATGACCTTTTTAAAGTATGAGGAGTTGGTCACAATAATAATGACCTTTTTAAAGTATGAGGAGTTGGTCACAAGGACAAAGACGACTCACCTTTTCACCGTTGGGTCCAAGAGGGCCAGCATCTCCAGGAAGACCGGAGCGACCCTTGGGCCCCTCAGGTCCATCCTCACCTCTGGGTCCAGCAGGTCCCAGCTCACCCTACAAAAACACATATAACCAGGATGTTCAGGGGTATCTCATATAGTATTTCTTAGAATATTATGTTGTATCATATCCTAGAATCACGTGGCATTCCATGTTGTGTATTTACCTATCGAGTAATACCATATCTTTTATATTGATGCAGTGTGTCTTGCCACTTTAAAAAGCCATGCTCACTTCAGGTCCAGGCCTTCAGACTGCACTTCCATCCTCACATCATTTCACTCACTGTTTATGTCACAACACCTGCTCTCACAGGCCCAGCAAACTGCAATACCAGATCCATCCAGTCACTGTTTCAGGCCGTGACACCATCACATCCTCACATCGTTTCATTCAGTAACTGTTTCAGGCCATGACACCATCACATCCTCACGTCGTTTCATTCAGTCACTGTTTTAGGCAGTGACACCATCACATCCTCACATCGTTTCATTCAGTAACTGTTTCAGGCCGTGACACCATCACATCCTCACATCGTTTCATTCAGTCACTGTTTCAGGCCGTGACACCATCACATCCTCACATTGTTTCATTCAGTAACTGTTTCAGGCCGCGACACCATCTCATCCTCACATCGTTTCATTCAGTCACTGTTTCAGGCCATGACACCATCACATCCTCACGTCGTTTCATTCAGTCACTGTTTTAGGCAGTGACACCATCACATCCTCACATTGTTTCATTCAGTAACTGTTTCAGGCCGCGACACCATCACATCCTCACGTCGTTTCATTCAGTAACTGTTTCAGGCCATGACACCAATTTGTTTCAGTCACTATTTCAGTCATGACAGCTGCTCCTCCAAGTCCAGCCCTCCAGACAGAGTGTAGCAGGTCAGTCTGATGCTCTGTTGCTGGTTAATGAATCAAATGAGGCTGCTGTCTGTCAAGCTGACAGATAAGAAGCCTTTTATTGCCTTTAAGTGTGCTAATCCTCTGGTGGGTTAGTGGCACTGAGGCTGCTACTTGGCAGCGCACAGCACGTCTCTAAACAGCAGGGTAAAAACTGTCTCTGACAACCAGCCATTACCAGTCCAACCCAGTGGACCGTGAACGGACCCCGTACACTCGCTGTAACATACAGACAGGCACACACACACTTGCACTCAATCACACTTCACACAAATGCACTCACTTAAATATGCACACACACGCACACACACAGTCATCACAAAACTCTCTTATCCAGCTAAACACTCCCACATCAACTCATGCTAAAAAGCTCATTAAGCAGACTCTCTCTCTAACACTCATAAGCATGCAACAAACACTCGAAGCATGCAACACACACTCATAAGCATGCAACACACACTCATAAGCATGCAACACACATTCATAAGCGTGCAACACACATTCATAAGCATGCAACACAGGGAGACATTCAGATTCCGGTCCATGCTGGGCGCCTCCTGCCTCATCTCAAGTAGAAGGCCCATTCAAATCTTCTTCTCTTCCCTCACTCCCAAATAGTCCTCTATTCCCCCTCTCTCTTTCCCCTCTCTCAAATCCCCCATATCTCATCTATTTCATCAGATGCTGCTACATCTCCAGAGGAAGACAGACTGAAGCCCCTTGTCTTTTTCGCTCTCTCCATTTTGAAGTGGCTTAAGCTCCTCATGGATTTTCTCCTCTCTCTCTCTCTCTCTCTCTCTCTCTCTCTCTCTCTCTCTCTCTCTCTCTCTCTCTCTCTCTCTCTCTCTCTCTCTCTCTCTCTCTCTCTCTCTCTCTCTCTCTCACTCTCTCTCACTCTCTCTCACAAGGTGACTTGAACAGTCTAAAGTTCATCTCTGACTGTCACAGTTAGTTTGGACAGGGATTCTATTTCTGGGTTTACCTGACAGTTTTCTGTCCTGATAGGGGTAGAGGGTGTTTGAAGAGTGGCATTGAGAGAAAGGTGGAGGGTGTTTGAAGACTAGCATTGAGAGAAAGGTGGAGGGTGTTTGAAGAGGGGCATTGAGAGAAAGGTGGAGGGTGTTTGAAGAGGAGCATTGAGAGAAAGGTGGAGGGTGTTTGAAGAGGAGCATTGAGAGAAAGGTGGAGGGTGTTTGAAGAGGGGCATTGAGAGAAAGGTAGGGGGTGT
Source organism: Oncorhynchus gorbuscha (assembly GCF_021184085.1). Taxonomy (NCBI): domain Eukaryota; kingdom Metazoa; phylum Chordata; class Actinopteri; order Salmoniformes; family Salmonidae; genus Oncorhynchus; species Oncorhynchus gorbuscha. The sequence goes on along the minus strand of NC_060183.1, from coordinate 67,366,487 downwards.
TTGAAGAGGAGTATTGAGAGAAAGGTGGAGGGTGTTTGAAGAGTGGCATTGAGAGAAAGGTGGAGGGTGTTTGAAGACTAGCATTGAGAGAAAGGTGGAGGGTGTTTGAAGAGTGGTATTGAGAGAAAGGTGGAGGGTGTTTGAAGAGGAGCATTGAGAGAAAGGTGGAGGGTGTTTGAAGAGGAGCATTGAGAGAAAGGTGGAGGGTGTTTGAAGAGGGGCATTGAGAGAAAGGTAGGGGGTGTTTGAAGAGGAGTATTGAGAGAAAGGTGGAGGGTGTTTGAAGAGTGGCATTGAGAGAAAGGTGGAGGGTGTTTGAAGAGGAGCATTGAGAGAAAGGTGGAGGGTGTTTGAAGAGGGGCATTGAGAGAAAGGTAGGGGGTGTTTGAAGAGGAGTATTGAGAGAAAGGTGGAGGGTGTTTGAAGAGTGGCATTGAGAGAAAGATGGAGGGTGTTTGAAGAGGGACATTGAGAGAAAGGTGGAGGGTGTTTGAAGAGTGGTATTGAGAGAAAGGTGGAGGGTGTTTGAAGAGGAGTATTGAGAGAAAGGTGGAGGGTGTTTGAAGAGGAGTATTGAGAGAAAGGTGGAGGGTGTTTGAAGAGTGGCATTGAGAGAAAGGTGGAGGGTGTTTGAAGAGTGGTATTGAGAGAAAGGTGGAGGGTGTTTGAAGAGGAGTATTGAGAGAAAGGTGGAGGGTGTTTGAAGAGGAGTATTGAGAGAAAGGTGGAGGGTGTTTGAAGAGGAGCATTGAGAGAAAGGTGGAGGGTGTTTGAAGAGGAGTATTGAGAGAAAGGTGGAGGGTGTTTGAAGAGTGGTATTGAGAGAAAGGTGGAGGGTGTTTGAAGAGGGTCATTGAGAGAAAGGTGGAGGGTGTTTGAAGAGGGTCATTGAGAGAAAGGTGGAGGGTGTTTGAAGAGGGTCGTTGAGAGAAAGGTGGAGGGTGTTTGAAGAGGAGTATTGAGAGAAAGGTGGAGGGTGTTTGAAGAGTGGCATTGAGAGAAAGGTGGAGGATGTTTGAAGAGGGGCATTGAGAGAAAGGTGGAGGATGTTTGAAGAGGGGCATTGAGAGAAAGGTGGAGGGTGTTTGATTGAGAGGAAGACACACACACGCATGTACACACACTAACACAGAAACTCTCACTTGCCAGAGCTGGCAACAAAGACAGTTACAGTCAGTGTTTGCTCATTATCCATAATTCCACAATAACTGCAGGCCATAAGGGCGGGGGGCAGGCAGACAGTAGGGGATCAATACCATCGACCAGTTTAAGTAAAGGTCACCTCCCATTGGACCAGAGGACTTAGGATCAACTCCGCACTGGCCAAAATCATCAGCCAATGACAAATAGCTTACTGTTTTCTCTGAGGACCCTTTTGCCCATTTTTCAAAGTCAAACTGGGTTTTATTGTACCCTTCATCATAAGCCTATCAAAGGCACACTAAATCCCTGACAGATTGAGCTCAGAGATGATGGAATACATTTCCGTATACTGTGTTAGATATAAATGTGTTCTGAGACGTACGTCCAGATATG